>NC_057400.1:49513298-49880035 GCF_019320065.1 Cervus canadensis | reverse complement strand
CTTCTTAATTCTCTTAAGGATGAATTTTTTCTGGCACTAACTGCCTATCCAGTCTCCTCATGGGGAAACCTTCAGCTTCCTTTTCTTTCAAAGTCAGAATGGAAGGGCTAACTATGATACGCATGTCTGCATACACACAGCCCCACATGTGTTATTTCTTTTCAACCGGAAAAGGTTTCCTTGGCAACCACCTACATCACTGCCTCAAAGCCTCCTGCTCAGTAAGTCCCTGATGATAGCAAAGAACAAGACTCTTCCTCTATAGATTTTACTGCTTTGTCCCCCAAGAGCATTTCTCCACATGGGCAGAAATGGTAGCTGTCTTGTTTGTCATCAACCACTGGTCTCCCAGTGCTTGGCAATAGATCTCAAAACATATTTGCTAAATGAATAGATGAGATTCAGCAACCTCCGTTTTGTATGTAAGACTTGTGAAACTCATAAGCATTTTGAATATTTAGAAACAAAACAAACTTGACAAAACAGTTTGCAAACAGCCATATGGTGGTTTCCTCACAAGAGATGTTCAAAATGAAAATACCCTACTTCCTCCAATTTGATCTGAACTGAATCTGCAATGTACTCATTAGAACTAACTTATAAGACCTGAATACACAGTAGATGTACTATTACCCCAACCAGATTATAAAGTGAGAACTTGTTCTTACCACAGTTGCTGAATATGGTTGGGGAGGTTGTACACTGCCCAAAGTCAACCAGCCAAGGAGATCACTGGAGCCAAAATCTAGCTCAGGCTCTACTCATTATTACATGTGCCATGGCATGGTGCTGCATACACTCAGAGAAAAAGGCAGCTTTTTCCAATGATCACCAGGCACCATCACTCACCAAGTTGTAGAGCATTTTGTAATTCACACAACAGCACTAGATGGGTTCTCTGTTTCTTACATTTATTCATATTTCTCAACCACATGTAGCAAAGTTCTTAAATATGTCAGGCACTCCATCAACATACATCTACTAGATTGAGGGAGTATGGTGTTCATAGATAATTCATAATTTTATTAATACAATTCTGAAGGAGGAAACATCCCAGCAGAATAGTGGTTCACTCAATTTGGGATCAAATACCATTTTAGCAATTGAAGAGAATTCAGAAAACATCTCCTTCTCACTTAATAGGAGAAAAGGAGGCTGAGAGAGTCATCTAGATTACTGGACTCTTGGCATAGCACTGTTAGGCCAGCCCAGATACATATTAAATCCTCCAAATATCTAAACTGTAAAAACCCCTCCAGCAAGACCAACCCTCAGTCCCCAGCTAACCAAGTCTCATGATAAAGTGAGCAGTTTTGCAATTCAACTGGGACTTTGAATTTCGGCTGGGTTGTTATATTGCACGAATTATTTTTTCATAACATCAAGATATTCTCCTAACTTTCAAAATGAACTCTGATAGAAAAGAAATAAATTAAACTTTTATAAGATCTAATAGATGTCAGAGTGTTCATTCCTTGGCAGAAATTCTAATTCTTTTTTTGAAAAAGATTAATCATCAAAGCTACTTAGTATAAAATTGAAGTTCCTCATTTATAGTATATTAAATTTATATTACTTGCCACTTCTATCAACTCTAAAGGAGTAATTTTCTATATTGAATTATTTATATTCTCTTGTAATCAGATATCTGATAAACTTTTAAACATTTATACACCTACCTAATTCAAAGATGGTAAGTGAACTAATCTGAAAATGAAAATCCACCTGTCAGAATTCAGAGCAGTACAGAATTTCCACATGTCTCTTTATCTACTTACCTGTATCTCTACACACACGCCTGCATAATAGGTACCCAGTCATCATTAAATGACTGATGAATAAACATAATAAATATCGTGACTTAAGATGGCAAGTCAGATAATGTCCACAATAGTAGATAAAATAACATATTACCACATTATTTCAGCACTCTATGAATTTTAATGCACCCTACCTTGTTTGTTATTGTCATTTCTATAGAAAAGTCTTTTTTTTTAAATTGGAGGAAAATTGTTTTACAATATTGTGTTTATTTCTGTCATAAAATGCAAATAAGTCATAATTGTATATATATATATATATATATATATATATATACACACAAATACCTCCTCACTCTTGAGCTTCCCTACTCTCCCCCCACCCCCCCATCCCAACCCTCTAGGTCATCCCAGAGCACCAGACTGGGCTCCCTCTAGCCAGACTAGCCTTCCTCTAGCTATCTATTTCACCCAGGGTAGTGTACATATGTTAACGCTACTTTCTCAACTTGTCCCACCCTCTTATTCCTTTGCTGTGTCCACAAGTCCATTCTCTACATGTGCATCTCCATTCCTTCCCTGCAAATAGATTCATCAGTACTGTTTTTCTAGATACCACATATATGTGTTAATATACAATATTTGTTTTTCCCCTTCTGACTTACCTCATTCTGTATGACAGGCTCTAGGTTCATCCAACTCACTCCAACTGACTCAAATTTGTTCATTTTTATGGCTAAGTAATACTCTATTATATATGTACCATATCTTTATCCCTTCATCTATTGATGGACATATACGTTTCTTCTGCCAACCCACTCCAGTATTCTTGCCTGGAAAATCCCATGGACTGAGGATCCTGGTAAGCTACAGGCCATGGGGTCGCAAAGAGTTGGACACAACTGAGCTACTTTACTTCACTTCATTGTAAAAAGTGCTGCAATGAACTTTAGGGTACATGAAAAGTCTTGATGTTGGATTTCTCATATAGCAGGGGCCAACCTATACCATATCCCTGGACCATGAACCAGTACCATACAGCAGAGGGTGAGCAAATCTTCATCTGCTGATCCCCATCCCTTCCATCACTCACATTACCTCGTGAATCATACCCCACCCTGTCCTGTCTGTGGAAAAATTGTCTTCCATGAATCTAATCCCTGGTGCCAAAAAGGTTTGGACTACTATCCTATAATACTGCTGCTGCTGCTGCTGCTAAGTCACTTCAGTCGTGTCCTATAATACTAAGACTCTCATAATACAAGCATATTTTTTTTTTTAATTTTTTTAATTAGTTGGAGGCCCCTAATTACTGTCACAGCATTTCAGTGGTTTTGTCATACAATTGATATGAATCAGCCATAGATTTACACTTATTCCCCATCCCGATCCCCCCTCCCATCTCCCTCTCCACCCGATTCCTCTGCGGTTTCGCCAGTGCACCAGGCCGAGCACTTTCTCATGCATTCCCACCTGGCTTGGTGATCTGTGTTCAACCATAGATAGTATCATGCTGTTCTTTTTGAAACATCCCACCCTCACCTTTCTCCACAGAGTTCAAAAGTCTGTCTGTATTTCCTGGCTCTTTTCTTTTTGCATATAGGGTTATCTTACCATCTTTCAAAATCCAGTAATATGTGTTAGTATGCTGTAATGTTCTTTATCTTTCTGGCTTACTTCACTCTGTATAAGGGGCTCCAGTTTCATCCATCTCATTAGGACTGGTTCAAATGAATTCTTTTTGACGGCTGAGTAAAATTCCATGCATATTTTAATTTGGTATCAGCCATAAGAACTCCTAATCAAGATGTATGTGTGTTAGTCGCTCAGTTGTGTCCCATTCTTTGCAACCCCATGGATTGTAGTCCCAGGCTCCTCTGGTCATGGGATTCTCCAGGCAGAAATACTGGAGTGGGTTGCCACTGCCTTTTCCACCTAATCAAGACATGAGCTTTTAAAAGAGAGAATTAAATTTGCTCCTTTAAAGTGTCACAAGAAGATAGTTTACACATTGCTTATCTGTTCTGATTTTCTTTTTATTAGTTTAGTTTCCTCAGTTATTCCTTAGTATTAGTTTCCTCAGTTCAGTCGCTCAGTCATGTCCAACTCTTTGCTATCCCATGGACTAAAACATGCCAGGCCTCCCTGTTCATCACCAGCTCCCAGAGTTTACTCAAACTCATGTCCACTGAGTCAGTGATGCCATCCAGCCATCTCATACTCTGTCATCCCCTTCTCCTCCTGCCCTCAACCTTTCCCAGCATCAGGGTCTTTTCAAATTAGTCAATTCTTCACATCAGGTGGCCAAAGTATTGGAGTTTCAGCTTCAGCATTAGTCCTTCCAATGAACAGTCAGGACTGATTTCCCTCAGGATGGACTGGTTGGATCTCCTTGCAGTCCAAGGGACTCTCAAGTCTTCTCCAACATCACAGTTCAAAAGCATCAATTCTTCGGTGCTCAGTCTTCTTTATAGTCCAACTCTCACATCCATACATGACTACTGGAAAAACCATAGCTTTGACTAGATGGACCAGTCAAACCAGTCAATCCTAAAGGAAATTAACCCTAAATATTCATTGGAAGGACTGATGCTGAAGCTGAAGCTGATGCATCCTGATGCAAAGAGCCAACTCACTGGAAAAGACCCTGATGCTGGGAAAGACTGAAGGCAGGAGGAGAAGGGGATGACAGAGGGTGAGATGGTTGAATGGCATCACTGTCTTGATGGACATGAGTTTGACCAAGTTCTGGGAGATGGTGATGGACAGGGAAGCCTGGCTTGCTACAGTCCATGGTGTCACAAAGAGACAGACACAACTGAGCAATAACAACAGCAGCATGCTGATTTGTATTATATTGACACGAAGTTAGTTACTATTAAATTCAGTATAGAGAGGATTTCTCTGGCCCAGAAAGTTAAGAACAAACAGTCAATTACAGGCTTTTCTTTGTTAGCAAACACTGTTAAATATCAGCAAGTCTTCTTGAAAACTTGTTATACTCAGTAACTTAAATGTCAGCCTGATTTAAGGCAATGGAAAGGATTTCCTTTTATCTCTGATTCTCAATTACCTGCTGGAGAAGATACTTATAGCCAGGAGTTACCAAATCATGCTTTAAATCTGTAGAAAATGATAATATTATGGTGGAGTTCATATTAGAGGGCATTTTAAAATACCAAGTTTCTAAATAATTTTTATTATGTTTTTAAAATTCAGAAGTTTTATATGCATAACATATGTTGAGTTGACGAAACTGACCAAAGAAAAAAATGCAATAGCTATTTGAATGTCATCATTTGGGATGTTATAGATAAAGTATTAGATTCCAGGTTAGATATTGTTATTCTTTATTCATTCCATAAACATTTATTTTATCTTTACACTGTGGTAGATACTAAAATGGAAAGAAAATGAAACATCAGTAAGATTCTGGTGCCTGACCTCCAGGCTCTCTCAAGCTAACAGGGAAAGGGACAGAAACGTGTTGTTTTTCTATAAAATTTCTCCTTTAATGTTATTTTTTAGTTTATATATAATTTACTTAGAGTGAAATGCTCAGATCTTATGTGCACTTTTCAGTCTAATTTTGTCAAAAACATATCAAGAGACAATATATTTCCACCACCCTGGAAAGTTCCCTTGTGCATGTTCCTGGTCAATCCACACTCCTTTCTTAAGCAACAACTGATTAGACTTCTGTCATCATAGTTTAGTTTTGCCAGTTCCAAAATTTCATAAAATGGAATCATACAAGATGTACTTTTTTGTGTTAGGTTTCTTTCATTCAGCATATATTTTTATATTGACCCATACTGTCACACTTATTAGTAGTTCGTTTGTTTTTGATTGGCTGGTTTGTTGGTGTGCTTTGCTCTCTACTATTCCTTTTCTGGATAAATCACATTGTCCATAGATCAAAATGGAGTTGCTTATGTTTTGTTTTTGTTTGATATCTACCTTTATAATCTCTTTGCTTAATATAACATCTGGCACATGAGACGCACTTGGTAAAATTCTGGTAAATAAATGAAGGAATGAATAGTGGGCTGGACCAAAAGAGGAGCTGGAACTAAACAGCACCTAAACTGTTCTACCATGTTTGATCCTGCCATCAAGTAGCAACTACCCCTTCAACTCTCAAATCACTTTCCCCAACCATCTTAGCAAGAATAGAGACTTGAGGATCATGATCATAGCTCTTTTCAAGTCACATATGCCCACTTTTCAAGTCCACTGTCTTCCCAACCCACCCCCAGGTGACTCAACCCTGGCTGCACACTGAGCTTTTCAAAAACATAAGACCTGACTTTAGCATTAGCAATTTTTATTTAATTGGGCCAGAGTGGAGCCCAGGCACCTGTCCACAACTGCTGATGTGAATAATAACAACAACAGTATCGTGATTATACAGGAATGATCTTATTCAAGTAGTTCATTAAGACCTACACCATGTTTACTATTATTTACTATGCAGTTAGCAAGCCAGATGCTTAGAGCCAGGAGCTAATATTATATAGGAAAAGATTAGAGAAAAAAGAGCAGAATCATGCATTTTATACTCTTGGCATAACCCAAAAGAGAGCATATAATTGGTGGCACATTAAAAATCCTGTCCAAAAGATGCCAGGGTGGGAGATGATGGCGATACAGACCCAGTGTAACTGATATGCTTTTGTAAACACTGTAGAATTAAGGGGCCCCTGAACCTTTTCCAAGTCAAATCATTGTGGGGCCAAAAGAAAGCACTGGATTGGCAGTCAGGAGACTTGAGTTCTATTTCTCAAGTCTCAAGGCTATCTGCCTTATCATCTTGAATTCAAGTTAAGTACTAAGCCCCTTCAGGGAAGAGGGGGGTGACTAGGTTGATTCCTTTACTGGATTTGTTTTGAAGGACCAATAATGTCTCAAAGTTTGCATAAGACATAAAGAGCATTCCAGGCAGAGGGAATTTAGGTGGCAAAAGAAGGAAACATAAAATGCCATGACATACTTGGGGAACGACAAGTACCTCAGCTTAGCCAGAGCATAAAAATCAAGGAGAAGCAGAGGCAGGATGTGGGGACTCAGGCAGACCTGTTCCTGAGTGTGTCATGTGTATCACTATATGTCATGCCAGGAAGCTTCAGCTGCATTCAGCACAGACAACTAGAGAATCATCAAAGAGTTAACATAAAGAGCACAATAACAGTATCACAATAATAGTGTGATTTAGAAAAATCACTCTGGCACCAGAAAGAAAGAGTGGAGGAAAGGGAGCAATCCCAACCCAATGGCAAGAATTTGAATTAAAAGACTCCTGCAATCACTTCGCCTCTCTGCTCTCAGGTTCTCGTGTATAAAATGGGCAGTGAATTAGGATGTTGATTATAAATGACAGACATGTAACTTCAACTAGCGTTTTTTCAAACTAGCTTTTTTAAAAAGGTAGTTTCTTGGCTCATATTCCAGAAATGTCCAGGAATTAATGGATTTCAGTCATCACTCAAAGGATTTAATCAGAGTTCTCTACATCTGTCTAACAGGATGTCTCTACACGAGAAACCAGATGGCCACCAGCCACCCATCAGTTCAGTTCAGTTGCTCAGTCATGTCCAACTCTTTGTGGCCCCATGGACTGCAGCACACCAGGCTTCCCTGTCCATCACCAGCTCCTAGAGCTTGCTCAAACTGATATCCATCGAGTTAGTGATGCCATCCAACCATCTTATCCTGTCGTCCCCTTCTCCTCCTGCCTTCAATCTTTCCCAGCATCAGGGTCTTTTCCAATGAGTCAGTTCTTTGCATCAGGTGGCCAAAGTATTGGAGTTTCAACTTCAGCATCAGTCTTTCCAATGAATATTGAAGACTGATTTCCTTTAGGATTGATTGATTTGATCTTGCAGTCCAAGGGATTCTCAAGAGTCTTCTCCAACACCACAGTTTAAAAGCACCAATTCTTTGGTGTTCAGCTTTTTTTATAGTCCAACTCTCACATCCATACATGACTACTGGAAGAACCATAGCTTTGAGTAGACGGACCTATGTCAGCAAAGTAATGTCTCTGCTTTTTATTGTGCTGTTTAGGTCTGTCAGCACCTTTCTTCCAAGGAGCAAGCTTTTTTAAATTTCATGGCTGAAGTCACCATCTGCAGTGATTTTCGACCCCCAAAAATAAAGTCTGTCACTGTTTTCATTGTTTCCCCATCTATTTGCCCTGAAGAGATGGAACTGGATGCCATGATCTTAGTTTTTTGAATGCTGAGTTTTAAGCCAACTTTTTCACTCTTCTCTTTCACTTTCGTCAAGAGACTCTTCACTCACAGTGTGTAATTTATAGCACCTCCAGTAGAAAGTTATGACCAACCTAAATAGCATATTAAAAAGCAGAGACATTACTTGCCAACAAAGGTCCGTCTGGTCAAGGCTATGGTTTTTCCAGTGGTCATGTATGGATATGAGAGTTGGACTATAAAGAAGGCTGAGTGCCAAAGAATTGATGCTTTTGAACTATGGTGTTGGAGAAGACTCTTGAGAATCCCTTGGACTGCAAGGAGATCCAACCAGTCCATCCTAAAGGAGATCAGTCCTGGGTGTTCATTGGAAGGACTGATGCTGAAACTGAAACTCCAATACTTTGGCCACCTCATGTGAAGAGTTGACTCATTGGAAAAGACCCTGATGCTGGGAGGGATTGGGGGCAGGAGGAGAAGGGGAGGACAGAGGATGAGATGGCTGGATGGCATCACCGACTCGATGGGCATGAGTTTGAGTAGACTCCGGGAGTTGATGATGCACAGGGAGGCCTGGCGCCCTGCGATTCATGGAGTTGCAAAGAGTCGGACACGACGGAGCGACTGAACTGACCAGTAGACTAACAGCTCCAAAAAAAAAAAAAAGGTCCCAGGAAGGACTCTGATTGGTCTGGCTTGGGTCATGTGTCTAACCCAGAACCAATCACTATGAATCAGGAAATAGAGTGCCCTGATTGGCCAGGCCTGAGTCAACACCCACTTAAATAAGATGGGGACAGGTCTATGCCATTCAGGCCACATGGAATGAGTTCCCCATAGGAAAAGAGAATGCTACTCTCAGATGAAAAAAGAATAGATGTTGAGTTGGCAAAAATGACAGATGTCCACTAGAAGAGATTATACCAAACAGTCTACAATCCCCACACTATAAGCCATGTTTTCAGTATAATATCTTTCACTTCTCCATCCCGCCAGGCTCTCAGAACCATGCCTCGGTCCAGGAGGAAGTTTAGACATCTCTTATTGACATTGGTAAAAGTTTGATCTCTTGAGATTACACATACACACAGACATGTGCTAATGGCAAATAATGAACAGAAACTGATGTTCTTTAGTTCTCATACAATTCATCTTCACACTAAAAGAAAAGGAAGGAGGATAGATTTCAGTGAAGCAAGTTCCCTTTCAGTTCAGTTCCGTTCAGTCGCTCAGTACTATCCGACTCTTTGCAACCCCATGAATCGCAGCAGGCCAGGCCTCCCTGTCCATCACCAGCTCCCGGAGTCTACTTAAACTCATGCCCATTGAGTCAGTGATGCCATCCAGCCATCTCATCTTCTGTCGTCCCCTTCTCCTCCTGCCCCCAATCCCTCCCAGCATCAGGGTCTTTTCCAGTGAGTCAACTCTTCGCGTCAACCTTTTGCATGAGGTGGCCAAAGTACTGGAGTTTCAGCTTCAGCACCAGTCCTTCCAATGAACACCCAGGACTGATCTCCTTGCAGTCCAAGGGATTCTCAAGAGTCTTCTCCAACACCACAGTTCAAAAGCATCAGTTTTTTGGTGCTCAGCTTTCTTCACAGTCCAACTCTCACATCCATACATGACCACTGGAAAAACCATAGCCTTGACTAGACAGACCTTTGCTGGCAAAGTAATGTCTCTGCTTTTTAATATGGTATCTAGGTTGGTCATCACTTTCCTTCCAAGGAGTAAGCGTCTTTTAATTTCATGGCTGCAATCACCATCTGCAGTGATTTTGGAGCCCCCCAAAATAAAGTCTGACACTGTTCCCTCTGTTTCCCCATCTATTTCCCATGAAGTGATGGGACCAGATGCCATGATCTTAGTTTTCTGAATGTTGAGCATGTTTTCCTTTAGGAAACACCAAATAACAAATTCGATTTAATAATGTTCATTGTGGGGATTTCCCCAGTGGCCCAGTGGCTAAGACTCCATGCTCCTGATGGAGGGGGGCCCTGGTTCCATTCCTGGTCAGGAGACTAGATCCCACATGCTGTAACTAGGGCCCAATGCAACCAAAGAAAAAATATATTAAAAAAAAATAATGTTCATTGTGAATCTAGAGAGGATTTAAAAGAGAGCCACAAAATTAAGTCATAGAAAATAAGCTCCTAAAAAAGACTTAAGGATCTAGGATTTTTTTCAGCACAAAGAAAAGATTAAGAATATTAAATAAATGTACCAGCAAGGTGACGTGGCCTTTATCTCCAATATTATAGAATTTACTAGACATAGAAATAACTAATTATTCCTTCCTCTTTTCCCACTCTGCCTTTTGATATGAAGAATTTGGGATATCTTAAAATAATAGATATATTTTTATATAGTGAAAAGGCACTGGAAATTAGAACAGTTACTAAAGTAAGCTGAGAATGAAGGAAGGAAAGAAGCCCATAGACTGTATGGACAGTTTGAGATGGCTGGTTCTTTCCAAAGGAAATGAGAACTAAAAGACGCTGAGGTTTCATGACCTTCTATCTAAACTTAAAATTAAATTAGGTGATAATTTATATTCTTTTCACTTGACTTTGGGATATGTTTTAAAAAAATGTTTAAACCCTCCCTATAAAAATATACTGGAGAAGGAAATGGCAGCCCTCTCCAGTACTCTTGCCTGGAGAATCCCATGGACAGAGGAGCCTGGCAGGCTACAAGCCATGGAGTCGCAAAGAATCAGACACGACAGAACGACTAAAACACACACACACATAAAAATATCCAAATGTAAATAAATAATTTGGTCAAAGAATATTCTATTTAAACATCACTTAACACTTCAAGAAGACAATGAAATGGTATAACCCTAATACCTCTTGTTTCCAAGTACCAAATAAATGCACTGTTAACTCAGGTCTTTCAAACTTTAAAAATTAAAAAAAATTTCACTAAGAAACTACATAACACTTAGTCTTGTTAAGTTTAACCCCACATTAGTTATTTATGTTTAAAGTGGTTTATGATCCAATCAATTAATGTTTACAAGACATCTATGATGTGCAAAGTATTATCCCAGACATGGGATAGAAGCACAGAAGCAAAAGGTAGGGTTTCTACCTTCATGAAACAGTAATTAAGTTATGTGGACAAAGCATAAATATTGTGAAAAGTTAAACAAAAATGCAGAAGAATGCAAGATATGAAATATCATATGGCAGGTCATAATTTATTACAAACTGAATGGGACAAACCCTAAGTCCCAGGCAGGGGAAACTGCTGTAAACTTGGGGTTTGCAAGGAGATGGGAAATCCTGAAGAGGACCAGAGATACCAGTAAGAAGAGGAGAGAGAGGACTGGGATTTGGAAAGCACAAGCTACACTTGATCAGGTGAGAACCAGCATAGGGTTTCTCTCGAGGAGGAGTAGATAAATATTTGCTGGGTAAATATTTGGGGATAACTTTGGCCTTAAATATTTTGGAGTTAAGAAGATTCTTAAGGGAATTACTAAATAAGCATTTTAGGACCACTGGTCTGGTCACAATTTATTTTTAAACACTGCTTATTATGTTGTAGATACAGCTGAAGTACTTGCAAAATATGGACTCAGTTACTCCTCATGACGACCCATTACGGTAAATACTAGGACTCTAAAGCACAGAGCGGTCACGGTCACTTGCCTGTGGCCACAAGGCTAGCAGGAGTTAGGGCCAGTGTCCATCCTGCCCATCACTGTGCTATGTACACCCTGCAGAGGACAACCAGGAAGGAGTGGGCCTCCCAGAAGCAGATCAGGAATCCCCACCCAGGATCTAAGTGTTGGGTCAGGCCATAGTGAAAGGAGAGGAAAAGGGACTCTGTGGAAGAACCAGACAAAATAATGACTGGTTGAATATGGGCAGGTGTGGAGGGTCAGAGGACGGGGTTAAAAATGGTGAGAGAGGAAAAGTCAAAGAGAACTTGAAATTTTTTAGTTTTATGCTTCCCCAAGAGAGATGCCGTTCTGGTCAGGGAAAATGGGTCCCAAGGTAGGCATGAAACGCATGAGCTTCTGGATGTTAAACAAACCTGGCTTTGAAACTAACTGTGTGACTCTGGGCAAGTTATACAATCTCTCTGTGCTTCTTTTTCTTCATCTGTAATAGGAACAATTTCAGCAACTGAGATAATGTAAATCAGGGGGCATAGCATAGCCTTTGACAAGGAGAAAGCCTGGAGAAAGCCTTTTGTTTGATGCCCTTGAGACAGCGGAGGCAGGGGACTCAGTGGGGATGAGTTCATGGCTGTAGAATGTGGATTTGGGGAGAGAGGAGAGGAACAGCTTAAAATAATCAAGGACCAAAAATGAGACTGCCTCTTTGCTAGGTCCGTTCTTTAAACATTATTCTTTAAAATTATTGTATGTAATTCTCACAACAATCCAATGAGGTCATTTACAATGTAGACTAGGAAGATGGAGTGGGAGGAAGCTTTCCTAGTTTGGGTCTGTCAAATCTCCAAAGCCCTCTATTCCCACAGCCTATTGCCTCCCCAACAACTGTGGCGCTATGGAGAGCTATCACCAAGCCGGACAATATCAGAGATGAGGAAGAGGGATGAGGACTGAACACTGGGGGAAAGGAGACCAAGAGGGAGCACCAGCATCTTGTAGTCCTGACTGCCATCTGCAAACCATTGTTATTAGCTGTCAAGCACAGTTGTTCTTCAAACATCTGAAAGTCAAAAAAGGAGACCCTAGGCAGCTGTAACCTTGTCCACACAGCCTGCCTGTGAAATAACAGAAGAAAATATATATATTGGTCTCCGCCTTGTTCCTGATCCATGCCTCTTGTAATTTCCTAATGTTAAGAGCACTGGGAGCATCTTTTGTTCTAATATTTGGTTTTTGGCATTGCCATTTGTTCCTGACACAGAGCTGCTAAATTCCTTGGAATTTCCTGGGTGATAGGAATGTCTTTAGTTCTAATGAGGCAACTCTTGATGGGCTCCTGGGTGCAGGCTGATCACCAGAAATATTGAACCGTATTTAGAAATGTGGAGTTCTCAGTCCCAGTCCATATTCCCTGAAAAGGGGAAAAGGAACTGGAGACTGAGTTAATGATTGATCATGTCTATGTGATGAAGCCTTCATGAAAACCCCAAAAGTATGGGTTTGGGAATGCTTCCAAGGTTGATGAAGACATCTACATGCTGGGAGGGTGGTGTATTCCAACTCTACAGGGATAGGAGCTCGGCACTTGGGACCCTTCCAGATCTCACTGTTTCTCTCCACCTGGTTGTTCCTCTATATCCTTTATTATATTTTTTATTAGCCAATAAATAGTAAACATAAGTAAGTGTTACCCTAGCCTCTGTGAGCTGTTTTAACAAGTGATCTAATCCAAGAAGGTGGTCATGGAATCTGATTCATAGCCACACCAGAGAGAAACTGTGGGTAACCTGGGGATCTACGACTTGTGACTGGCATCTGAACTGAGGCCGAAAGGCAGTCTTGTGAGACTGAACCCTTAAGCTGTGGGGTCAGCACTAACTCTAGGCAGTGAGTGTCAGAACTTCTTGGTGTGGAAAACTCACACATCTGGCACCAGAAATGTTGTGAGTGTGGAAAAAGTACAGGAGTAAAGGAGAATCAAGGAGTTTGTCCAAGTAACTACCCCAAGTGAGGACTCTCCAGTCAACGGTATATGTTGGACCTATCCCAGGAAAAGCCCGGTACAATACCCCAGACAGTCACCTGGGGGCCTGCTTTCTCATCTTCCTACTAATCCTATTTCCAAGACTAGGTGTGGTTTCTGTGTCTCTTTCACTTCAAAGGATTCCACTAAACACAGCCTTGTTCTGCATTAAAAACCCCGTATTTGTACATTACTGCACACTATTGTCTCAGAGACACACTCTCATCCTCCCCCCTTAACTGGAATTGGACTGGAATTTTCCACTGCCTTTTGGTCTGGGTGTTCTAACATGCTAGCTATTGGTTTTTTATCTGGGAAAGGGCCACCATTTCTGCCCAGGGTTTCTCTTACCCTCTTAAGCCCACACTCATATTCCTACATGTTTTGTAGGAATGTTAATCCCTTTCTGGAAAATATTTGTGGCAGAGAGGTTAGTTGGGATCCAGTCAAAGAGAGCAGAGTTTCAAGAAAAGAGTAATCAGTAGTCTTATAGGCCACCAGAAGACTGAGGACTAGGAAAAGCCATTTGACTTAGCTAGTGAGAGCTAAAGGTAGTTTCCAAAGATGCTAAGCAACAGAGGCAGAAGCTACATTGCAGGAGTGAAGAACAGAAGAACTGTAAACCACTTCCCCCCACCAAAACTCTGGAAGGGGAAAACAGGGTAAAGAGAAAGGGAGTGTGATACGGCCAACTGAAACTTTTTCTCAAGGTAGGAAAAAAACCTAGGGCTATTTTCCAGCAGAGAATAAAGAAATAGAATATGAAACCAAAGTCTAAGGTGCAATAAAACTTCCTTCTTGTTGATGACATATTTCTATTTGTCATCAAGAATTAACTTCACTTTCCAAAAGCTTTAATGAGCAAGTAAAGTGTATATAAGTAGAGATACTCTTTCACTTGGATTTTTGAGTTTAAAAATGATGCACATAAAAACTAATATATGCAAATCCTTTTAAAATTATAAGCCTTGTAGGACTCTCTGACCCCTTTTGATTAAATTCGACTGGCATGAAAAGCAGTAATTGAAGTATTAAGAATCAATTAACAGTGATCTGGCTGATTGTCATTACACCTTTAATTAGCTGTGCTGGTTTCAGTATCATAGTGCAATAGTTAGCAGCTATAAATGAATTGATTGCCCAGCCACCAGCTGACATTTTGAGAACCTTGATACATCATTACTTTTTCCTGCTACTAATTAAGATTTATATCTTCCATTGAATTAATATTGCAAAAGCCTTTGTGATAGAGGCAGCATTTTTCCACTGCCTTTGTGTCTGTGGGTCTCACTAGTTATAGTGCAGACACTCTGGGACCACAGACTTGTAAACTCCTTCCCAGGACTCATTTCAAACTGGATCCTCTGCTGATTCATCCAAGAAATGTTTATAAAAGGACAACCACATGCAAATCACTGTGCTAAATGCCAGGGCAAGGGTGGAGGAGAAAAAGGAATACCAAGATAAACAAGGCACTCACCCTGAATTTAAGAAGCTCATCATTTCTGGAGGATACACACACTGGGTACTCACCATAACACAGCAGAATGAAAATTACGATAGGCTAGAAATAATGTAAAAACCCAACATTCAAAAAATGAAGATCATGGCATGTGGTCCCATCACTTCATGGCAAATAGATGGGGAAAACAATGGAAACAGTGACAGACTTTATTTTCTTGGGCTCCAAAATCACTGCAGATGGTTACTACAGCCATAAAATTAAAGGATGCTTGCTCCATGGAAGAAAAGCTATGACCAACCTAGACAGCATATTAAAAAGCAGAGACATTACTTTACCAACACAGGTCTGTATAGTCAACACTATGGTTTTTCCAGTAGTCATGTATGGATGTGAGAGTTGGATTATAAAGAAAGCTGCGCGCCAAAGAAATAATGCTTTTGAACTGTGGTGGTGGAGAACACTCTTGAGAGTCCCTTGGACAGCAAGGGGATCAAAAAAAAGTCAATCCTGAAGGAAATCAGTCCTGAATATTCATTGGAAAGACTGATGCTGAAGCTCCAATACTTTGGCCACCTGATGCAAAGAACTGACTCATTGTAAAAGACCCTGATGCTGGGAAAGACTGAAGACAGGAGGAGAAGGGGGTGACAGAGGATGAGATGGTCGGATGGCATCACCGATTTGATGGACATGAATTTGAGCAAGCTCCCAGAGTTGATGATGGACAGGGGAGCCTGGTGTGCTGCAGTCCATGGGGTCGCAAAGAGTTGGACATGACTGAGTGAGTGAACTGACTGAATGTGAATAGGAGCACAGAAAATGGAGCAATTAGTTCTGATTTCCAACAAGTGACTTTTTAAAATGCTTATTGTCACAAAGGTTCAAGAGCTCACCCTCAAGTCATACAAGGAAAGGAGTATTTATTGGTTAATTACATGGCCAGACTGGAGTTTCGTGAAGAAGCAGCCCCATCCATCTCCAGCCACAGCTCCCCCTCTGCAGGGAGCAGAGACCAGCATAGCCTGTATGTGACTCTGGCTTGGTTTTCCCCTCATTGGTCAGGCAGTCAGTGCCTGTACCTTGCTGGACATAATTTCTTCCTTCCTCCCAAAGTAGCTCAATGCCAACTGTTGCTCATTTAATTATATATGTACTGCTATAATTGGAGCTTCCCAAGTGGTACAGTGGTAAAGAATCCACCTGCCAATGCAGGAGATGCAGCAGGAGCCTCAGGTTCGATCCCTGGGTTGGGAAGATCCCCTGGAGGAGGAAATGGCAACACACTCCAGCATGCTTGTCTAGAAAATCCTATGGACAGAGAAGCCTGGTGGGCTACAGTCCAAGAGGTCACAAAAGAGTCAAACATAACTGTGTGCGGGCACACACACACACACACACACATGCACACACACACACACACACACACACACTGCTATAATTAAATCAGTATGTATAAATCACTTTGGAAGCATTTTTAAAGGCCCTCCTTCAGGCTCCACTGTAAGAGATTTTAATTAAACTGATAGCCTAGATTATTTTGACGCTAGAAGTCATCAAACCAAATTTTGAGAAATATAGCCTAACCCAGCTTTCTAGCTTTACAATCAAGAAAACTGAAACCAGAGAGGTAAATGACCCAAGCAGCATATAAAAACAGCAAAGACTTACACAGTGTTCTGTATGAACAGGTGTGGTTCCAGATGTTCTACACATGCAGAAACAGTTCCTTCAATCCTCACAAATCTCTAAGGTAAATGTAAGTATCATTTTTTTTTTTTTTTTTACAGATAAGGCACAGAAAAGTGAACTAAGTTGCACACAGTGAGAAAATATCAAATCTAGCCTTTGAACCCCAGACTGCCTGACTCCAGAGCCCACCATAACCACTACCCACTGGACAAATGTTGGAACCCAGGTTGTCCAACTTGCAGCCATGAAATTAAAAGATGCTTGTTCCTTGGAAGAAAAGCTATGACCAACCTAGACAGCATATTAAAAAACAGAAACATTACTTTGCCAGCAAAGGTCCGTCTAGTCAAAGCTATGATTTTTCCAGTAGTCATGTATGGATGTGAAAGTTGGACCAAAAAGAAAGCTGAGCACTGAAGAACTGAAGCTTTTGAACTGTGGCATTGGAGAAGACTCTTGAGAGTCTCTTGGACAGCAAAGGGATCAAAAAAAGTCAATCCTAAAGGAAATCAGTCCTGAATATTCACTGGAAGGACTGTTGCTGAAGCTGAAGCTCCAGTACTTCGGCGACCTGATGCAAAGAACTGAATTGACTCATTGGAAAAGACCCTGATGCTGGGAAAGATTGGAGGCAGGAGAAGAAGGGGACGACAGAGGATGAGATGGTCGAATGGCATCACCAACTCAATGGACATGAGTCTAAGCAAGCTCTGGGAGGTGGTGATAGACAGGGAAGCTTGGCGTGCCACAGTCCACGGAGTCGCAAAGAGCCAGACACGACAGAGCGGCTGACCTTACTTACTCAGGTTGTCCAACTCTCAGGCTGTGGCAGTCTCCACCATACCACACTACCTCAAAGGCTGTGATTCTCAAGTAAGGACTTGGGAGTTCTTATGTTGGCCACTGAGAGCTTCAGTCATTCTCCCTTCTGGGAAGAGCTGGCTTATTTTGGAAACTTGCCCATATCACTCCTCTTCCTCTGCAACATTCTACACTTCTCTTTGCTTAGAGGATCTTGAGAGTTAGAGGAGCTCAACTTGAGAGCATCAGGTAGGCTCCAATTTAACTGATACATTCTTTGGGCAATTAAATTGCTGCATACATTAGCAGTTCCATTAGGGCTAGAAGGAAAAAGATATCACACACCCACCGCTGAATGTGCTGAATACAAGAATTATACTTCCAATTTGCCTTCCAACAACTTATACTTGCCTCAACATTGAACTTTCCATTTGTTTTCTGCTTGAAATGATTGAGAGAACCAAACTTCTAGTGGAAGAGTTTGAAAAAGAAGTTCCAGGTCATTAAGAAGAAAGGATGGGAAATTGGGTTGACAGAAATAAGCTCCAAAGCACAAGGGCCTGCCTATGGATTCAAGCATGACCATCTACACAAGAGAATAACCTTCATGAGACATTTCTCTTTATGACTCTGCTGTTTGGAATCTCTAGCAGGCTGTAACATCAATTAAGCAAAGCTCTTTGCGAGTCCCTTCATTAAAAAAAAAAAAAAAATTCTCTGTGGTCTCCTTAGTGAACTCTTTCTTGCTGCTTTGCTGCTTGGTGCTGAAAGTGAAAGGTTCTCATTCCAGCTTGGTCTGACTCAACTGCCAACTACTTTCTGACATTCAGAAATCTCATCTCCAGGTCCCTCCTGTTTTCCTGCATGAGGCTGATTGCCACTTCTGGTTCCCAGGAGGCGCCCCAGCTCATTCGAGCTGCCAGCTTCCCACCACACAGCTTTGATCTCGGAGCCTCTGTCCTTGATCAGCAAATCACCTCTCCACCAAGCTCAGGGTCTTTTCCTGCTGGACCCGCACAATGTGATCGTCATGGTGAGACAGCCAGCACGTGTTCCTCATGTGATGGCCACACTGTACAAGACACAGAGCTCACTTTGGTTGGACTTCTGCTTTCACCAACTGCTGGCCTCCGGATTGTCAGAACTAAC
Organism: Cervus canadensis; assembly: GCF_019320065.1. Taxonomy (NCBI): domain Eukaryota; kingdom Metazoa; phylum Chordata; class Mammalia; order Artiodactyla; family Cervidae; genus Cervus; species Cervus canadensis. Next base: position 49,861,305 of record NC_057400.1, on the reverse strand, counting down.
AAGTGTCATTGTGGGAATGGTGTTGCCTGGGATTTTACTGCAGGACCAACCTACAGCAAAGAAAGCAGTTGTCAAGCAATGTGGCCTGCGATCTAAGCAGTCTTCAGTGGTTTTAACACAGTCAAGGCTTTTGTAGATGCTATCAGGTGGAGGAAAGTTCCCGTCTATTCTGAGTCTGTTGCAAGCTTTTAATCATGAATCAATGTTCAATTTTGTTTACAAAAACTTTTTCTGCATTGATTGATATGATCACATACTTTTTCTTTCTAGGCTGTTAATATGGTGGATTATGTTGATTGATTTTCAAACACTGAATGCCTTGCATTCCCAGGACAAACCCCTCTTGGTTGTGATGAGGCATTTTTTTTATGTATTGGATTTGATGTGCTGATATTCTGTTGGGAACTTTTGTGTCAATGAGGATAGAGATCTGGAATATTCTCATACTGTGTAAATCTAATTTTGGTATCAGGATAGTATTGCCTTCATAAAATTGGTTAGGAAGTGTTTACTCTTATTTTCTGAAAGATTATGTTGGATTGATTTCTTCTTTAAATATTTGGTAGACTTAGCTAGTGAAATTATCTGGTTTTTGGAAGGCTTTTGATTATGAAATCAATTACTTTTGATAGTTATCAGAGTACTCAGGTTATCCATTTCATCTTGGGTTAGTCTGGGTAGTTTTTGTTTTTTTGAGAAATTGGTCCATTTCATCTAAGCTGACAAATTTGTGTGTATAAGAAACTGAAGCCCCAGTCCTACAGCCTCAAGGAAACAAAGTATGCCAAACCACCTAAGCAAGTTCTTCCCTCGTGAGCCTCTGATGAGGCGATAGAAGCAGCCTGGTGACTCCCAAAGTAGGAAATCCAGCTAAGTCATGCCCAGACTTCTGACCTACAGAAACTGTGAGATAATAGATGTGTGTTGTCTTAAACTGAGGAGTGCCCTGTGTGCGGCCATGGAGAGAACTTCTCAGAGGACTCACCTCGGCCAGACACAGGCAGCACCTGGAGAGCACCCTGCAGATTATTTTTAAAGTCCCGTGATGAAGGAGACCTCAAGTCCATTTAGATATTTGGAAGGTGGGAGGGGGAAGGCACAGGTACACTTTCTCACTGTTTTGTGAACCTCTGATGACTCTGAGCCTCAATGCTTAGGAAGGTTGTGTTACAGTTGCTCTTATCTTGTCTTCCTCAGTCTTTCCCATTGACTTTAATTCTCTTCCCCCTAAGTCTATGAACATCAAAGAGGACATGAATACAGTTCTGGCATATTATTTACAGAATCCAAGGGACACAAATAATTACTCAGACTGAAAAGATTAAGCTCAGATGGGGAAGCACAATCCTTTATAATTTTGTCCATCTGTAAATGGGCAGGCATACACATGGTTGGCATTTCTTTTCCTTCCTTCCCTCCCTCCCTCCTTTCTTTTTCCGTCCTATCTTCCTTCCTTATCTCTTTTCTTTTTTCCATCCTGCCTTCCTTCCTTCAACAAATATTTATCAAATATTCACTCTATACCTGGTGCTGTGTTAGGCACTGGGACATTTGCAGTGTAAGAATCATGCTATAAGAGTTAAAGAACACTACTGCCCATCTTTTCTTTGCATGTGTATGTGATTGTAGCTGGGTACATAATGTTCACATTATCCCCAACGGAAAATGAGAAGTAATGTGTGACACTCACGACAAAGCTTTTAAGGAGTACATGTGTCTGTGGGTGGGAATGTAAATTGGCATAGCCACTATAAAGAACACTATAGAGGCTCCTTAAGAAACTAAAAACAGAGTTACCATATGATCCAGCAATCCCACTCCTGGGCGTATATCCAGGGAAAACTCTAATTCGGAAAGATACATGCACCCCAATGCTCACGGCAGCATTATTTACAATAGTTAAGACTTGGAACAACCTAAATGTCCATTGACAGAGGAATGGATAAAGAAGATGTATATATACATATAATGGAACACTACTCAGCCATAAGAATGAATAAAATAATGCCATTTTCAACAACATGGATGGACCTAGAGATTATTATACTGAGTAAATTAAGTCAGACAGAGAAAGACAAATGTCATATGATATTAGTTATATGTGGAATCTAGAAAAATGATACAAATGAACTTATTTACAAAAAGAAATAAACTCACAGACATAGGAAACAAGCTTATGCATACCAAAGGGGGAAAGGAGTAGGGGAGGGATAAGTTAGGAGTTTGTGGTTAACAGATACACACCACTATACATAAAATAAACAACAAAAGCCTACTGTATAGCAAAGGGAACTATATTCAATATCTTGTAATACCCTATAATGGAAAAAATCTGAAAAAGAACATATGTATATGTATAAATGTATAACTGAATCACTGTGCCGTACATCTGAAACTAACACAACATTTTAAAATGACTATACTTCAGCTTAAAAATTAATCTTTTAATAAGTGGATGTGTTTCCTCCATGCTCTTTCCTCGTCTACCCATTGGGTACAGGTCAAAATGACAAGGCAGCAAAGCCCCAAGAAAGAAAGTAGGTTGAAGCTCCTGAACCCTTCTATGAAGGAAAGCCACTCATCAACTAATGGTGCATACGTACAGTCCCCATTACATCTGTGCCATGAAGCAGCTTTGGGGGTCTTCTTTGTTTCTTTAGCAGTTAGGCTACCGTGACATAGAAACCGGTATCTCAAAGTGGGGAGGTACTGTTTAACACTGTGTTTATGAGAACTGGCCTGGTGGTTTGGTGCCAGATAGCAAAGAAACAGATATAGCAGCTTGGAAAGCTGGAAATTCCTCTTATCCCATGGGTAAAATATTTGATAAAGCTGTCCTCTGCATTAACTGATAAGGTTAATCCAATAAGGCCTATAAGGCCTGGAGCTTCATGGCAGGAGTTAGCAAACTACGGCTCATGGACCTGCTGTCTGGTTTTGTAAATAAAGTTTTATTGAAACACAGTCATATGCATTTTCTCACATACTGCCTATGGTTGCCTTTTCACTATAGGGGAAGTGTTGAGTAGTTGTAAGAGAGCTCCTGTGGACCCCAAAATTTAACATATATACTACCTGGTCCTTATTTGTCAACTCCCAGTATCCTGAGGTTGACTGGTGACAGTGACGGGACTTGGGTGATGATGGAGCTAGAGAGTGGAAGATGCCTGGGATCCTGAATCATCCCCTCCAAACCAGGTCATATACTGTTAAATGAATGAGAAATGCATTTCTACTGTATTTGAGCCATTATATGCTTTGGAAATGTGTTTCAGCAGTTTATCTTACCCTATCTGAGGCAGGTTGATGGCAAAAATGGTCCCAAATCCTCACTCCTCCCTGGATCTCTTTTTTAAAATATAACTTTGCAGCACCTGCCCATTTTGGCTGGGGTTTTCTGTACCATCCCCTGACTCTGGGTTCAGCCATGGAAATAATTATGGTCATTAGATATTAGCTAATACAGCACAAGCAAATGCTTGAAAAAGCACTTGCACATTTTCACCTTCTGTCTCTTATTCCTCTGGCTCTGCCATAAGGATGAGCTTGGGCTAGCCTGCTAGAGGATGAAACACATGGAAAGAGCTGAGTTGGCATAGCTGTCTCAACTAAGATCACCAGAGCCACCCACCCAGCTTATTAACTCATAAGCAAAAATAAGGCTTTATTGCTACAGATCACCGAGATCATTGTGGTTGTTTGTTACATATCATTGTGGTAATGAAACTGAGCAAGACCCTGTAGGGTCTTCCCAGGTACAAAAGCCCCTCCGTGTCCCCCATTGTTTGTTTGTAGAAAAAAGGCTTTAGTCTCCTCAACCTTTGCCAAGTTCTAATCTGGACTTCGGGTTTCTAGACTATCAGATGCATGTGATAGTTGAAAGGTTTCCTGGGTGAGGGACAGAAGAGACTCCATTATTTCAAGAAGGCATGGTCTTTTCAAATCTTCAATGCTCTGTGCTGTGGGCAGATCTTTGTTTAAATTAGGGAACTGATTATAGTCACTCCCCCAAAGAGTTTACTTTCGCTGATTATTTTCTTCTTTTTCTCTGTAAGTGAACCTTATCCTTCTTTAAATTATAAAACTCTGCCTGCCCATCAAATATCCTTAGGTTATAAAAACAAGGAAAATTCATAATTAAGGTATATAGCGTTTTAAAACCTAGCAGAAATAATGATAAAAAAAAAAAGATAAAGGCATCCAACCTATGAATTCAGCATAAAATTGCATTAAGAAATGATCTTCTCCTAGTATCCAGTCAAGGTGGCTTAGTAGACTGCAAAGATAATATCCCATGCTGCAAAGCATGGAATAAATAAATGGCCTTCCTCAAAACAACCATGTAATTTCTTTACAGGAAGCAGTACTGTTTTTACTTATCTACTCTTTAATTGTTTTAGCAATATTTACATTTGAGAGACAGGGAGTGTATGGGAGTCAGGGAAGATGAAGAGATGTTTCTCACAGTTCACAGCTGGCCAGGAATGGCCACAGAGGCTTAAGAAGGTCAGGGCATACCTGGAGTTATCTGTCTCTGATTTTTCAAATGGGCCTGAAAGGTTGAAGTAAAGGATAGGGTAAGCACAGGCAGATGTCAGCAGGGATGCACAAGGACAGCCATGCATACCAGGCTGGTATCCAGCTTCAGGAGAGCGACCATTCACAAACAGTTCTGTTTTCACAAGTGCTAATGAGACCTTAGACATACCAGTTTCTGGACTTAACAGCAGTCCACAGTCTGCCCAGAAAAGCAAACACAGTTTAGCTGAGCAGAAAATGTGCTTGAGAAATCCACTTGTTTAATTTCAGTCTTTTTTTCTTATTATTTAATATGGAAAAATACATTTTATTTGGCCTCACTCTGAAAAACAAAAACAAAAACAAAAACACAGTTCCTTTTATGGGAGCAAAATAAATAAAGATTCCTCTCTCAATCAGCCGAGCAGATAAAGTGACTACTCGATAAGCAAAAATGATACCTCAAGTCCTTAAATAACCATTTCCAATACAAGCTCTGTTAGTTACTCTTGATTGCCTTTTTTTTCTAAGCAACTCACTCCGCAGAAAATATTCCAAAAACATCAGAGTGATAAAACTCAGTCCTGAGAGACATGACAACTAGATAAGCGATTTGAGGAGAAAGACTAGGATTGTGGGTTTTCCACAATGGAAGTCCCAGAGTGGTCTTAGAGTTGAAGTTTCTGGAAAAATCCTTTTAGCATAGCTTTAACTTCTGCCATCAAAGCTACAGCTGGGGTGAATCTACCATTTGCAAGGGGCAAGCATTTCTAAACTTGCTGAACTTTTGTAGTCTTCAGACCAGATGCCTGTAAGGTGGTTGCTTCAAGGGAGTTTGGAAGCTGCCTACAAGGGCACTTTGCTGAGGCTGGCAGACGCTGCTAGTCCCGGCTGGCTGAACACCCAGATTATGTGCAGTGTGGAGACTGTAAGGTCAACTTCCTCCCTCCACCAGCAGGTTTGGCACCAGATAAATCCATTAATATTTCCCCTTGAAAGAAACAGGCTTGTCAAACACAGGGAGGACAGAGCTTCCACCACGTCCCATAACTGCTGTTGTAGACATTTTTAGCAAGTGACCAAATACCAGTATTTAGGATTCCCACAATGGACTCTCTATGTTAAAATATATATGCCAGATTCATTTTTCCATACAGACAACCCCTTCTGGGCTCTTGTCTACAATATTCTAATGAAAGATTACTAGTGTTTAAAATGAGAGTTTTATTAGATCCTGGTTCAGTTATATCCAATCAGAGCATTTTAGTTCCAATCCATTGTCCTTTTTACTTAGTCAAACAGATTGAATCTTAGATAGCAGCATTTGAACACCGAACAGTCACCTCTTCCAAAGTCATCTTCTTTTCACCATAGATTCTTCTCTGATTATTCACTCCACACTTGGCAAAAGTTAGTCTGGGGAAGCTGCTACGCCAGGCCTGGGGACATGACAGTGAACAAAACACTGTTCCCACCCCCAACAGATATTACAGTCAAGTTGGGGAGACCCTATGCAAACTGCTTTTTCACATTCCAAAGAAAGTGGCTTTCTCCCTTCATCTTATGTGAAACTGAGTACCCTACTTCTCTTTCTTATTAAAACCTTTTGATTATGAAAGGCAAACATACTCACTAAAAATGTTGAAAAATGTTAACATGCAGGAAAGAGAAAAGTAAAATCATACATAATCCTCTCAGAGATACCTGTTAACACATTAGGGAGGCAATGTTCATAGCAGCACTATTCACAATAGCCAAGATATGGAAACAACCTAAATGACCATCGGAAGATGAATGGATAAAGAAAATGTATACACAGACACCCCCCCCACACACACAATGGAATACTACTCAGTTATAAAAAAATTAAGTACTGCCATTTGCAGCAACATGGTAGACCTAGAAATTATCATACTAAGTGAAGTCAGAAAGAGAAAGACAAATACCATGTGATATCACTTATATGTGGAACCTAAAAATATAACACAAATGAACTTATCTACCAAACAAAAAGAGACTCACAGACATAGAAGACAGACTTGTGTTTGTCAAGGGGGAAGGGTGGGGAGGGATGGATTGGGAGCTGGGGATTATCAGATACAAACTATTTTATATAGAATGGTTAAACAGCAAGGCCCTACTGTATAGCATAGCAAACTATATTCAGTATCCTCTGATAAGCCATAATGGAAAAGAATATGAGAAAGAATGTATACATATGTATAACAATCACTTTGCTATAGAGTAGAAATTCTCACAACACTGTAAATCAACTATACTTCAATCAAATTTTAAAAAATGTGAAACATCAGAGAGGAACATATTTCCAGGCCTTTGTCAGTGCATGTATGTGCGCCTGCATGTTTCTGCAGTTATGTACACTATTTTGTTAGGTTTATGGATTTTTAAAAAAAGGTATGAGACAACAAGGAAGAGAGAGAGAAACAGAAAGAAGCAAAGACAGATTTTTATATTTTAATTTTATATTGGCGTAAACTTGATTTACAGCACTGTGTTAGTTTTATGTATAGTGATTTACGTTAAGTGATTCAGTTATACATATACATGTATGAATTCTTTTTCAGATTCTTTCCCCATATGTTATAACAGAGTATCGAGTAATTTCCTGTGCTATACAGTAGGAATATTGATTATCTCGTTGATTATTTATTTTATATACAGTAATATGCATATGTTAATTCCAACTTCTTAGTTTATCTTCCTTCCCATCACCGCCCCCCCACCTTATCCGCTTATCCATACGTTTGTTTTCTAAGTTGAAACAATGACAGACTGATGCGAAGAAACAGGGGCAGAGAAAGGGGGAGAGACACAAGGAAAGAAAGGCAGTTTTCCTTTAAATAGTTTAGGTCTCCTTCCTCACCAGAAAGACTTTTTTAAATGCTTCCTGGTGACTGGCTCTCGGATCCCCCTTATCTCCACCGTCTGAAGACAGAGTGCCAGGGAAGGTGCTCCAGGCCCAGCTTTTTGGCCAACAAGCTGCATAAATCAACTTAAGAGCAGTGATTGTAACTAGGGGAGGAAAGCCACATGCCTCTCTGGTCCCTCTGCACCACCCTCAGCCCCGTAACCTCATCTTCATCTTTGGGTAACAGCAACTGGCCTTCCATCAGCCTCCCTGGAGGCCGGCCCTGGGGACTGGGAAGACGGGAGGGTGCTCAGCTTCTGATGGGAAGAAAGGGGGATAAGACCATTCCTCCCACCACCTACCTGTGCTCAGAACCACAGAGCTTTCCCAGAATGTCAGGGTCTGATGGCAGGCTAACATTTTTGAACTATAGGTATAAAATCTGATAGATCATTTCTGCTAAGTCCCCAAAAAAGAGCAAGAAGGTCTGAGCAATTCAGCAGCCTCCTGCCTTCAAAGTTCCCACTTAGCAGGGTATAGTCTGCATCTGCATTGTGGCCCCCTCATTGGACTGGGCTCCTGTAAGCCCAGGACGGCCTCCCACAGCCCAGGGCAGAGGTGGCTGGACAGCAGGAGAGGCATGTGGAGAGAACAGTTTTACCAAAAGACCTCATTAGAAGGCAACATTTTCATATTTACTCCGCACACAGTTGCACTAAAATTAACAGCTGCTGCTTAACATTTTTCTGACAAGAACATGTTAAAAATATATGCTGGGAGGGCAGGGTGCATAGCAGATAGCTTTTAATCATATTTAAATCAAATTTACCTAAACCTTGCAAATTTTAACTCTTCTTGTGCTACAGCTGACAAGCATCATCACATGATTCACAGATGCAGCTGTTTTATTTTTCAAAAGGGAAAGTCTTCTTTGGCATGAAAACAACACATGCTGGAAAGAGTAAGCCCAGCTTCTGCACATCAGTCAAGCCTACAGACCAGTCTGAAGTGAAGGATGCAGCTTTGAGAAGCCATTCTCTTACCGGGATTTGTTTCCTTCGACTCTTTCACTGCTCACCTCCGACGCCGCTGTAACGAACAAGCAAAAAAGCAGAATCGTGACAGCCACCTGATACCTGCGGCCCTCGGTGGCCACCAGGAACACTGGGGTCCAGGCAGGACTTTCACTCACTCAGCTCCTGGCCAGAGGAGAATGGGCCTTACCTGCCATTATTTGACCTGACCAAAGGCGAGACTAACCCTGAGGAAGTACTGCTCCCGAGCTATAGAACTAGATGAGATGAATGATTAATAATTCACTGGAACCTGAAGCGGATGGTAAGTGTGAGGTCAGAGTGAATAAAAGAAAGAAACACTGAACAAAGAGGCCACGTTTCATTCATCAGAAAGCTCAGAGATGGGATGTTTTGTTCAACTGTTGAGAATCAGAGCCTCTGTTTCCATTCATGAGTTTTGGATGAAAAGAAACCAGGCTTGGATGCCAAAAATTCCCAGGGGATGCTTGCAGAGAAAAGGCCCTCTGGAGCCCGGTCACCCTGGTTCCTGCATGTGGCTTGAGAGGCCAGTTGATTCCGAGGAGCCTATCAACACATTCTTCTATCATATTAGTTCCATTCTTAGGAAACTTCCTTGTGTTTTTCAAAACAGTTTACTATTACAGGTGTAATGACCCAACTAATGCCATTTGCTGATTCTCCTACCCATGTGTCTTTCATTCAACAAACACTTATGAAGGAACTCTCTGTGCCAAGCTCTGTACTAAAACCTGGAGCATCTCGGGACAGGCTTGTGTTCTGTTGTTTTAAATGCCTGTGTGCGTTGGTGAGCTCCACGCAGTCATCTCCAGCCCAGACTTCTCCCCAGAACTCAGAATTCACAGAGCCAAGACCACACTTAGCATCTCTCCTAGAAATCTCATGCCACACAAGAGGCATCTGATTGGACCTTGTCCAGATCCAGGCTTCAAACCCATTCCTCACACAGCCTTGTCCATCTCCACTGAGGCACCTCCATTCTTTCTGCTACCTGCATGTTTCTTGGAGTCATCCATGCTTTCAGCACTGACCAGTTAGAGTCTGTTTGGGAACTAAAAACCAGAGCCGTGTTCTTGTTCTTATTTTCTCAGGGCCATGTGGCATGGGGGATCTTACTTCCCAGACCAGTTCACGAGCCCTGCAGTGGAAGCACAATCCTAACCACTGGACCACCAGGGAAGTCCCATCAGTTATTTTAACAGAATTTAATATAAATCACTGCTAACCAGGTACTGGGGAACTGACAAGGCAGATGGTAGAAGAGGTCAGTGTAGGAAGCAGCACCCACCCTCAGCTGAGGGCACAGAGAGACGTGCTGGGTTCATCGGAACCCACAGTCTGTGAGGAGGGGCACAGAGAGCTGGGCCTCTGAGGCGGGAGCCACAGCCAGCAGACGCAGTGACCTCTGAGGGGCCCAGTGAAGTTGGCTCTGGGAGCGTGAGGAAAAGTGAGAAACTGGAACCAGCTACCACCGTGGTGTCATTGACGCGAATGGACTCCTCCCCTCCCGCCCCAGCCTTCTAGCGTCCTCTGGCACCCCCTGCCAGCAGAGCGTAGCATGGACCGCGCTGGCAAAGCCGAAGGGCAGTCTGCAGGGAAACACCAGCTTAAGAATCAGCACAGTCCACCTCTTTGGCTCCTTAGCCTCTATCACCCGAACACAAAACTTCTTTCTCTCATACCCCACCTCCAGCTCTCAGCTCTACCTGTCAAAAATCTCCATGACTTCACAGCGTCTCCTCACTGCACTCCCACTCTTCTGGTCTGAGCTCCGCTGGGTCTCACCTGGATCATCACAATAGCCTCCCAGGGGGATTCTTTCACTTTCTCCAGAGTCAGTTCTCCACACAGAAGCCATCATGCTAGGGCTGCTGAAACAAACTGCTACAAGCTTGTATTAGTTAGCTAGGGCTGCTGAAACAAACTGCTACAAGCTTGGCGTGTTGAAACAATAGAAATTTATTGTCTCAACAGTTTGGGAGGCCAGAACTCTGAAATCAAGGTGTCAGTGGGGTCCCTTAATTCTGCAGACTCTTGAGGGAGAATGTGGATGCCACATACCTCTCTCCTAGATCCTGGTGGTTGCTGGCCATCCTCGGTATCCTTTGGTCTAACAGACGCATCACCCCAATCTCTGCTTCTGTCTTCTCACTGCCTTCTCCATGTCTCTGGATGCTTCGTGTTTAATCCTCCTCTTATAAGGACACCAGCACTGGATTTGGGGCCTGTCCTAAGTCCAGCCTGATATCATCTCAAGATCATTTACTACATTTACAAAGACTCTATTCCCTACTATGTTCTCACTCACTGATACAGGGGTTAAGACTTCAACCCATTACACTGACTGTATTAAAACAGATCAGATCTGGTCACCCCTCTGCTCAAATCCTCTAATGTTCCATCCTGCCCTGAGTAAGAACTCCACTCCTACGCGACCTGGATGCTCCACTGCTCTATTTCCGCTCTGACTGCTCTCACCTTCTTTCTCCCATAGAAGCTCCTCTGTTCCTCAGCCTTCGATAGTTCTCATCTATAGAGATTTAATTTGTATTTTTAAAATAACTTGCATGCTCCTGTTTACCTTAAACATGTGTAATACAGTTCTAATAGCTGTTCTTATGCCCCTTGCCTACCAATTCTAACTAACATCTGTGTGAGTTCTAGTTGGATTCTGATTGATGTTTCTCCTTATTATGGTCATATTTTCCTGCTTATTTGCATACCTGGTGATTTTTTTAATTGGACGCCAGTCATTAGGCATTTTTCTTGTTTGCTTTTGGGTATTTTTGGCCTCTTTCCTGGGATCAGTTAATTTACTAGAAATAGTTTGATTCTTTCTCACCTTGTTTTTAAGGGTTTTTGGTTGTTGTTTTTTTTTTTTTTTTGGTGGGAGCAGACCAGTCTTTAGTCTAAAACTAATTATTTCTTACTACTGAAGCAATATACTTCTGAGTATTCTACTCTATGTTTCAAGAATTGTGAAGGTTTCCAGTCTGGGAAGTGGAAAGCGGCATTATTCTTGACCTTGTACAAACACTAGGTATTGTTCCTCACGCACATGCATTGATCAGTGCTCTGTGAAATACTTACATGGGAGCCTCCGCAGGTCTCTGGAATTCTCTCTCTCTCTGCACCTCTTTCTTCTCTAGTACTCTGTTTATGAACTCTAGCTATCTTTTCCTCAGACTCTCAGCTCAACATCCCAATTCAGGTAGTCCACCAGGTTACACGCATATTTCCTTCTTTACCCTATAGCCTATAAATGAAGTAAGTCAGGGAGATTGTAAGGTGTATTTCATTTGTTTCCCATTTCTTAGGAATCATTGTCCTTTGCTGCTTGACATTCAGTGTCTTTAAAATCACTGTTTCATATATTTGTCTCCTTGTTTTGTTGGTGATGTTGGTTGTATCAGTAAATATGCTCCCTGTTACTCCGTCTTAGCCAAAAGTGGAAGCTTCTGTCATCTCTTTAAGATTTTCAACTGCTGTGATTTCTTTTCTCATTCTCAATAAATATTCACTTTCCTACTTTATTTTTTAATCGTCATTTTGTATTCTTTTTCTTAAAGAGGGCCCCATACTCAGGTTCTTGAGGTACACCACCTGGGTTGGAATTCTGCCTCCACCACCGATTGCCGTTGTGACCTTGACAAGCCTGTGTACTTAAGTTTCTTCATCTATAAAACTAGGATGATAAAAAGTTTCTTCATCTATAAGACCAGGATGTTAACAGGACCTGCTTCAGAGTGTTGAGTACTGCAAAAGTTATCACATACAACACTTAGAAAGTAACCTAGAACACTAAAGCCACTCTACACATGTTAGTTATTACACTTAATTTTAATATTAATATTATCAGTATATAGGTGGTGTTATAATTTATGGAATAGCTATAGAGAGTATGATGGCTTAGGCTAGAATATAATATAATATTTGAGACCAGAGGAAGAGTAGGTCACAAAAGAAATAGCACAATGGCCAGAGTGTGGGATAACCAAAATAATACACTGTAGTGTCCTAGGAAAAAAAGTAGGGCAAAGTTCAAAAAGAGGAAGAGGTGAATATGGTCTAAGCCACTAGAAATCAAGATAAGAACTTAAACATGACCCCTGGTTTGGTGACATAGCAGTCATAACTAATGTTGTAAATGAGGATATGAACGGGACCCGCCATATATGGTGGGCTTCCGTGGTGGCTCAGGTGGTAAAGAATTCGCCCACAATGCAGAAGACCTGGGTTCAATCCCTGTGTTTGCAAGATCCCCTTGGAGAAGGCAATGGCTACACACTCCAACATTTTGGCCTAGAGAATTCCAGGGACAAGGAGCCTGGTAGGCTACAGTCCATGGGGTCTCAGAGAGTCAGACACGACTGAGCAACTTTCACTTTGCCATATATGGTAACAATCAGCATTAAATGAGAATTTACCTAACACCTTAGCACAGTACTTAGCATATATTAAGCATTCAAAAAATGTAAGTTATTTAACACAACATTGTATAGCAACCACAACAAAAAATTTTAAAAAAATATAAACTGATAAAGAAAACCACATGCAAGATTTTTATATAGGAAACCAAAATGCAGAATTCTGTATATTTATATACAGGTGACCCTTGAGCAACATGGATTTGATCTGTGAAATACTTTTTTTTAAGTTATTTTATTACTATAATTAGCAATATTATGTTTACTTTTTGCATCACTGGATCCAGGCCATGTCTTACTCTAGTTTATAAATGTTAGGGCAGTTTCAGATTCTGTTTCCACTCTCCTTTGTTCATTATCACCCATATCTCAAAGTATGACACTAGGGTACTTTCTCTCTCACACTCTGTCTTTCTCTCTCTCTCTCTCTCTCTCTCTCACACACACACACACACACACACAGACTGTCCTACAAAAAAGCCTTGCTTTTGTCCAAGGGCAGTCATTTCACCCTACCCTGATACTTCTCCCTATCTTATTAAAGTAGTGTAAACATCATCAATGGTTAGCACTCTCTGGATTCAAAAGCCAAGGCCAATTCTGGTTCAATCCTGAGTCTCATGCCCACATCCTGTTGGAGCTAGAAAAGATACTTTGGGCCCCTCTGACTTTTTGTATGAGAAGTAGAGCTCATTCTCCATTAAGATTCCCTCCACATAAAGAGAATGGATTCTCAGCATCCAAAGACCAGTGACCACAGTGCCTATACCCAGCCAATTCCAGGGGTCCAGAAAATACCCACCAAACCACAAAATTACATGGTTCTAGCAGATCAAACTGGAGAAGGCAATGGCACCCCACTCCAGTACTCTTGCCTGGAAAATCCCATGGATGGAGGAGCCTGGTAGGCTGCAGTCCACGAGGTCGCTAAGAGTCAGACATGAATGAGCAACTTCACTTTCACTTTTCACTTTCATGCATTGGAGAAGGAAATGGCAACCCACTCCAGTGTTCTTGCCTGGAGAATCCCAGGGACGGCAGAGCCTGGTGGGCTGCCGTCTATGGGGTCGCACAGAGTCGGACACGACTGAAGCGACTTAGCAGCAGCAGCAGCAGCAGCAGATCAAACATCTTGAATTACATTTCTAAACTTTTTTTTTTAATTTGTGGAGGCAACACATCTGTTCAGTCCTTTGTTTGTAAGCTCTTACGGATTCCAAGTGAAAAAATTGGTCCTGTGGTTCTGATCCACTGCTGTATGCGTCACATTAGTGCCATTTGTAAAGGTCTGTGTGAAGTCCCAAATTACATCTTTCAAGATGAGAAGTATAACTTGTATCAAAAGGCAACTGATTTAAATCCTAAACACACCTGTGTTTAAAGATGCACCTGTGTTACCTGGGCTTCTCTGAATCTCGTACCATGACTCATTCAAGATGACTAAGTGCTTCAGTACTTGACAGTTTAATTATTTGATCAAAAAATTTTAGAATTTTAGTAATATGAGACAAAAATCTTAAGAAATATATTCCAATTTCCTAAGCAAGATGTAGTTGTCACCAAATTGCAAGTCTGTGTGCCCAACACACAGTGAGGCCAAACAATACCAAAACATCAGAGTATGGGACAAAGAAAGATTTGTTGCAGGGCCATGCAAGGAGACAGGTGGCTTATGACTTGGAAAAGCCCTGAACACCCCAAAAGCTGTCAGCAAAGACCTTTCGTAGGAAAGGTGAGGGAGGGTCGTGCCATGGTTAGTTGTTGCAAACTTCTTGGTGTCAGGTCATGGTCAGGTCACGATCTTCCTATAAATCTATATCAAATGAATGCTATTCTCTGTTCTGACAAGAAAGGGCAAGGTCCCAAGGCACAACGTTTCCCCTCTAAGTCCAGGTCCTGACTAAGAGGAGGCAGATCTCAATTGGCAGCTCCCTCAGGGCCAGAACCCCAGATACTGCCCAGCTGTCATCGCTGAGGCAGCCAGGCACCCAGGACCTAACTGGCCCTGAGACTCCTCAGGCCACCCAAACGGTGGTGCAGGGTGGGTAGCAGGTCCCACAGACTGTGACCCAGGCAGATGGTCCAACATGTTGCAGAGACAGGGATGGGGAAGAGGTTCACCGACTCAACACCCGGACCTGGCCAGTGGGTGGCCCTGAGGAGGGTTCCTGAGCCCTGCAGGGCACAGCCCCCAGCCTGTTCCCTGGGCTCCTCAAGCTCACCTGCTGGCCGAAGGCCAGGTGAGCTGGAGGCCCCAGGGAGAAGGCCAGGATCTGCCTCATAACTCATTCTCCACCTGACAACCACCATTCCCCTACCATTGGCTGAATCCTGCACTAATGTCACTCACTGACAGTTGGGAGCTTGTGGGAGGGGCCCACTGCACTGCCAGCCAATGGCTGAGTGGGACCTGTTGCCTAATAATAGGGTGTAGCGTAATGGCACACAGCAATATCTCTGTGCTAAGGGCTGCACTCCCCGAGCTCTGTTACATAATGAACATAATTTTACCTTCTCTTAGAGATTTAGGGTCACTCATAAAAATATCAATAAATTTAAATCCATGGCTGATTCATGTCAATGTATGGCAAAAACCACTACAATATTGTAAAATAATTAGCCTCCAACTAATAAAATTAAATGAAAAAAAAATCAATAAATGGTCCAGTCTAAAGTAGATTTAAGATTCTAAGGGTTCTTTAACTTTACACTAAATGGATCTAGATAGATAGTTTTTAATTATTTGGATTCTTATAGTAGTTTTTCTGGCTCCTCTATTGTTGACACTCATTTCCTGTTATTATCATTTTACCTATCTATAGTAGTTTCTTCCACATTTAACTATCTGTTGCTTTTTGTATCTGACAGCTAAGACAACTTGTGAGAATTACTTTATAAAGTTCATGTAAATGGATTCAGAATGGGGACCTGAGAGATTTCACATATAAGTAATCTAAACTTGCTCTGACACACCTTTCTGAAAATAGGAATGGTATAAATAAATAAAATCAATGGAACATCTTGCGACATCGACTTTGGAACCTCAGATGTTTTGTTGGCTTGCTTTGTTCTTCTTACTTTGTGATTCTTGGCCACGTCCTATACTGGTGAGGGTGACCTGTGGTAGATTTCCACCATGGAGACTAGGCTCCAGGTATGCTTCTTTCTGTCTAGTCATGGGCATCAGCTTGGTTAGAAATATAACCAGTCACTTGGATAAGCAAATAATTGAAATATCTCCCAGAAAAGCTTGTCAGTTGTTATGACCAGAGTCAGAAAGGCCAGACACAGTCAAAAGGTTATTTCACAATGATTTCCTCATTCCTTACAAAGAATTATAAAAGCATGTGATCTTGCCCCAGCCTTAGGTTTCAACTGGAAGAAGAACCTTTGTCCTCCTAGGTTTGTCTTCAAGGGAGCCAACTTCCCACCGGGGACATGCAACTGTCACACACCACACTGCCATCCTGCAGAAATGTCTCCCAAGGGGCTTCTTTCATAGCACTTCTCCCTGCTACATACCATCCAGCCTCAGAATTTCTCTGTGCCCGGAGAAACCTGTACCCAACCCTTCAGTATCATCCTAGGGAACATTTTCAATGGGTGAGTGAGTTTCCAATCATTTCATTCCTTAAACAGCAGAAATCTCAACTATTCCCAGGAGTCTGTGCAATGGCTCAGAGAAGGGCCCTACTGCTTCCATCCCCCCCCAGATATTCAGTCACAAGATAGCTGCTCATAGCACCCTCCCCAGTCCATGGGGTATCCCCCAGGGAGGCAGGGACTCCTGTCCCCGGAACCTGCATCTCAAGTTCCCACTCTCTGCTGCCTAGATAGATTGGCTCATGAGCTTCTTTCCAGGTTTTTCTCTCCGGGCAGCTTCTGGCTCACTTGACCTATTTTCCAAAAGCTCAAGACAGAGGTCATAGAAAGGCATTGAAACACTCTAGGTGCTGTGCTGTTTCCCAGTTACAAAACCTGACTGCAAAGCAAATTACCACCTTTTAGCAGCCCCACACCTCACAAACTTAATGGTTGATTCTAATTAATGATCAGCTTGTGTTTCTATCCTTTCTCTGGAGTAAGAGGAAAAAAATTTCTTTCAGTAGACTCTGTATTTATAAATATCATTAGAGGTTAAACATTTTCTTAAGGACAGGAAAAGTCAAGATTTCCTCTATTCACCCAACCAGGACAGAGCTACCTCTCCTTTCATTATTAAGGAGTTTTCTCCCCTCTCCAACTCCAGCTCAGTGCCCTGGATCTCTAGGTATATGGTAGTTACTCAGGAACTATTCATTAAGAGAATGAATGAATGGATAGATGGAAAAGTGTCTTTGCATCATCATCCGCCTGGGTGCCTCCCCAGCTGGAGGGAGAACCTTCACACTGCTTCCTGGAAGCTCTTTTTCAGGGACCCAGTAATCAAACGGGCCCCTATTAAGCCTATTTAGAGATCATACAATAGAATTTAATAATGAAGACTATTATTTACTTCTTTGTTTTGCAGAGAGCTGAATGAAAACCTGACCTCCCTGGGCCCTGGTCGAATTTCTCCATGAATGGTTAGACGGTTTTATGTTTCCAGCACCTTGGCATCCACTTGGTCCTGGAACGGCTGTGCATAGCTGGCAGCCAAACAGGAGTTCAAATGACTCCTCCAGGGCTCTTCTTTGTTATGAGGCTGTTGGATTTGTGGTCTTTTTAGAAGCCTTGGCAGCTGCTAGCCTGCTCTAGAAGCCATCTTTCCTCAGATGGTCCAGGATGCCACGCCCAACTGTGAACTCCACAAGACAAGATCCTGGGCTACTGACCCCAGAGTGGGGGAGGACAGGGGCTCAGTTTTACAAAACCAAGCCAAACTTCATTATTATGGCTCAGTGATTGTAACTTCCCTGATCTCCCAGCCCCTCCAGTCCATTTTTCCCTTTCCTGGTTCTGGAGGCAGTTTTTCCCTCTCCACAGATTCCCTAATTAACATTTCTTTCCTCTTTTTATCTGCTCCAGTTCTATCCACAGCTTCCTACTCACAGCATTAAAAACCATAGATCTGATCCAGCTTCTGATACGGTGTACCCAAGAGGGCTTTGAACCAAGAGAAGATGGGTTCATGGTCACAAGAAGCAGGAGGAGCATCCCTGGGATGAAAAGAGGCCACACCTGTAACTCACAGAGAAGTCCCCTCACAATAGCTGCTGTTGGAATATTAATTACATAGTCTTAAAGTGACTCCCCACACATTGCTTATTAGTGGCAAGAGAAAAAAGATCCAAAAAGCAGCCAGGATGAAGAAACTGTACAACACCTTGACCAGGTCCAAATTAATATCATCTGTGTGGGGCAGATCACATCGTCATGCGGCTCCAAATACCTGGACAGGACTCACATCACTGGGCAGTAATTGGGCTGAGATCGCATAACCTCAATCCAACCAGCATGAGACACCTACAAGCATGCATACAATGAGAAACATGCTATCGAAACAAAATGGTGTGGGGTGCTTACTTTGGCAGCAAATACACTAAAACTGAAACGATATGAAAAAAGATCAACACTGCCCCTGGACAAAGATGACACACAGATACCTGAAGGAAAAAAAATGTGCATGTGACAGGAAGGTAGGGATTGACATCATGAAAGCCCAGTTAAAGGAGGTAAAAGGCAGGACAACAAAATCCAACACCTGACTCTGCACTGGATCCTGTATTGGAAGGGAGGATGCTTGGAAAGACACTGATAAGTCACCTAACAAAATTGATATATGGAAGGGAAATTAGATAATGTACTTTGCCAAGTATTATTGTTATGTTGTAGAACACTGTCATTCTTTGAAAATTCACACTCAGGGGTAAAGGGCCATGAAGCTGGTAACTTATTTTCAAACTGTTCAGAAAAAAATATACTTATTATAATAGATATAGAGATGTATATTATCTACATGTTATATATAATTTTTTTCTTAACCATTATACATGCACATATGTATGTGTGTACATATATATGGGCTTCCCTTGTGGCTCAGCTGGTAAAGAATTCACCTACAATGCAGGAGCCCTGGGTTTGATCCCTGGGTTGGGACGATTCCCTTGGAGAAAGGAAAGACTACTACCCACTCCAGTATTCTCGCCTGGAGAATTCCATAGACTGTATAGTCCATGGAGTCACAGAGAGTCGGACACGACTGAGCGACTTTCACTTTCTCTCATATATATATATGGATTGGGGAGAAACATGCAAATAATAAAGCAAGTGGAGTAAAATGATGACAATACAGGTGCTCTTGTAATTATTTTGCATCTTTTTTTTGTAAGTTTTAAATTCCCAAATAAAAAGCTCAAAAATACAGCTGCTATACTTCCGATTCTTAACACTCTTAGGGTCTGAACCTTCTGACTGAGAAAAAATAGGACATGAGGTAAGTCTGTGTGAAGCCATTTAGGCTTATAGAGGCTCCTGAGCTGGGAAGCATTTGCATTTACCTATAATTCTGAAGCAGGTGTTTGACGATGGCTACCACTTTGAAGGACAGGGGGCCACTGTGAGGAAAAGCATCAAAATCAACACAGGAAGACACAACCTCATCCCAAGGCCAGTTCAGAAAATAAACAATGCCCTGCTGTCATGATCAATGAAAACACAGATTAATTTTAAACTCCATGTGGGGAGCCAGAAAGTAGAGATGAGCATAGCACGGAGACTGAGTGTGGCCTGGGCACCCAGGGGACTAGCAGCTGTGATTCCTGAGGTTCCTCTGCCCCGCGCCCCCCACCCCACCCCCCAGGCTGTTTTCTTCTCTGGAGAGGAAGAGTCCTCAAAGGCTTGTTACATGGTATAAGCGAGGCAGTAAGGCCAAATGCTAGGCATGTAGTAGCTCAAGTGCAGTCAGGGAGCAGCAACCATGAGGCAGGATTATAATAAGGACGGTTTCCTCCCCGACTCTGTAACGCTGTCAGCTGCAGTTATTAATACAAAGGCTCCACTGAGTCAGGGCACAGGGCCGGGGTGGGGGGGTCGCTGTGGTCCTAGAGACCTGGGTTCTGCAGGGTGGGAAGGGTCCCTCAGCGGGAGAAAGGTCATCAAGAGAGCTCCTAAACCACATGGCATTTGCTCCAAGGGGCTTCCAGGACTAAAGCCACGGTCTACTCAGGGCTTTGTCCATTGTTTGATGAGGACATGACCCACACGTGCTTTATTTGATCAAAGTGCTGTGCGGGGTAGACGATTTTACCATCAAAGCCTAATCTCAGAGAAATTACCAATTCCTCCATTTAGGTCAAACTTTTTGGCCTCCAAAAATCCTTCAAAAGGTAAAAATTGCCTTTAAGGAATTGACTTCCCTCTAAGAAATCTGGAAGGTATGAAGAAAGCAGAGTTGGGGTGGGAGAGAGGGCAACACCTCTGTTCTTGCATCCTGGTCAGTACCCAGCCTGGCTCTGTCACCCACCTTTCTGGAGGTGACTGTTAGCCTCTCTGTTACCATCTCAGAGACATTTACCTGAGCCACATGTAGATTCTAATCTGGGCCCTAAATTCTTGGTGCCTGACCATTGTTTGCCTGTTGGGAGCTGGTTCTGTCTGTGGCTAAAATTCTTTGCCCATTGCCTTCTGTCTAAATTCTGCTCTCAGCACGTGGGACCCTGGGATAGCCCACTGTCGACACACAGCATCAAGGACAGGAAGCCCTTTCAGCCGGTTCTTAAACTTGATAAAGGAAAGTCCGCTCGCACAGCACCTCCAACTCTTTCATGCCCCAGCCATCTACCGACACTGTACTGGGTGCCAGGTCCTGGATTCAGCACTACAGTGTGGACGTGAATGAGCCAGCATCCCTGCCCAGCAGAGCTTGGCATCCAGCCACTCAGGTGAACATGATGGCTGAGGCAGGGGAGCGCCATGGTTCCAACACCACTTTTTCTCAACCCCACTCCAGTGCAGAATCCGTCAGCAGTAGATTGAAGACACAGCATCCAGGCCCCAAACTCCAGACCTACCAAATCAGTCTCCAGGGTAAGGCCTTGAAACCAGCACTTTATTAATGGAATATTAGACACTCCAGTTCTGAAGGGTTGATGAAAGGCACAGGCCCATTGGGGATCTGTCTGTGCGGGGTTCCAAAAAGGAGCCCACAGGACTGAAGGAGGATCAATAAACTAGCACAGCCTCTGAAAGTTCTTTAAGAAACAGGCAGCCTGGAGGTCTGGGAACATAGGAGAGGGTGAGGGGGATTCACCCCACCCTGGCACTGTGACTGTTAGGAGACCCCTGTGTGACCGAGGCCATCACACACAGGAATGGAGGGGCAGGAGCAGAAGTCAGTGGGCGATCCGGGGCCAGTGGTACCACCCTCCAGCATCAAGAGAGGAAGAAGCGGCCTAGGTCAGTGCTTTGTGTCTGGCACAACAGTATTGTGAGCTGGAGCCCTCTGAACACATCTGAAGTAAACTGCAAGGAGTGGGGAGTCAGGTGAGCTGTCTGCACCGGAGCTGCCAATGTCTCTGCGAGTTGTCTCCTCTCACAGAGAGGAATCTCTCTGGGCATTTCCGAAGTGTTAGGCACCAAGGCTGCTGCAGGCTTCCTGACCTGGAGTTTGATTGTAGCCTCTTCCCCCAAGGACTCCGTTACAGGGTCACATGCTGTGTGCTTCTATATATGGATCTCAGAAGCAACACTAGTGAGACAAGTCCAAGTGCTTAGGTGAGTCCATATTAGACTCAAGCCAAGCCGTCTATGTCAGCTTCAACACTGGCCTCATAGTATACACTTGATTAAAGGATTCTATCCCTAAGATATCATATGGTTACAACTACATCATCCTGCTCTTGACAGCAAACCTCCAACAATCCCAATTCAATGCTGCTTTTCTTTTTTTTCTAACCTCTTCATTGGCTTATGGAAACCACATTCATTTAATCCACGGAATCCCAGCTCTGCCACCAACTCACTGTGTGACTTTGGGAAAGTTACTTACCTTCTTTGAGCTTCAGCTGCTTCTTCTATCAAACTTGGATAACAACATGTGTATCATAGTGTTGCTTAATCAGTTTCAGCCCCTTTCCACTTCTCCAGAGTTGTGTCATCAGTAATAGACCCATGATTTGCCATTTGAAAGGACACATTTATAATCCGTCACTTTGTTCATATTTTCATATATTGATCTCAGTTTGAACATTTAGTTAATAGAAAAGACACAGTAGGAAATCCTCCAAAGATATTTTTCAATGGGTGGTAGGTTTTAAAGTGACTCTAGGCCTTCTGGAATGGATGGCAGACAATTAGCCTGCCTCTTGCCTGAGAAATCAAAATAATTACTGGTGAGGCTTGCCTAATGGGGTCTTTCATGAACTCCTTCCCTAAATGAGAAATCTTTAACTTTTCACAAAAACTCAATCTCATTTGTGCTGCTGATTCCTAATATTTCTAAATAAATACTTGGCCTCTGGGCTTTTATAATCAAATAACCCAAATCAAACCAAGCTGCTGTGTCAGGGAAATAATTTATTTTGTGTGAATCTACCAGAAGAAATGTCTACTATCAGTTTGGAATCACCACAGGCAGTCTGGGGCAAGTTTTGTGGACTGGGCTAAGAAGTGAGTTTACTCCATTTGGGCTGAAATGGCTTGTTGAGATGTTCAAACAGTAAACACTGACATGTTTCAGGCCCACAGTGTGCAAGAAACTGGCTATCCCCCTGGCCCCAAGTTGATCATCACACATAGACAGGTTCAGGGTTCTGTGTCTAAGGCAGAGGAGACAAAGTCTATGAAAGCCAGTTACCTGCCCTGCATCAACCTAGAAAGTGAAAGTGAAGTCCCTCAGTTGTGTCCAACTCTGTGCGACCCCATGGACTGTAGCCCACCAGGCTCCTCCATCCATGGAATTTTCTAGGCAAGGGTACTGGAGTGGGGTGCCATTTCCTTCTCCAGGTTCATCAACCTAGAAAGGAGGCCAAAGAGCCTCAGAAGGTAGAGGAGTTGGAAGTGTGGGGCATCTTAGCAATAACAGGGTCATCAACCAGCTGGAGGTGATCTGAAGACAGAAGAACTTGACATAGAGATATATAGAAATGCTGAGGGGGAGAGAGAGATGCAAGTCAGAGCTTGGCAGAAGTCTGGAGAGGACCCCAAAAGTGCCCCAGAGCTGAGATGTGACCTACACAACTGGCTGGAGGGCCCCACTCCAGGAGAATCTCCAGGGACCTTGGCAGGGATAGCGGAGTCTGCTATCCTCTGGGTCCACCCTTCGTAGTTCTTCCTTGTCAAGGACTCTCACACAACAACTCTTGAAATATGAGGTCAGAGTGGAACATGGGAATTCTGGGCAGCTTCAGATTCCTTTTATAATATTAAATTACTTAGATGACCCCAAGCTCTTCCTCTGTTATATTTTTACCAGCTCCATTGGTTCTTTTCAGAAACTTCAAGTAGGATGGTTGTCCACCCATAGCTGATTGGGATATTCTGGATCCTCAATCTATCCTCCGGGATGGAAAACATCCTTCTTTTTGGTTTAATAAAGGTATCATCTAACTTTTTAAAAAAAAAGAAAAAAAAATTGGTAGATTTCAGGAAGATAAAACAAAGAGGGACAGAATGGTTTCAAGACATAGGTTTTCACTGTAATGCAAGTGTTTGGCAAAAGGGTCCAGTAAATCCCAGTTTCTTTCCCTCTCTCTCCTCTACTCCTTATAGAATAACTTATTCTAGATAGACCAATAACCTTGGTCTAGAATAACCTGACCAAAATCATCTTTAAATTATTTAGCATCTCCATTCTCCAGTTTCACTCTTCCTCATGTTATTTCCCCTCTAGGAAATCAGCTTAGACAAGGACCTCAGTCACCAGTGTAAGACTATATAAGTCACTAAAGGTCTGCCTCTAGACAGAGCAAGGAAGACTCTCATTCCTCAATGATGATGGTTCTCCAACTATAGTATGCATATGGACCGCTTGGAGAGCTTGTTTTTGTTTTTTTTTTTTCATTTATTTTTATTAGTTGGAGGCTAATTACTTTACAATATTGAAGTGGGTTTTGTCATACATTGACATGAATCAGCCATGGAGTTACATGTATTCCCCATCCCGATCCCCTCTCCCACCTCCCTCTCCACCCAATTCCTCTGGGTCTTCCCAGTGCACCAGGCCCGAGCACTTGTCTCATGCATCCAACCTGGGCTGGTGATCTGTTTCACCATAGATAATATACATGTTTCGATGCTGTTCTTTCAAAACATCCCACCCTCGCCTTCTCCCACAGTGTCCAAAAGTCTGTTCTGTACATCTGTGTCTCTTTTTCTCACATATAGGGTTATCATTACCATCTTTCTGAATTCCATATATATGTGTTAGTATGCTGTAATGTTCTTTATCTTTCTGCCTTACTTCACTCTGTATAATGGGCTCCAGTTTCATCCATCTCATTAGAACTGATTCAAATGAATTCTTTTTAACGGCTGAGTAATATTCCATGGTGTATATGTACCGCAGCTTCCTTATCCATTCATCTGCTGATGGGCATCTAGGTTGCTTCCATGTCCTGGCTATTATAAACAGTGCTGCGATGAACATTGGGGTGCACGTGTCTCTTTCAGATCTGGTTTCCTCAGTGTGTATGCCCAGAAGTGGGATTGCTGGGTCATATGGCAGTTCTATTTCCAGTTTTTTAAGGAATCTCCACACTGTTCTCCATAGTGGCTGTACTAGTTTGCATTCCCACCAACAGTGTAAGAGGGTTCCCTTTTCTCCACACCCTCTCCAGCATTTATTGCTTGTAGACTTTTGGATAGCAGCCATCCTGACTGGCGTGTAATGGTACCTCATTGTGGTTTTGATTTGCATTTCTCTGATAATGAGTGATGTTGAGCATCTTTTCATGTGTTTGTTAGCCATCTGTATGTCTTCTTTGGAGAAATGTCTGTTTAGTTCTTTGGCCCATTTTTTGATTGGGTCATTTATTTTTCTGGAATTGAGCTTCAGGAGTTGCTTGTATATTTTTGAGATTAATCCTTTGTCTGTTGCTTCATTTGCTATTATTTTCTCCCAATCTGAGGGCTGTCTTTTCACCTTGCTTATAGTTTCCTTTGTTGTGCAAAAGCTTTTAAGTTTCATTAGGTCCCATTTGTTTTTTTGCTTTTATTTCCAATATTCTGGGAGGTGGGTCATAGAGGATCCTGCTGTGATTTATGTCAGAGAGTGTTTTGCCTATGGTCTCCTCTAGGAGTTTTATAGTTTCTGGTCTTACATTTAGATCTTTAATCCATTTTAAGTTTATTTTTGTGTATGGTGTTAGAAAGTGTTCTAGTTTCATTCTTTTACAAGTGGTTGACCAGTTTTCCCAGCACCACTTGTTAAAGAGGTTGTCTATTTTCCATTGTATATCCTTGCCTCCTTTGTCGAAGATAAGGTGTCCATAGGTTCGTGGATTTATCTCTGGGCTTTCTATTCTGTTCCATTGATCTATATTTCTGTCTTTGTGCCAGTACCATACTGTCTAGAAAAGTATAACTTTCCAAAACTGAACCAGGAAGAAATAGAAGATCTTAACAGACCCATCACAAGCAAGGAAATCGAAACTGTAATCAGAAATCTTCCAGCAAACAAAAGCCCAGGACCAGATGGCTTCACAGCTGAATTCTACCAAAAATTTAGAGAAGAGCTAACACCTATCTTACTCAAACTCTTCCAGAAAATTGCAGAAGAAGGTAAACTTCCAAACTCATTCTATGAGGCCACCATCACCCTAATTCCAAAACCAGACAAAGATGCCACAAAAAAAGAAAACTACAGGCCAATATCACTGATGAACATAGATGCAAAAATCCTTAACAAAATTCTAGCAAACAGAATCCAACAACATATTAAAAAAATCATACACCATGACCAAGTGGGCTTTATCCCAGGAATGCAAGGATTCTTTAATATCCGCAAATCAATCAATGTAATACACCACATTAACAAATTGAAAGATAAAAACCATATGATTATCTCAATAGATGCAGAGAAAGCCTTTGACAAAATTCAATACCCATTTATGATTAAAACTCTCCAGAAAGCAGGAATAGAAGGAACATACCTCAACATAATAAAAGCTGTATATGACAAACTCACAGCAAGCATTACCCTCAATGGTGAAAAATTGAAAGCATTTCCCCTGAAATCAGGAACAAGACAAGGGTGCCCACCCTCACCACTACTATTCAACATAGTTTTGGAAGTTTTGGCCACAGCAATCAGAGGAGAAAAAGAAGTAAAAGGAATCCAGATAGGAAAAAAAGAAATAAAACTCTCGCTGTTTGCAGGGGAACTTGTTAAAAACACATCTTACAAGGCCCTTCTTTTAGGTTCAGTAGGTCTTAGGTGGGTCTCAGGAATATGTATTTTTTAAATTCTAGTATTAAATCACTCTGGATAATTCTGATTCAGGTATAAAGAAGACATGTTTGAAAGCCTGTTTTAAGGCTACGTCAGCATAATGTCAGTGAACTTAGAGAACACGTACCAACTACTAAGAGGAGTAAAGGATCATTTCCCTCCACTTCTCTAGACCAAAAAGCAGTGATTCCCAGGATCTAGACCCTCAAGAGTCCAGCTGGTCCAATCCTCCCTCTCCAAGACGGCACTCTGTGACCTCTGTTACCCACAACAGCTGTTGTCTCCCTTTAAGGATCACAAAAGAGCAAGACTCCACAGCCTCCCAGGCACAGACATCCCAGTGTTGGGTCGCCCTTCGGTTCAGTTCTTCACATGTAACCAACTCTCTCACTGCAAGCCTCGCCAACTCTTGCTCTGTCGTCTGCGGAGAACAAGTTAGTGTACAACTTCCAACCCTTCATTGAGTCACAGAGATTTGGAGCCAAAGAGACTGCAGATATTATCTGGCACCACCCTTTAATGCTACCTATGAGAATGCTTGCTCAAAAACATGCATATATTCAATGGGTTTTAGTTTCCAGTCCCTCAAACATTGAAAGGAAGTAGATAGCTTTACTAGCCCCCAATACTCTGCATTTTCTATCCTATTGTATTGCCTTAATTTGGGGATAGACGCATCCTCTTTGCCTTTTCTGTTTCTGAATGCACATAAATTCCTTCAATATTTCTCAAAAAAAATGTATTTTCCATTCTTGTGATCATTTTAGCCATTTGTCTTCAGATTTTTCTTTTAAGTAGGATTACCTGATATGGCAAATAAAACAGGATAACTAGTTTAATTTGAATTTCAGATAAACAACTAATTATTGTTGCTCAATCATGTCTGACTTTGCAACCGCATGACCAGGCTTCCCTGTCCCTCACCATCTCCCAGAGTTTGCTCAAACTCATGTCCATCGAGTCAGTGATGCCATCCAACCATCTTGTCCTCTGTCGTCCCTTTCTCCTCCTGACTTCAATCTTTCCCAGCTCTAAAATCACTTGAGCTCTAAACAACTAATAATTTTTAGTAAACATACCCCGTGCACAACTTGAGATATGTTTACACTTAAAAGGTTGTTTATCTAAAATTCAGTTTTTACAGAGATTCCAGTATCAGGCAACTCTCATTCAAATATCCTAGACATATATTAATTAAAACCAGACACAGAACTCTTCCTATCTTTAGCAATTCACCATAGTCACTAAAGACACTCCCACCTCCTGGAGTTTCCATCTGAAGTTCCCCCTGCTAGAGTGGTGGTGATGGTTTAGTCCTTTAGTTGTGTCCAATTTCTGTGACCCCATGGACTGTGTAGCCTGCCAGACTCCTCTGTCTATGGGATTCTCCAGGCAAGAATACTAGAGTGGGTTGCCATTTCCTTCTCTAGCCTGCTAGAGTGTTCTTTTCCAAATATCTGTGTGGTTTGATCCCCCACTTCAGAACACTGTTCAAATTTCTATTTATCAAAGAAGTGTGTTATCTGGCCATCTTACAGAAACCCCAGCATCATACTTTGTTAAATACGTCTACTTATATAGTTTTCATCTTCTCCCTTAAAGTAGAATGTGAACTCCATGACAGCAGGCACTTGGTTTTATTCACTGCTATACCCTTAACAGGTTTCCCTGGTGGCTCAGACAGTAAAGAATCTGCTTGCAATGCATGAGACCTGGGTTTGATCCTTGGGTCAGGAAGACCCCTGAAGAAGGGAATGGCTACCCACTCCAGGACTCTTGGCTGGAGAACTCTATGGGGAGAGGAGCCTGTCACTCCACAGTCCATGGGGCCGTAAAGAGTCAGACACGGTTGAGTGACTAACACACACACACATACTCTTAACAGGTAGAACAGTGCCTCACACACAAAAGGTCTATATATTAGCTATTTAATGCTGCATTTATAAGTTCCCCAAAGTTTACTGGCTTAAACAATAATCATTTATTATCTCTTACTGTTCCTGAGGTCAGGAACTCGGGAGTTGCTTGGCTAAGTGGTTCTGGCCAAGAGTCTCTCATGAAGTTATGATCAGATGTTGGCTAAAGTTAAAGACATCTGAAGACTTGTCTGGGGCTAGCTAGTCCACTGCCAATGTGGCTCAATCATGTAGCTGGAAGATTATGCTGGCTCTTGGCAGGAGGGTTCAATTCCTATCCATGCCAGCCTCTTCACAGGGTTACTATAGTGCCTGTGTGAGGTTGTCACACTCTTCCTTCATATTCTATTGGTCACATAGGTCAAAACTGATTCAACACAGGAAGAGACCTATATTTGTTTTCTATTGCTGCATAACAGATTATCACAAAAGTAGCAGCTTCAAATCACACAAATCTGTTATCTCACAGTTTTATAAGTCTTAGAGTCTCACAAGGTTGAAAACAGAAACATATATGCACAAAGAGAAAACAAATTCTAAAATTACAGACATAAATCTAAACATAATAATTAAATGTCAATGGTCTAAATATGCCAGTTAAAAGATATGTTATCCAAATGAGTTTTTTAAATGCCCCAACTATATGCTATACCCAAGATAGTAACTTCAGAGTAAAAGGATGAAACAAGATCTACCATGCACACATTTTCAAAAAGAAAAAAACAAAAACTGGTTATATTAAGTGTAGACAAGGTAAACTTCAGAACAAATAAAATGACCAGGCACAAAGAGGTACACTGTGTAGTGACACAGCGATCCTTTCACCAAAAGACAATGCTAAGCATGCATGCACCAAGCCACAGAGCTTCGAACATGAAGCAAAACCTAAAGAACTGAACAAAGCAGTGTATGAATCCGCAATTGCAGCTGCAGACTTGACCATCCTCAGTTATTGATTGAAGGAGTACACAGAAAATCAACAAGATTATGGAATGGCTGGTTTGAACAATCACCACTGGTGATTGAGCAGCGCCACTGGCCACTGGCATGTAACCGACGTTCACAGAATTCTCCCACAACAACAGCGGAATGTGTAGTTTTTTCAAGTGCATACAGACCATTTATCTGATAGACCATACACTGGGTCATAAAAGAAATCTTAACAAATTCAAAAGAATTGATACAATATATGCTGTTTGACAATAATGTCATTAAACTAGAAGTTAATAACAGAAAGAAAAACCAGGAAAATCTCTAAATATTAAATGTTTACATTAGAAAAAAAAATCTCAAGTCAGTAATCTAAGCTTCCACTTTAATAAACTAGAAAAAGAGGAGAAAATAAACCAAAAGGAACAGAAGGAAGAAAATAATAAAAAATAGAAATTAATAAAATGGAAAGCAGGAAAAGAATAGGGGAAAAAAAAATCACAAAACCAAAAGCTAGTTCTTTGAAAATAACAATAAAATTTCTGCACATCTTGAAAGACTGAAAAAAAGATAAAAGACACAAATTTCCAATATCAAGAATGAGGGTATAGCATATAGAGTCCATTATGCATGGATAGGATAATGAGTGAATACTATGAAAATCTCAGTGCTCAAAAATTTTAAAAATTAGATAAAATTAACCAACTTAAAAAAAAACTATCAAAACTCACCCCAAATGAAATAAATAACCTATGTAATCTTAAAACAAATTCAATCCACAGTTAAAATGTTCTGAAAAAGAAATTCCCAGGCCCAGGCTGTTTCACTGGTAAATTCCACCAAATACTTAAGGAATAAATAGTACAAACTCTATACAATGTTGTTCCAGAAAACAGAAGAGGAAGGAATACTTTACAACTTACTTTACCACACTAGAACTACTGATACCAAAACCCAACAACAGTACAAGAGTATAGACTAACACATCTCATAAACATACACGCAAAATCTTCAGTGAAATATTAGTCAAATTCAGCAATATAAAAAAATAATAGTGTTAATACATCATCACCAAATGGGATTTATGCTAGAAATACAAGACTTGCTTTAATAATCAAAAATCAATCACTGTAATCCACTCTATCAACATTCATAAAGGCAGTACCAACAGAGGCAGAAAAGAAATGTAACAAAATTTTACATCTATTCACGATTAAAAGTTTTAGCAGACTAGAAAGAGAAAGGAACTTCTAAAGGATCTCTACAATAAAGACCTCTGCCTAACATCATACCTAGTGGTGAAGGCTGAATTCCCTCTCCTTAGATCAAGAACAAGGGAAGGTTAAGGATGTCTGCTCTTACCATTCCTATTCAATAACACACTTGACATTGTAGCTACTGCAATGAGGCTATAAAAAGTAATAAAAGGCTGACAAGTTAGAAAGGAAGAAAATGTCCCCATTCACAGACATTACGATTGTCCTTATGGAAGAATCCGAGAAAGCTACAAAAAGCTCCTAGAACTGAAATGAGTCTGACAGGTCACAAGACCAACACACACAAAACAATTAAACTTCTATATATTAGCAAAGAACAACTGGAAACTAATTTTTTTAAAAATACTATTTACAAAATAAAATTTCAAGTACAAATATAATATCCAGTCTTAGGTTGTTTTTCAAACTTCTACTATACAAAGACATCTAAAAGTTTTAAAATTCAAAAAGAGACAAAACTAAGCCATGGTGTTAGAAGACAACAGGTCTGGGGGGAGAAAGGATGTAACATCTGGGGCAGGACCCAGGAGGATTTTTGGTTTCTAAGGTATTATTCCATTTCTTGACTTGAATGATAATATACCTACTTTGTGATAATTCACTAAAATAAACAACTACAAATTGTGTACTTTTCTGAATGTACACTCAACTTCAATTTTTAATAGTAATGATAAACATAAAGAGAAAATACAGAGGACTATAATTTGTTGAGACATTTGTAAAACTGCATTTTGAAACTACAGTTTGCATCTGGCATTAACCAGAATGATCTGAGAAATATGCTGATTTAATTTAACCTTACCTAATTTATAAAGATCACTATATCTCCATAAAATCTTTTAGCTTCATGAAATTTTCCTCACCCTCACCTATATTTCCCTCACCTTATTACCCATCAATGACATCAACTATCACTAATCATTTCACAATGTATACCTATATCAAAACATCACGTCGTACACCATAAATATATACATAATTTTTACTATATGTCAATCATGCTGAATAAAGCTGGAAAAGTTGTATATTTTTGAGTGTATAATTTTTAAATTATACAAATGATTGTATCATAAATATTATTTTTTTACCCAACACCATGGTTTTGAACAATTCTCTCCCTAATGGTGTACACTTGTAATTATTTCTGGATGCTACAGAACTTTCTCAGTTTTTATCTACTACTTCTGTGACGGATAACAACAAAAATCACACTGAAAACCTTATACCTATGTCCGATGCAAAATGATTCTCCATAATAAACATCCAGGGTGGGTATAGCTGGGTTATAAATTATGCATACTGCTCTTTACTAGGCTTCCCTGATGGCTCTGTGGTAAATAATCTGCCTGCAAATGCAGGAGATGCAGGTTCCATTCCTGGTTTGGGAAGATCCCCTGAAGAAGGAAACAGCAACCCAGTCCACTATCCTTGCCTGGGAACTCCCATGGACAGAGGACCTGATGGGCTACAGTCCATCTAGTCACAAAAGCAAAGGATACAACTTAGTGACTAAATAACAAGGTACTGCCAGAACACCAGTTTAGAAAAAGTATCTCATCATGCTTTTACTTTGTAGATACTTGATTGTCAGTGAGGTTATTTCTTTCATAGAGGTATTACTCATCTAGGCCAATTGGTTTTGTGAATTGCCTATTCATATCTTTTCCCCTTTTTCATATTAGGCTTCTAAGTACCTTCAACTGATTTAAATAAGTCCTCCCCAAAGCACAAAGTAAACAGTTGATAATTTGGACATTAAAATTAAGCATTTCTCTCCCATGAATAACACTATGGGCAAAATTCAAAGGAAACGAACAGATAACCAAATATAGGAAAATATTTGCAGCATCTAAAACATCGAGTGTCTCCATTCTAACTTATTTAATCCTCCCAATGAGCCCAGAAGTCCGCGCCCTTAACTGAGACCAGAGACTCTGTATAACTCACCCATGATGAAATAGCTAATTAGAAGATTCTTCCATTCAAAAAGCTGTCCTCTGGGACTTCTGGTTTCCGTTTCCACAATCAAGGAGTTTGAAGTAGCCACTCAGTCCTAAGAAGTAAAAAGCTAACAGACTGAAAAACCAACTTTCTTGGATCCATAAGACAGCGGAGGACATACGGCAAACTGCTGTCTCCAAGACCAAAGAGAGGAGGAAAGACCGAGAGCTGCAAATTGAGACGCACCAGTGGAAACATCTGCGGGCATCAGAGTGGGAGTAGGAAAACCTGAATGCAATCGACAACTGCTGGAGGCTCAGCGTGGACCACAACGCTGAGAGTTGAAACTCCAATGGGACCTGGTTATGGGGGGCCCACAGTACTGTGAGACTTACCTCCAGGAGTTTGACCTGGTTCCCGCCAGAACTACCGGAGAAAAATCCCTCATACAGTTGGCAGGGGGAGAGGAAGAGGAACTATTTTGAAATGGGCCAGAGTATTCTATCCTCTTTAACATGTCCTTTGCGTGCTGCTTAGGTTATAGTTCAGTCCTCTCCGAATCTTTGTGACTCTGAGTTGTAGCCCGCTAGGGTCCTCAGTCCATGGGATTCTCCAGGCAAAAATACTGGAGTAGGTTGTCATTTCCTCCTCCAATGGATCTTCCCCACTCAGGGATCGAACCCGCGTCTCCTGTGTCTCCTGCATTGCAGGCGGTTCTTTACCTGCCGAACCATTAGGAAAGCCCCAACAAATGAGACTAGTTACCATAGCCTCATCTGCTGGGGTATTTTCAGAGTCTAAGACCAGGGGAAGGGAAATACCCAGCTCCAGCCAGCTCTATGCCATCCTGTCCTACCTCACCGCGGAGGAAAAAAAAAAAAAAAAACTAAAGAAACACTTGTGAAGTCCATAGCTGAAAGGCACAGGCTTGCTGAAAGACTGAAACCTAATCACAGGACTAGAGTGCTTCCCCTCCCCCAATATCTCACCACCACATTACTTAGACCTGTTTACATTACTTCTTTTAACCAAATACATTATGTCTGGCTATCAAGAAAAAAAAATGATATAAAAGATGAAAACACACACACAATATGAAAACACCAAAAAGAAATGCTAGAGATTGAAAAAAAAAAACAACAACCAGCAATGATAGGCATTTAGTAGACTGGATACAGTTGGAAAGAAATTCTGAGCTAGAGGATATAGCAATAGAATCCTCAAAAGCCAGAAAGCAAAGAGAATAAAGACTGAGGAAAAAGACAGGACCATCCAGGACTGTGGGACAATTTACAAAAGGTGAAACATACACACAGTGGGGTACAAGAGGGAGAAGGAGAGAAAGAAAGAGAGGAAATATCTCAAACAATGACTGAGAATTTCTTCAAATTAGTATCAGACTTCAAACCACAGATCCAATAAGCTTAAGAACACCAAGCATGACAAATGCCAAATGCCAACAAACAAAACAAAGAAACTACACCAAGGCATATCGTCTTCAGAAATTACAGAAAATTAAACATAAAGGAAAAATCCTGAAAGAAGCCAGAAGGGAAAAAACCTTTACCTATAGAGGAGCAAAGGTAAGAATTAACCTTTAACTCCTCCTCAGAAACCATTCAAGCAAGAGAATGGAGTGAAATGTGTAGTATTGAAAGGAAGACACAAAAACAAACCATCAGCCTAGAACTCTGTATCTTGTCAAGTTATTTTTCAAAAGTGGAGGAGAAATACTTTCTCAAACAAACAAAAAGAAATTTGTTGTCTAGTAAACCTGCCTTGCCCAAAATGTTAAAAGAAGTTCTTTAGAAAAATAACACAGGTCAGAAACTTAGATCTATATAAAGAAAGGATGAACTTCAAAGAAGGGATAAGTGGAGATAAAATTAAAATTTTTATGCTTCTTCTTAATTGAGCTAACAGAGAACAGTGTTCAAAACAATAATAGCAACAACGTGTATTAGATTTTATACACACACAGGCTTTTGTATACTTACACATAAGTGAAGAATGACAGCAACGGTACACGGGGTGGGAGGAAGGAATTAGGATGATTTTGTTAATATAAGGTACCCATACCACCCATAAAATGGTTAAGCGTTATTTGAGAATGGACTTGGATTAATTGTAAGTGTATATTGCAAACTCTAGCGCAATCATTTTTTAAAGAATGTTTTTAAAAAGGATAACTGATACACTGAGAAAGGAAAAAAAAAATAGAGTCATAGCAAATGCTCAATTAAAACCACAAAAAACAGGAAGGATGGAAGACAAACATAGTAATAAAGAACAAGGTCAACAAATAGAAATAGTAACAAATATGGTAAATATTAATCCAGTTATATCAATGATCACTTTGAATGCCAATGGTCTAAATGAACCAATTTAAAGGAACTGTCAGACTGGATCAGAAAACACAACCCGTCTACCTATAAATTGTCTACCAGATACTCACCTTAAATACAAGGATGTGTAGATTAAAAGTAAACGGAGGAGAAGATGCCATGCTAACACTAATGAAAAGAAAGCTGGAGTAGCTATACTAATTTCAGACAGAGCAGTTTTCAAACTAAGGAAAGAGATCAGGGATAAAGAAGAGCATTATGTGATGGTAAAGGGGTTAATGCTTTAAGAAGATGTAACAATTTTTAACGTGTCGGGCCTAATAGTAGATAAACAAAAAAACTAGTAGAATTGCAAGGAGAAATGGTCGAACACACTATCGTAGCTAGAAACTTCAACTCCCCTCTCTCAGATACAGACAGGACCAGCCAGCAGAGAGTCGGGACACAGCTGAACTCAACAACACCACTGATAACTGGCTATAACTGACATCTCAAACTGCTGCATCCCACCACAGCAGAAGACACACTCTTCTCAAGCTCCTACGGAACATTTACCAAGACAGACCACACTCTGGGCCATAAAACACACTTCAATTGTAAAAGACCAGAAATCATACAAGGTTTCCCTCAGACCCCAGGGAATTAAACTAGAAAGCAGTAACAGAAAGACAATCAGAAAATCCCAAAGTATGTGGAAATTAAACAACACATTTCTAAGTAACACGTTATTCAGAGAAGTCTCAAGAGAAATTTTAAAGTATTTTGAACTAAAGAAAATGGAAACACAACTTATCAAAACTTCTGGGACACAGCAAAAGCAGTGCTTAGAGAGAAATTTATAGCATTGACTGTTTATTAGAAAAGAAGAAAGATCTAAAATTGATAATTTAGGTTTCCATCCTAGGAAACTAGAAAAAGAAGAGTAAATTAACTCCAAAGTAAGCAGAAGAAACATCTGTGCTTTTAACAAGTACTTTCTTTTTCCTCCTAGGAGACTGAGAACATTAGTCTTCCACTTACCTATCCTCTCTTGTATTAAATATCTCTTATTCCCTTTCTCTTCCTTCAAGGTCTGTATTCCTCAATATCAGTGTCTCCAAACCTTGGAAGTTTTTAAAGATTATTTTTTACTATGCTACATTTATAGTTGTCTGTTTTTTACTATACTAGCCATTTGTAATTCATACTATAATTGCATTGCTAATTACTGTTTATAGGAAAATTAATGTTTCACCAACCACAGTATAACCTCCTTGAGAACATGGACATTTTACTTCTTTGTTTTCCCAGTAACAGCTAATACAAGGTCTTGCATTTAAGGCCCTCAATAAATACACGTTGCTTTAACGTAAATAAATACATGAAACACCTCTGTAATACCGTATCCTACTTCCCATCATCAATCCCCACAGAGAATATAGAAATGTCTGATACTTCTTTCAGACACAGTCTGGTTTTCATTTGGTCCCTATCATAAGTATTAGTGAGCTCTTTTTTTTAAGTGGCTAATTTAGTAAACAGTTACAGTTGAAGGACCTGAAAGATTTAATTTCACCTTTGGCCTAACAATTCACTGGTTGAATCATCTTAGGGCAGTTATTTCTGTTACTGTTTTACTTTTCTTACAGTAAAAGATGGAAGATTGTCTGAGTAAGGATCTTTTGGACAGAATAACAAGAACATAGAACCTACATAAGCATGGTGGATGGGTGAGTGAAAAAAAAAAAAGCCCATCTAGCCATTGCTAAACCCATTAACTGATGAACCATTGTCCTATAAACTTATATATATGGACATATGCAAGTATACCTTTTTGATCATATATTTTTCTTTTTCAAAATAGTAAAATAAGTATAATGGTGGGAGATAGACTATTATTAGAGTTGGAGGCTAGCCAGTCAGATCTGGAAGCAAACAGAACTAAATCCAAGGCATTAAAAAAAAAAAACTTTAAGGTTGATGCTTAAACACAATTAAGGGGTATTGAGAAGGGCCTCAAATTTGTTGTCAATAGGTCTAAAACAAAGATATCAAAGAGAGATGGACTGAACAGAATCACTTGCTTTAAAAAATAGAGATTTACAAGAAGTTGCAAAGCTAGTAGAGAGATAACCCAATATCCTTCACCCCAAACAATAGTATGATATCAATACTAGGAAACAAACTGGTAAACGTGTGGGTGTCACTTTACCTAATGTGGATTTGTGTAACTGCTACTACAAATACAGAACTATTCCATCACCACGAAGATCTCCCTCTTGCTATCCTTTGTAGTCAGAGATTGCTTTAAAGAAAGATAACGGTAAATAAAGAGTGAATTAAAAGCCTTGTCTGGGAGCACACCCAGGGAGGTGGGTGTGAAGAAGGTGGAAGAAGACTTAATTGTCAATAAACCAAAATTTCCAGTGTCAGGGAATCTTGGCTGGGGACCTCCCCCATCTGCTGGTGGCTCCCGTGAGAGGCAGAGCTCTTAAGCAGAAAGAGGTTTTAATTTCCTGCACCATCGCCCCCAGATCTCCTGCACAGTCTTCCCCATCTTCTACTCTGCGTCTCCCCCACTCCGGCCCAGACACTTCTTTCTGGCCTCCTATTCACTAAGAGACAAGTTGCAATCCTCAAGCTCCGTAGTCCCTCAGTCAGCGACAATGACTTGCCTAATCTAACAAGTACCACCACGTGCCCCACAGTAACCAGACCCCACATTTCCCTGTAAATGGAAGTGTTCCCACTACTCAGCCCTCGTCCACTGTGTCTTCTCCTCATGGCCTCACAGAAATCATTCCAGGTTTGCATCACAAGCTCCAGACAAGTTACCATAAGATAACTCCATGGTACCCCAGAACTGGCCTGAACTCAACTCTACATGCCAACAAAAAGTGTCCCCCACCATCCTCCCTATTGTTGTGACTAGAATCATTACCCACTCAGTAATTTAATAACTTTAAAAAATAAGTAATTTAAAGTAATTTTTAAAATGTAAGAGTTTAGAAGCCTCAGTAACTCAATTCCCACGTCCTTCACTCCAGTATCCAATAGATTGGGCTTTTGAGCACCTTTTGGCAGTTCCTTAGTTTTCTTTCCATTTCCCTCAGATCCTGATTATTTCTCAGATGGACCACTAAATCAATGATTTTATCCCTCCTCCACAGTGCCACGCAGCACTCTTTCCCTCAACCCTCCAAATGGAAAAAATCACTCCCCTAATCCGACACCGACTCCACTTCTAATGGGAAACTCCTTTTGGCATTTAAAGGACTTCACTCCCCAGATACAGCGTGTGCCCTACAGCTAACCTGCCTTCCCTTCTGCTGTGCTATCAGCCTGGAAGGCCCCAATCCCTTTTACCTGTTTAATAAAATCCTATGCATCCTTCAAGGTCACTTTTAAAGCCATCTTCTTAGTTGAGCCTTCTTTGATTTCTCAGATGGAATGAATCCTTCTTGGCATTCCCATGGCACTTCATTGTAACAATTATTTAAGTCTGCCTAGAAATATGGTTCGTGCACATTTCTAACATTGTGGCCAGTGGCCACCTTAATCATTTTTGATATTGCAAAATACTAAAGACAGTTTTAAACTAGCATTTGAATTCCAGTCCCTTTACTGACTGTAAGATAGTGCATCAATCAGCCTTTCAGCCTGATTTCCTCATCAGTAAAATGGGGATATAATGTCTGTCCCAAAGGGTTGCTATAAGAACTAATATAATGTAGACAAAATGCCAAGCACAATGTCCCTCACAGTCACTCAATTCACCACTCTATATCATACCTAATACCTAAGGTGAAGCTTTATGAACATCAGGCTGTTAAAATGTTTCTTGGATAAAATGGATAATATTGATTGGAGAAAAGTATATCAAAAGAACCCAGGGAATTATAACTAGAGCCACAAACTGGCTGAAAACTGACATCACTAAGAAAGTATTTTCAGAGAGAGAGAAAAAAAAGGAAGTAGGATGATCAACAAGGATTCCTGTCAGGGGAGGAGGGTTGTGTGTGTGTGTGTGTGTGTGTGTGTGTAACTTGCTAATGAACACAAATAGTAGTAACACAATCAACTTCATCTTAGAGACATTTGTTCAAATTGCGCTCACATTTTCAAATGTTCTCCCATCTATTTTGTCAAAATGCTGACCAGTGGGGACACTCCCACTCAACTCTATTCATCCATTTCAGATTATATGCCACAGGAGCAAATACTTTTCACAGATACTTTTCTCCTTCACAAGGATAATTGGTTCACAGGCTTTGCTTTCCTTTTCCAGCAACTCAAGGTTTTGATCTAGCGCTGACTCTCCTGTGCCCTCTAGTGGAGCTGGTAAAAAGAACCATGGGATTGTTGAAACTCCAGTGATAAAGCATCTTTGTACTGTAAAAATTCCCCCAACCTCCCAGACTAAATATCAGTGAGTTTACAAAAGATATGTAGTTGTTCACCATGGATATCCCCTTTAGAAAAACTAAAACTAAAGGGCATTGATCTGAAGAAATGCAAAGGTCATTTAAAAAATATATAAGCTTAAAAAACCAAAATATCATAGAAGAGAAGCTTGGAGAGAAGGTTACGTAATTTTGATTCCTTTGGAGTACCCATATGGTGCAAGCCTCGGATGTACTGCTTTCCTGGCTGACACCTGAGCTGCAGCCCCTAAGACACTCTGAGCCAGAACTACTCAGCGAAGCTTCTCCTGGGTTTCCGATTCACAGAACTGTGGTGTAATGAGTACTGTTTTACTGCATTTATCTTTTGGGTAATTTGTTACACAGCAATAGACAACTAATATAG
This sequence comes from Cervus canadensis, assembly GCF_019320065.1. Taxonomy (NCBI): domain Eukaryota; kingdom Metazoa; phylum Chordata; class Mammalia; order Artiodactyla; family Cervidae; genus Cervus; species Cervus canadensis. Next base: position 49,821,870 of record NC_057400.1, on the reverse strand, counting down.
TCTGAATCATTTAACCTGCCACTACTAGAATCTATTAAGCGTCTGTGTTCATTTAATCATAGTATTAGGTACTGTCTTCCTTGCACAGGTGAGAAACCAATGTGGCAGGTGCTCAGCTAGCTATCAAAAAGCCACACACAATCTGTTTTTCTCCCTTGCATTCCTCTAGCATAGAGGATCAAAAGCTAAAACATTTCCCTTCACAGATTTCTTTGCACTTGGTTATGGCCATCTGACAGTACAGACTAATGAGATATATGTAAAGTGTGTTGGGAGAGGACTTTTCTTGCTAAACAAAGGACAAAGGTTTAGGAGAAGCTTTCAGCCTTTTTTCCTGCAAGGAAAACAAAGTTAGCAGTCATCTTGCTTTCAACCTCACAGTAGCCATGAGGTTGAATGACACACTCCAACAGTGTAGAAAAGAAAAACAGGAGGGGCCTAGATCCACAGTGATTTCCTTGTGCAGATGCCCCTTCCTGGTCTGCCACCTTCAGAGTTCCTTTTACTTGAAACTAATAAACCTTTTCCTTCTTCAAGCCATGGCTTTGCCAGGGTTTTTGTTGTTAGAAAAAGGGCACATTTCTAACTAATATATTGAGATAAAGAGAGGTAATTCAAACCCAGGTCTGCTGCTTTTATGCTTTAAGCTCAGATAGTAACACACCATCTGAATAAAAACAAAAACCAACTGGAAGTAAATTTTGATGCAAACATGACCAGGTATCCTGCAGACACAGGTAAGTCCTTAGACATGCTGGGGAGTCAGAAAATGATGTCCTACTCCTTCACTTCATTGTCAGTTTTCTATTTCTTCACCTCCAGAAGCCACACCTTGACTTCTGCAGCTACCAGTTCATCAAAGCTATACTTATCAAAGATATCAGTTAGTAGAAAATACAAGTTCTTTTGTAGCTTATATGTCACTTAATCTCTCCACAGCATTTGATGTTTACTAGTTTCTCTTAAAATATCCTTTCTTCTAGGATTTCACTTTTTTTCCTTCCTCCTGATTGGCCTCTTTTCTCCTTTTTAATCTGGTCCTATCATCTTGCAGATGATAATTCATTCTTCACATGTATACTAAAAACCCCATTGTATTGATTTTTTTAAAAAAGAGGACTTTTTAACTCTGTGATACAAGAGAACCGGGTTGGATCCCTGGGTTGGGAAGATTCCCTGGAGAAGGGAATGGCAACCCACTCCAGTATTCTTGCCTGGAGAATCCCATGGACGGAGGAGCCTGGCGGGCTACACTCCATGGGGTCACAAAGAGTTGGACACGACTTTTATTTTTCCACCTCTTTGTAAAATACACACACACATACATATACAAGTGTATGATGTACATTTTTAGTTCTTGATGCTTTTTTATGGTTTCTAGTATGTCTGACCAATGTAGCTGTTGCATTAAAATGTATTACATAAATATAAACAGATCATATGAGAGAAAAGCCCTGTTTATCTCAGGGGCCTCTATAAAGTCAAAGAACCTTTCTAACTGCCTCCATTTGAATGTCATGGCTTCTAACTGACTGAGCTCTCAGTATGATTTCTGTGGCGCCTCTATCTCTTGTCCATTCTCCACTACCTTATATCTAAACATTTATCATTTACCTCAAGCCCCCAGATACACTAGACCTGTTCACTACCAAGTCTTATTCTGCTCCTCTGCATTGATGAGAGGTAATCCGATTAGACTCCTCTTTACTCTAGACTTTTTCATTTCTCTTGTCCTTTTTCCTTCCCCTCGAGCTTTTATTTGTGCTCTTGACTCCACTTCTCTAGCCTGATCTTGGGCTCAGCTGCATCAATTTTGGTATGGCTGCATCTTACATTGATTTAACTCACACAAAGGCAGCTCCATATAATGTCCGATTATGCCTTCTCATTGTGTTGCATCAATTGAAGTCACTTTCATTCCATTGCTAGTTGAGCACGGTAAACTAGGATGGTAAACACAGTTCTTCCACAGTTAATCTACCTTACTATTAAGAGCTTGAAGAGCCATGAATAGAGAAGTGATCATGTTGCCATTCAGCTCACCCCTGAGGAACTAAGTAATGCTTGGTATCATCCAGACAGATCACAAAGTTAAAGGAAAGAATTATGTGCTGTAAATGGGGCTGAGGCAGTCACAAGTCTAGTGATGACTCCCACTAACCATCAAGTGTCAGGCACAACCACCAGTGAATACCTTTGTGTTTTGATTCTAGTGGTTAATACTATATTTTGTTTTATTTGTTGTTGTTAACATGACCTCAACTACAAGCCAACAACAGGAATTTGACAACAGTTACAATCCTGGAGCTGTTACAGAAACCCTTCGGGCACATCTCCTAGAAAACTATTGTAACCTCCAAGCCTTTGGTGCTTTCAGTCAGCATTTAAGTCACAGAAATCAATAAATATCAAAATACATAAAACAGAAAAAAGGTTTGTGAACACAAATGGATTCCTGGCAGATAACTGATGGGTGAGCTACAGGATGGAGGAGCAGGGGCAAGGACTATCAATTCAAACAAGGTACAGCTCAATGTCACAAACCTCCATCCATTGTTCATCAGGCACTCTGTCTATCAGATCTAGTCCCTTAAATCTATTTCTCACTTCCACTGTATAATCATAAGGGATTTCATTTAGGTCATACCTGAATGGTCTAGTGGATTTCCCCACTTTCTTCAATTTAAGTCTGAATTTGGCAATAAGGAATTCATGATCTGAGCCACAGTCAGCTCCCAGTCTTGTTTTTGCTGACTGTTCAGAGCTTCTCCATCTTTGGCTGCAAAGAATATAATCAGTCTGATTTCGGTGTTGACCATCCAGTGATGTTCATGTGTAGAGTCTTCTCTTGTGTTGTTGGAAGAGGGTGTTTGCTCTGACCAGTGTGTTCTCTTGGCAGAACTCTATTAGCCTTTGCCCTGCTTCATTCTGTACTCCAAGGCCAAATATTCCTGTTACTCCAGCTATTTCTTGACTTCCTACTTTTGCATTCCAGTCCCCTATAATGAAAAGGACACCTTTTTTGGGTGTTAGTTCTAAAAGGTCTTCTAGGTCTTCAAAGAACCGTTCAACTTCAGCTTCTTCAGTGTTACTGTTCAGGGCATAGACTTGGATTACTGTGATACTGAATGGTTTGCCTTGGAAACAAACAAATCATTCTGTCATTTTGGAGACTGCATCCAAGTACTGCATTTCGGACTCTTGTTGACTATGATGGATACTCCATTTCTTCTAAGGGATTCCTGCCCACAGTAGTAGATGTAATGGTCATTTGAGTTAAATTCACCCATTCCAGTCCATCTTGGTTCATTGATTCCTAGAATGTCAACCTTCACTCTTGCCATCTCCTGTTTGACCACTTCCAATTTGCCTTGATTCATGGACCTAACATTCCAGGTTCCTATGCAGTATTGCTCTTTACAGCATCAGACCTTGCTTCTACCACCAGTCCCATCCACAACTGGGTGTTGTTTTTGCTTTGGCTCCATCCCTTCATCCTTCCTGTAGTTATTTCTCCACTGATCTCCAGTAGCATATTGGGCACCTACTGACCTGGGGAGTTCATCTTTCAGTGTCCTATCTTTTTGCCTTTCCATACTGTTCATGGGGTTATCAAGGCAAGAATACTGAAGTGGTTTGCCATTCCCTTCTCCAATGGGCCACAAAATGCTAAAAAGCAAAATGGCTGTCTCAGTAGGCTTACAAATAGCTGTGAGAAGACGAGAAGCCAAAAGCCAAGGAGAAAAAGAAAGATATACCCATTTGAATGCAGAGTTCCAAAGAATAGCAAGGAGAGATAAGAAAGCTTTCTTCAGCGATCAATGCAAAGAAGTAGAGGAAAACAACAGAATAGGAAAGACTGAGATCTCGTCAAGAAAATTAGAGATATCAAGGGAACATTTCATGCAAAGATGGGCTCAATAAAGGACAGAAATGGTATGGACCTAACAGAAGGTCAAGATATTAAGAAGAGGTGGCAAGAATACACAGAAGAACCAAACAAAAAAGATCTTCATGACCCAGATAACCACAATGGTGTGATCACTGCCCTAGAGCCAGACATCCTGGAATGCGAAGTCAAGTGGGCCTTAGGAAGCATCACTACCAACAAAGCTAGTGGAGGTGATGGAATTCCAGTTGAGCTATTTCAAATCCTAAAAGATGATGCTGTGAAAGTGCTGCACTCAGTATGCCGGCAAATTTGGAAAACTCAGCAGTGGCCACAGGACTGGAAAAGGTCAGTTTTCATTTCAATCCCTAAGAAAGGCAATCTCAAAGAATGCTCAAACTACTGCACAACTGCACTCATTTCACACACTAGGAAAGTAATACTTAAAATTCTCCAAGCCAGGCTTCAGCAATATGTGAACCGTGAACTTCCATATGTTCAAGCTGGTTTTAGAAAAGGTAGAGGAACCAGAGATCAAATTGCCAGCATCTGCTGGATCATCGAAAAAGCAAGAGAGTTCCAGAAAAACACCTATTTCTGCTTTATTGACTATGCCAAAGTCTTTGACTGTGTGGCTCAAAATAAACTGTGGAAAATTCTTAAAAAGATGGGAATACCAGACCACCTGACCTGCCTCTTGAGAAAACTATATGCAGGTCAGAAAGCAACAGTTAGAACTGGACATGGAACAACAGACTGGTTCCAAATAGGAAAAGGAGTACGTAAAGGCTGTATATTGTCACCCTGTTTATTTCACTTATGTGCAGAGTACATCATGAGAATCACTGGGCTGGATGAAGCACAAGCTGGAATCAAGATTGCTGGGAGAAATATCAATAATCTCAGATATGCAGATAGATGACAGCACCCTTATGGCAGAAAGTGAAGAACTAAAGAGCCTCTTGACGAAAGTGAAAAAGGGGAGTGAAAAAGTTGACTTAAAGCTCAACATTCAGAAAGCTAAGATCATGGCATCCGGTCCCATCATTTCACGGCAAATAGATGGGAAAATAGTGGAAACAGTGGCTGACTTTATTTTGGGGGGCTCCAAAATCACTGCAGATGGTGACTGCAGCCATGAAATTAAAAGATGCTTGCTTACTCCTTCGAAGGAAAGTTATGACCAACGTAGACAGCATATTAAAAAAGCAGAGACATTACTTTGTCAACAAAGCTCCATCTAGTCAAGGCTATGCTTTCCAGTGGTCATGTATGGATGTGAGAGTTGGACTATGAAGAAAGCTGAGTGCCAAAGAATTGATGCTTTTGAACTGTGGTGTTGGAGAAGACTCTTGAGAGTCCCGTGGACTGCAAGGAGATCCAACCAGTCCATCCTAAAGGAAATCAGTCCTAAGTATTCATTGGAAGGACTGATGTTGAAGCTGAAACTCCAATATTTTGGCTACCTGATGCGAAGAGCTTACTCATGTGAAAAGACCCTGATGTTGGGAAAGATTGAAGGCAGGAGGGGAAGAGGACAACAGAGAATGAGATGGTTGGATGGCATCACCAACTCAATGGACATGAGTTTGGGTAAACTCCAGAAGTTGGTAATGGACAGGGAGGCCTGGCGTGCTGCAGTTCATGGGGCTGCAAAGAGTTGGACGGGCTGAGAGACTGAACTGACAGCTTAATCAAAATAAACATTATCCTAAAGCACTTCATCACCATTATCTTCATTACCTCCACTATAGTTTAGCCTCAGGTGAATAACAGGGAGGAAATACAGCCCCGCCCTTCAATAGAAAACTGGATTAAAGATTTACTGAGCATGACCCCACCCATCAGAACAAGACCCAGTTTCTCAGTCTATCTCTCCCATCAGGAAGCTTCCATAAGCCTCTTATCCTCTATTAGAGGGCAGACAGACTGGAAACCACAATCACAGAAAACTAACCAATTGGATAACATGGACCACAGCCTTGTCTAACTCAATAAAACTATGAGCCATGGTATGTAGGGCCACCCAAGATGGACAGGTCATGGTGGAGAGTTCTGACAAAACGTGGTCCACTGGAGAAGGGAATGGCAAACCACTTCAGTATTCTTGCCTTGAGAACCCCATGAACAATATGAAAAGGCAAAAAGATAGGACACTAAAAGATGAAGCCCCCAGGTCAGTAGGTGACCAATATGTTACTGGAGATCAGTGGACTCCACAAAGAATGAAGAGACAGAGCCAAACCACAACACCCAGTTGTGGACATGACAGGTGATGGAAGTAAAGTCTGATGCTGTAAAGAGCAATACTGCATAGGAACCTGGAATCTCAGGTCCATGAATCGAGGCAAATTGGACGTGGTCAAACAAGAGATAGCAAGAGTGAACATTGATATTTTAGGAATCAGCAAATTAAAATGGACTAGAATAGGTGAATTTAACTCAGATGACCATTATATCTACTATTGCAGGCAAGAATCCCTTAGAAGAAATGGAGTATCCATCATAGTCAACGGAACAGTCTGAAATGCAGCACTTGGATGCAATCTCCAAAATGACAGAATGATCTCTGTTTCCAAGGCAAACCATTCAATATCACAGTAATCCAAGTCTATGCCCTGACCAGCAATGCTGAAGAAGCTGAGGTTGAACGGTCCTATGAAGACCTAGAAGACTTTCTAGAAAACCCCAAAAAGTTGTCCTTTTCATTATAGGGGACTGGAATGCAAAAGTAGGAAGTCAAGAAATAGCTGGAGTAACAGAAAAATTTGGCCTTGGAGTACAGAATGAAGCAGGGCAAAGGCTAATAGAGTTCTGCCAAGAGAACACACTGATCAGAGCAAACACCCTCTTCCAACAACACAAGAGAAGACTCTACACATGAACATCACTGGATGGTCAACACCGAAATCAGACTGATTATATTCTTTGCAGCCAAAGATGGAGAAGCTCTGAACAGTCAGCAAAAACAACACTGGGAGCTGACTGTGGCTCAGATCATGAACTCCTTATTGCCAAATTCAGACTTAAATTGAAGAAAGTGGGGAAAACCACTAGACCATTCAGGTATGACCTAAATCAAATCCCTTATGATTATATAGTGGAAGTGACAAATAAATTCAAGGGATTAGATCTGATGGAGTGCCTGAAGAACTATGGATGGAGGTTCATGATCCTGTACAGCAGGCAGGGATCAAGACTATCCCCAAGAAAGAAAAAAAAATGCAAAAAGGCAAAATGGTTGTCTGAGGAGGGCTTACAAATAGCTGAGAAAAGAATAGAAGCGAAAAGCAAAGGAGAAAAGGAAAGATATACCCATTTGAATGCAGAGTTCCAAAGAATAGCAAGGAAAGGTAAGAAAGCCTTCCTCAAAAGCAGAATTGAAAGAGACACATGTACCCCAGTGTTCATCGCAGCACTGTTTATAATTGCCAGGACATGGAAGCAACCTAGATGTCCATCAGCAGATGAATGGATAAGAAAGCTGTGGTACATATACACAATGGAATAGTACTCAGCCATTAAAAAGAATACATTTCAATCAGTTCTAATGAGGTGGATGAAAACTGAAACCTATTATACAGAGTGAAGTAAGCCAGAAAGAAAAACACCAACACAGTATACTAACACATATATATGGAATTTAGAAAGATGGTAACGATAACCCTGTATGTGAGACACCAAAAGAGACACAGATGTATAGAACAGTCTTTTGGACTCTGTGGGAGAAGGCGAGGGTGGGATGATCTGAGAGAATAGCATTGAAACATGTATGTTATCATATATGAAACAGATCGCCCATCCAGGTTTGATACATGAGACAGGGTGCTCAGGGCTGGTGCAGTGGGATGACCCTAAGAGATGGGATGGGGAGGGAAGTGGGAGGGGGGTTCAGGATGGGGAACACATGTAAACCCATGGCTGATTCATATCAATGTATGGCAAAAATGATACATTAGTGTTTATAATACTGTAAAGTAAATAAACTCCAACTAAAATAAATAAATTAAAAAAAAAAAAAAGCAAGCCTTCCTCAGTGATCAACGTAAAGAAATAGAGGAAAACAGCAGATTAAGAAAGACTAGAGATCTCTTCAAGAACCTTAGAGATACCAAGGGAACATTTCATGCAAAGATGGGCACAATAAAGGACAGAAACAGTACGGACCTAACAGAAGCAGAAGACATTAAGAAGAGGTGGCAAGAAAGAACTACACAAAAAAGTACACAGAAGAACTATACAAAAAAGAGCTTCATAACCCAGATAATCACGATGGTGTGATCACTCACCTAGAGCCAGACTTCCTGGAATGGGAAGTCAAGCGGGCCTTAGGAAGCATCACTACAAACAAAGCTAGTGGATGTGATGAAATTCCAGCTGAGTTATTTCAAATCCTAAAAAATAATGCTGTCAAAGTGCTGTACTCAACATGCCAGCAAATTTGGAAAATGCAGCAGTGGCCACAGGACTGGAAAAGGTCAGTTTTCACTCCAATCCCTAAGAAAGGCAATCTCAAAGAATGCTCAAACTACCGCACAATTGCACTCATCTCACACGCTAGTAAAGTAATGCTCTTCTTTAAGCCAGGCTTCAGCAAGACGTGAACTGTGAATTTCCAGATGTTCAAGCTGGTTTTAGAAAAGGCAGAGGAACCAGAGATCACATTGCCAACATGTTAGATCATCAAAAAAGCAAGAGTGTTCCAGTAAAACATCTACTTCTGCTTTACTGACTATGCCAAAGTCTTTGACTGTGTAGATCATAACAAACTGTGGAAAATTAATTCTTAAAGAGATGGGAATACCAGACCACCTGACCTGACTCCTGAGAAATCTGTATGCAGGTCAAGAAGCAAGTTAGAACTGGACATGGAACAACAGACTGGTTCCAAATAGGGAAAGGAGTACATCAAGGCTGTCTATTGTCACCCTGCTTATTTAACTTATATGCAGAGTATATCGTAAGAAATGCTGAACTGGATGAAGCACAAGCTGGAATCAAGATTGCTGAGAGAAACATCAGTAACCTCAGTATGCAAATGACACCACCTTTATGGCAGAAAGAGAAGAACTAAAATGCCTCTTGATGAAAGTGAAAGAGGAGAGTGAAAAAGTTGGCTTAAAGCTCAACATGCAGAAAGCTAAGATCATGGCATCTGGTCCGATCACGTCATGGCAAATAGATGGGGAAACAGTGCAAACAGTGTCAGACTTTATTTTTCTGGGCTCCAAAATCACTGCAGATGGTGACTGCAGCCATGAAATTAAAAGATGTTTACTCCTTGAAAGAAATGCTATGACCAACCTAGAAAGTATATTAAAAAGCAGAGACATTACTTTGCCAACAAAAGGTCCATCTAGTCAAAGCTATGGTTTTTCCAGTAGTCATGTATGGATGTGAGAGTTGGACTATGAAGAAAGCTGAGCACCGAAGAATTGATGCTTTTGAACTGTGGTGTTGGAGAGGACTCTTGAAAGTCCCTTGGACTGCAAGCAGATCCAACCAGTCCATCCTAAAGGAGATCAGTCCTAAGTATTCATTGGAAGGACTGACGTTGAAGCTGAAACTCCAATATTTTGGCTACCTGATGCAAAGAACTGACTCATTGGAAAAGACCCTGATGTTGGGAAAGATTGAAGGCAGGAGAAGGGGATGACAGAGGAAGAGATGGTTGGATGGCATCACTGACTCAAGGACATGAGTTTGAGTAATCTCCAGGAGTTGGTGATGGACAGGGAGGCCTGGCATGTTGCAGTCAATGGGATCACAAATGTCGGACATGAGTGAGCGACTAAACTGAACTAAAGCACTTTAGATTCCTACAGTCTAGTTGGGGATGTTCAGGGAGCAACAGGGACCACAGCAGTGTTCTTCAGATCTGCACATCCATTTGCCTCTCCAAAAATCCATTTCCTCTCCTTTCACCCATTTCCTGCTTTTAAAAAAACATACAGCACTTAGCAAAGGCTTTATGTTAGTTATGAGACAAAGAAGGAACAGGAACTAGCTCTGTAAGTAAAAGGTTAATGGAAAAGCAAACCCTTTATATTAACTCCACCTTACCGCAACTATTAGCTATGTTATGCTTTGATCTTTTCATTTATGCTCACTCACATATATTATGGTCAATATCTTTGAAAAAATAAAAACATGTAAGAATAAGCATGTTAAGGACCTTTCACAAACCAAGTGACAGTAGGCTTTTATTAACATATCTTACAATGTTGATTATTCCTAGTTTTGTAATTTCTGCTTAATTATAAAGATTGATTTAGCTTCTACAGTAATGTACTGTATTTAAATGATGATTCATACAAGATATCACACCAGGACATTTTCTTGAATAATATACACACATCACTCTAACTTGGACCTGTTATTTTTAAAAGTGGGTTTATAAATGGGACTTATAAAAGTTATGGGGGAAAAATTAAAGTTCTAGTTTAGCAGCATGCATGTATGTAATTCAAGTACAATTTTCAACCAAGTGCTTTTTAAAATTTTACTGGTGACTAATTCACCAATATCAAAATAAACACTATCAAATACCCAAATTTTAATGTTAAGGCTAATATTTTCACTTCACATCCATATGCACAACCATAAAACATTCCATTTTAAATATGTAGTAATCAAAGTCTGAATACATCACACCATGTATATATAGCATCAGAGTTTCAAACTGTAGAATTATCCAAGTTCATGAATCCTGTAACAGTATTTACTAGAGATGTAAATTAGCATTTTGTTCTTCAACCACACTTACAAATGGTCTGGTATCCATAATGACCAATGCAAAAAATAAGACAGGCTGAACTTATGATACAGTATTTTAAAAAGTAGCAATGTGTTGGAAAGGACAGCTACTTAATTAAACAGAATCATTCTAGTCTTTCAGAGAGTTACCTTAATATTTTGGAAATGTATATAAAAATAGCAAGCTATTTCCATGTGTTTTATTGTAGGTCCATAGGTAATCTTTTGATTTTTTGAACATATTTGAATATTTACTGTTCTATTTTAATGCAAGGCCATCATTTAAAGTCCATTTTTATATCCTGTAGTATCATGTCATTCAACAATTTTTAGAACACAGATCTGTGATTTTATTTTACCATTAGATGTTTTTTAGTTTATTTTTACACATAAAAATGTAATTTTATATAACAAGCCATGGAAGTCCAAAGTACCAGGAATTGCTTGATAGCACTATATATATTAAACAATCATCAAATTATTGAATCATTTGGAAGAAAAATTGTGGCAGCAATATATAACATGCTTTTCTGTAATCTTCCTTCTGTAAGTACAGAGTGGGTTTTAGCTCAATCATTTCCATTCTTACTGACTTAAAAATCCTACAAACATAAACTGCTTTTCACAGCAGCTTCAAACAAGAATGCAGGTGTACAGTTCACTCATGAGGATCATCACCACTGAGCCGGTTTTTTTTTCCCTTTTAGGAATCCAAGCAGAAATAACCATGATTACACTGCACAAATACAATACAGATGAACCTCTTGAGCTGATAAGGAAAGTTCCAAAACTATGCTCCATTTGTGGGGAAGTCAGAGCTTTTTTCCAATCCAATCATTTAAACAAAAACTTGGTTGGTAATAAAAGGTGGACATGCACAGAATCAAAATCTGCCATGTGTATGTTCTTAAAACTTCTGATTTTATAATAAAATCTATTTGCTATTATCTCAAGTAATTTATCCAAGTGAAATGGCAAATTTTGATTTTTAGGGACTCCCCCAACCACACAAATGCCCCGCTAAAAGTACTGTATTATATTAACAGCAGCTATCTACTTATTTTACAACTATTTCAATTATTTACCTGGGGAGAATATTTATGAAATTCCTGAGAATGAATTAAGTTTTCAGCAAAGCCTTAAACTTTTAACAGGTTCCTCACAATAAGAAAAAATTGTAAAGTTCTACTATTAGACCAACTTTTACTATACAATATTTCACATAAATCATGTTTTACATTTTTTTCTAATTACATACAGCAAAAATCTCAAATCAACACAAGAATGGCAGAGGGAAAGGATGCATTATGTTTAGCAGATGCAAATTAAAACACAGATATAAAGAAGCAGTAAAACTTTAAATAAATCACATCCACTCTAAATATCAATGAAAAGCAGATATGCACTGTTGGGAGAATCATTTTAAAATGATTTTGTCAACAAGTTGTGCTTCTTATTAATTGTGGACTTAAACAAAAAAGGACCACTAAAGAATGGTTTAACTTGTTATGCTCTCCAGATACTTAAAAAAAAAAAATTATTATACCATTAATGTGATTACCAAGCACCTAATTTTGGAAAGGCTTTAAAATGTATGTTTTCTTTTTTTCCCTCAGCAAAAGCGTTAATCTCCCAAATTAAGTTAAAGCTTATTGTTGATAAATTCTTAATGAAAATGATATAATGAAATGCCAACGTGGAAGTCACAGCCCATTGTAATGTGGACCCCATCTTTTATTGATGTGATCAAAAGTATGAGAAATCCACTGTTGTTCAAGAACTTTGTATCTTTCTTTACAAATGTAGAGAGGCTTGCCTCGCCTAGAATGAAAAGAAAAAAAAAAAGCATTAAAATAATATAATACAATGAAGCTTTCACACACGTTTTAAAAAATAGATTCTCTATGGCAAATATCTCACCTAGGAAATTGGTTTATTTCATATTTCCTTAACATCCTAATGGGGAAAATATCCCCCCACATAGAAACAACTCTAAATTAATGACTGCCAGAATTTCTTAATATAAAGAGTAATTATTATTATCAACACAATTACAAAGCCAGGAATGGCACATTATTCTTACTGGCCAAAGTTGAATAAAACACAAGGATATATCCATGAACATCTAACCTAAGATCTCGGTCTTCCTCTCCATGAGCATCCAAATACACAGAACCCCAGAGGCAGAAGCGGTGGCCTCGAATGATGATAATCACTGATGCATTGATCAAAAGGAAAATCCCTGTTCCAGCACCACAGTTCTGAGAATGCTAAAAAATAAAAAAATGTGAATGAACTTCATAAGCAAATGGACTTCACAAGAAAAGAAAATGAATAATGCCTTAATTGTCTTCTTAAAATAATAGAAACATTTAAATTTTTTAAAATAAGATTTCATCTAAGTTAAACTTATAGTCTCATTCTTAATCCTTTATTAACAATGCATTAGGAAGAATTTGGATAAGGATTATCTAGGAACCCAATTAAGAGCTAACCTAAAACTAATTCAGAGGCTAGTGTCTATAACAGCATATCTAATGGTTGTTCCACTGCATAACATCTAAACATATATTCCATTAAAGGGCAGGAGAGGGGAGTAGGGAGAGGAACAGAAACTGCAGTTATGAAAGGTTTTACTCGTAAAAAACCTTAGGTGGGTGTTATTGTTGCTGTTTTGTTTTTACCCTTCTACAGGATGTAAAACAACAACAAAATAAGATCCTTATATGCATCATGTATTTAACTCAAATAATAGTTAAATTTGAAGTTGGTTTGACCATATTTTTGTATGTAATACACACTGCATTGTATGTAATACACACCACATTTCCACGTGATATGAGATTTGAGCTTCCATAAATTTTATACTATTTACTCTTGCTTACCAATACACATTCACAGTAACTTTGTTGCTTGCAGCAAAGTCCTTTCAGGCATACAAAAGTACCACAAACAAGGCAAACGGCAGGGTCTTTAGGAACCTTGGTGCAGACACTACAGGTTTTTCTGTGGTAGTACTGGAAAATGGTGTTATAATTTTCAGGCAACTGTAGAAGGTGTGGCAATTTCCATTTTGACTCTTGGATAAGCAATGCCTAAAACATTATTCAAAAATATTCATTAGTCCTATGTATTTAAGTTACTTATACAAAATATTTGTTTTTTAAAGGCTGTTTTCTTTTTTAAAGAAAATCTGTCTCCAAGAATGTGGCTTTTTTTAATTAACACTCTTGCCATTTCCATTTTACAAAAGACTAAAATAGTCCTTCAACAATTACCATTCTCTATTTTAATATATTCTATTTTAATTTAAATCCCTTTGTGGCACCAGTGGTAAAGAACCCGCCTGCCAATGCAGGAGACATAAAGAGACTCGGGTGTGATCCCTGGGTTGGAAAGATCCCCTGGAGAAGAGAAGTGAATGGCTACCTACTCCAGTATTCTTGCCTGGAGAATCCCACGGATAGAGGAACCTGGCAGGCTACAGTCCATGGGTCGCAAAGACTCAGACACAACTGAACAACTAACACTTTCACGCTTTTTCAATTACTACATGATGTAAATTTTAGATTAAGCACCCTAGAACATTTAAATTTCTTATTATTTTAAAAGAAAAATATGAAATATAACGAAGGATGCAAGGAAAATATATGCAGATGTATTTGTTTTTAAATATTCTTGATGTGTAATTTTAAACAGTTACACATCTTTCAAAACTAAGTTTTGGACCTTTCTTAGATACACAAAAGGACACTTGGTGGCTCAAATGGTAAAGAATCCGCCTGCAACACAGGAGACCCGAGTGTGATCAAAGAATTCATTGGCTTTTTCTTTTGGGGAAGATCGTGGTTATAATTTACATTTCTATTTCAGTACTTTATAATCTGGAGTTTCCTCTCTAGAAGATGAAAAATCTTACACCTCAAGCTGTTAAGAGCTTTTATATCTGTCAGTGCTAGGGCTACAATTCTTTTCATAAATTTTGTCAGGAAGTATGAAAAAAAATAACAAATCGGATAAATTTCCCTAAAGGGTATTTTGTTCATTTTTTTTGTAGTTATATAAAAATACTGGAAATAGCATTTATGTTTTTTCTAAATGCTACTTCCTTAACACTTAAAAGAGATACAATGTAGTATGAATCTATATTTTAAGAAACTGTATAGAGGTTGGCAATTCACCTGGTGATCTTCTCACGGTACTGACAGCCATAATACATCTTAATCAATGTAATAACCAAATATCCAGCTTGGTGTTTATCAGTAAGTTCATGGAAAAGTGGCCATGGAAGCAAGGATAAGGATAATATATGTGCTTACAATATGCTATTTGCCATACACAGTGCCCAACTCTTGACTCCAAAGACTGCATATTCTGTAATGAGTTGATTAAATATGGAACCCTTCCATCAGTGGAAAGAACAGCAATTTGTCCTCACTGACCTTGACACTTACCTAGATTAGGTTGTAAATTGCCCAGGAGCATACACCACATGGTCTAGTCTAGTCAAAGAATTTTCTTCATACAGAAAGAGTAAGGCAAGAAGTGGATGTCTATGAATTAATTGATCTTAACTGGTAGTCAATCATCTGAAAAACTCATTGGTCTTTTAAATAATCTACTTTGCTGATTAATTTTTAGATGGTACCAACTAAAAGAAAACACCTGTAGAATGAGGTATATGGTCCTACAGAATGAGGTATATGAGCTAAACAAGCACCAGTACACAGGGTGATTGCTCCCTTATGGATGGAACGCACAAATTTGGGAACCAGGGGGTGACATCTCTCATAATTAGACCTAAGATTTTGCTGTTTAATTTCTGTTTAATCCCTGATATTCTGGATTCTTCTGTGGTTTTAGTACTATCATAAGGAAGCCGTGTACTATCCTCCATCAAGGGACATCTTAACAGTTCTACTGAATTAAGAACTAAATGTCTTTGACCATTCTAGGTTCCCTAGACCATTAGGAAGTCTGAATTAAGTATTCTCTTACCTATTAGCATGTAACCACTATAGCAAGTGAGTGTTACTCTTTTTACATACCTTTCCTTGTTCAGCATGTCTTTCAGTAAATGAATTTATCTCAAAACACCATTGAGATATAATATCAAATGCTGGAACTGGCCAATCCAGACAGGAGGCACTGATGAATGGATGTTCTGTTTGGTAGAATGTTGGCAGAAGTCCCAGGCAGCTGGAAAGAACTGAAAATTCTTCTTCTTCCTTTTAGATATAAAACAGAAAATTCTCAAGACATTTCTCATGAACATTTCCCACTACAGATACTTTAAGTGTCATTCTCATCAATTACTTTTGGATAGTATGAAAACTTTCTTAACTGATTCAACTAAATAAAGTAAAGGGAGTAAGAGGAGCAAAGAAAGAAAAAGGTTCCAAGATGTTATATCCAATATTCCCATAATATTTCTCTTTGAAATTTAACTCTTAAGTACCATAGCATCTGCTTCATTTATACATTTACATATTTTAAAAATAGCACTGTCAGTTATCTATAGACTATCTGATGGTCTATAGAATCTAGCTACACTAGGAAGTCAAATGTTAATATGGAGCAAAAGGACAGTGACTTTTGGTTAAAAAGACACAGACTGTCAGTGCGGATAAAGAAGAATAGTGAAAACATGGAATTCACAATAGTAAATAGTGTAAACTGCAGTCTCTGAAGGGATTTGCAGTCTTGGTCTCAGGCCCCCTGGTCAGTCATGCTCTTTCACATAGTTGTATTCCTAGCCCTGGTGCCTTTATTCCTAGGCTTCTTTATCTGAGGCCTTGGGCAGGGGACACTTTGACATTTCTGTCAAGGCCACCTTATGAAGGGAAAAAGGTGAAACCCTGAAGAAACGTTTTGCCATTCTGACTCAGTACCCAGCACTTTTCCACTCCTGTCCCAACCCCCTCACCCCCTCTCCACCTCAGAATTCATAATACTGAAACAGCCTTCTGTTTGAGACTCCCTTAACGTCTGTGCTGATCCATTTGACCCTCAACTGGTACACCACTTCATTCTATGAGGTGATGAAATGAGGAATCAGCATTTCCCCTGGTTTTAGCCTCTTGCTTATACTATCATGGTAAGTGATTTAAAGGCTTAACTCTTTCATCTGTGGCTTGCAGCTTTAATCAACCAGTCCAGTACCTAGCAACTCAGTTCTCTCTCTCCCAGCTTAGCTGAGCTCCTAACATTTACATGTATCCATCTTATTGATCTTTGCAAAGAACCAGATTTTGAACTCATTGATGGTCTACGGCCATTATCACCCTGAACGCACCCCATCTTGTCTGAACTCACTGATTTTCTCTACTGTTTCACTACTATGTCATTGATTTCTGCTCTGATTTTTGTAATTTTTTAAAACTTGCTTTGGATTTAATTTGCTCTATTTCTTTTTTCATAAAGTAAAAATTTAGATAAATGATTTTAGACCTTTCTTCTTTTCAAATATAAGCATTTGAAGCTGTATTTCTCCAAGAAATATTTTAGTGGCATTTCACATTTTTGCTACACTGTGTTTTCATTTTCACTCAGTTTAAATGTTCTCTGGTATCCATGTGATTTCTACTTTGATACTTAAGTTATTTAGAAGTATACTACTTAATTTTCACATACTTGGAGATTTGTATATTTCTTTCTGTTATTGATTTTCTAATTTAATTCTGTGTAGTAAGAAAATTGTTTTGTGATTTCAATTCTTTTAAATTTATTGTTACTTGCTTTATGGCTTGGCATATGGTATATTCTACTAAATGGGCCACATGCATTTTTAAAAATATGCATTCTGTTATTACTGTCTGGTGAAGTATCCTATAGATGTCAGTTATATCAAGTTGAATAATAGTATGGTTCAAGCATCATTTATACCAGTTGATTTTCTGTCTATTTGTTACTGATTACTAAGAAAGAACACTGAAGTTTGCAGCTATAATTGTGGATTGTCTATTTCTTCTTTCAATTCTGTCAATTTTTATGTAATTTGGGGTTCTGTTGTTTCATGCATATATATTTATAACTGTTATATCTTCCTGCCCTATTGATTAAAAAAAAACAATGAATTCAAACTATTTAATGGAATGGTCAATTATTTAAGAGAGAAGGAATAATCAATGGCTTAATTCTGATATACTGCATGCAGGCTTCAAAGACCATAAATATGGTAAGTGACTTAAATCTCACAGAAAATTCCCTGAAAATGAATGACAAATAATGACAGGGTCATAATCCTATAAACACAGCTTGATTTACTTACCTTCTGGTTTCCTACTTTCTTTTGCACTTTCTTGCCTGCTCACACTGACCCACAGTTTTATAAAATAAATTAAATCAGTGATCATTCATTCAAGTTTTAACTGGCTACAAACTGAGTATTTTTAAATTCTAAAATTACATAAATGCCATCATATCTTAAAACAACCAGCTTGTTGGTCAACATAATACCCTTTAAAAAGGATACTAAAAGCAAGTGATGATTAGTGATAAATATATCAATATGAAAAACATATCAATATGAATACTATCTTTTGTTCACATACTAGGGATTTATTATCACAGATCTAATAAGAAACTCCTCTAACATAAAATCTTAGTAACATTACCATAAAAATGGGTGGATATTAACAAATAAACAAGTAACGATAATAGTAAATATTCTAAATATTTACTTCTTTGCATTGGAGTAACATATTCTTGTATGGGGGATTTCCTTGGTGGCTTAGATAGTACAGAATCTGCCTGCAATGCAAGAGACCCGGGTTTGATCCCTGAGTGGGGAAGATCCCCTGGAAAAGGGAATGGTTACCCACTATAGTATCCTTGACTGGAGAATTCCATGGATAGAGGAGCCTGGCAGACTACAGTTCACGGGGTCACAAAGAGCCAGACACGACTGAACAACCTAATGCTTTCACCTTCATCTTTGTACGGCAGTTCTGGATATTGATATAAGCATAATACTGTATATTTTTAAAAATTAGTTAATTGTTTATAAAAAAGGTTCCCTACTCTCTACCCAAACTTATACCTGGCAGCTAGGTAAATCTTCCCCAAAAAGGTGGTGCTGAAGAAGGCTGGTGATTCTGAGAAAAGGTAAGCAGAAGTCCTGTAAGTATTTTTCCATGGATTCAGGAGACCAAGCAACAGGGATAATCTAAAGTTAAAAAAGAAAATCAGAACAATTCATTCTATTAATGTAATAGACATAGCTTAAAAAGTCATGTTCATAATGTCAAGAAAATCTAAATTTTTAAATAACCACTACATCTGGTCTTAGAGCGTACCGTTGCACACTCCTGAGTTCCTTCTTCATGGTATAACTTTCCTTTAGACAGTTCACTTATCACAAAGCTCAATAACACTTCATAAGACTTTTCTGCATCACAAGTATTCTGGAAAAATTAAAAAGTAATTTCATTAGTCACTGAAAATTACAAAAACATTTACACTGGAAAGAATACTTTTTAATGACTATAATCATGACTATATTACTTTTCAAGCATGTAAAGTTCACTTTCTCAAAATCTGTGTAAAACAGCACACCTCTGGACTCACAATGAAATCAGGTAGGGGATTAAAGCTATTCCAATACTTCCTTGGAATACAAGTTACATGGTATATGTGTAAATGAACATATCTAAGTCATATCTTTTGTCCCAGTAATTCTCACTCCTGGAAATTCTTTCCTAAGGAAATAATCTCAAAAGAAAACAATAACTTTATGCCCATGACAATCACCAGAGCATTGTAACAGTGGAAAATTAGAAATGAACAACAAAAGGAAGCAGTTACCTAAATGATGACATATCAGACTATTTTATAGGCAGCAAATATAACAAATTTGAGCTACATAAAAAAGTGTTTATGGTGTGATATGAAAAAAGCTAACAAAAGTATATATACAATCGTTATAATGATATAAATCATATATACACAAAATATAATATGGACTGCAAATATTTTTTTTTTACAAGTTCTCTCAAATTCCTCAAATAGAACTTGTTAAAACAATTTAATATAAAAATAAACAGGACCATATGTTTATTACAAAATTACAGATAACATTAAATAACAGTCTACAAATTCAATAAGCTTAACGGCTATACTTTTTATAAGAAAGGAAAAATAATGGCTATTAATAAATTTAAGTTTATTTCAATAATGCTTTTCACATAAAGAAATGTACTTTTTACATTCACTGAAGTATTAAAAGTAGTTGCAAATTACTGTAAAGTATAAATTACAATAAAAGTAATAACTTGGTTGTGATGTTGTTTATTCTGTTCATTAACTACATTTTTAAGATAGTAAAATACAAGAACTGAGCAAGCACTGTGGGATATAAGTTTATCCCGGATTTTTAAGGCACTGATAGGACCACAGAATTTATCATTTGACGATACATCCTTTCTTACATGTTACTGTGCTCTCTTCAACTAGACTGTAAATTCCAAAATGTCAGAAACTATGCTTTATATCTTCTATGTCTCCTTTTACATAACAAAAATCTGAGTAATAAACACTTGCTGGATAAGTGACAGGATTTATTTTGGTAGTGGAGGTTTTGACCTTGCAACTTGACTGGATGTCTCTCTTTTTATAGTCAATTATTTGCATTATCTTTAATTACCCCTCTGCTTTCTGCCATATTGAAGCCATGTAGTATTATCACGTCTTGATAAACTATAAAAGTCTCTGACGCAGCAACTGCTATCCTGATATCATGTGACCCACTTCACCCTTGCCTAATTGATCAACAGGATTATTGATCACTTACCAAATATGTGATTTGTAGTTTACATATAATTTGCAAGAATCCATATCCCACTGGATATCAAAACAGCAACATATTATATTATGTTTTCAGAATTAATTTAATAAGAATAGCTCTTGAATAAGCAACTCAAAAGAAAATATTACCACAATTTTGCATTTTGTTAATCAATGTGACATATTTAAAGTTGTAAATATATACAAGACAGCCTAAAAGTCTAATTCAAAACACACTCCTTTGAGTAAAAGATTTATAGAGCCTAACAACAGAAACGTATTTCAAGTAAAACACTTTCCTACTTAGGGGGAAAATATTCCCCCCAATGATACTCATATCACCCATGCAAGTTATTGAGCAATAACTAGCTTTTAAATTATTATCAAAATCATTTTAAGTATTTTTTTTTACAAATAAGAAATACTATATCAGATCAGAAAGTCAAATATAATGTAGTAGTCACGGTTTTATATTGAGAACTCTCTCACCAGAAGAGTATTAGGTAAGAAAATAACTTTATTTCATGCATAAGAAGTCTTAAGAAATCATATTTTACATCAGCAATATCTGAATAAAGCAAAGAGTAGGTTCTTTGGTAAAGCTAAGAAGATAAGCTTTAAGAAGTAAAGCTTTAATTTTTTTAAGAAGAAGTAAAGCTTAAGAAGAGGATTTCTGAGACCATGGATGAAAGACCTAGGATCATGATCAGAAGAATCCCAATCAGAAGAATCCTGTGGGAGAAGTAGCAAATGTACGTGAATTAAATAAAGAAAAGAATTTAAGGGTTGAGAGATGCAACAGATGCTTTGCTGGGTAGATGCTTTGTCTAAATTATAGTGCTTCTTAACTTTTGGGGGTGACAGGCCCTTTGAATATATGCTAGATGCTATGGTCCTAAACCTAAAAGCAAATCAAGGGAAAGAAGCCCAGACTAAGAAATTCTGGTATAAATACTCTTAACAGAAATTCCACTAACCAAAACAATACAATTTATACTGATTGTAATAATGATTTTTTCCCCAACTAAACCTCATTATCAAATTAACTCTAAAATCTCTTTGAAAAACACACAGCAGCTATGTATTTTATTTACCATATTAGGTCTGTTTTTCATTGGAATTATCAAACCTGAAGATAAGAAATTACAGGGATGAAATGAATAAATGAGATTCAATGAAGAAAGAAAAGAAGGAAGAGACTAAAAGAGGAAAGAAGAGCTAAGGAAAAAAGGAAATTTTTTAAAGGAGGAATGAACAATACAAAATAATTACAGAAATCACAGTGATATCTCATTATTCATAAATATTATTGCTGCTATAATTTACAATCCTGTATATCTAAATGCTTAGATCTATGACAGAAAAAGCCAGTCATGTGGCAAACCAACCTATGGAATATTGCAATTTTTTGTTTTCATTCACTAAAGAAATTTATATGGCTATAAATTTCTAATTTATGTTCTGATAAGGATCTGCTCCATATTAAATGTTTTATTAAGCATTTTTAAAAACAGCTAACAATGATCAAATTGAGAAAGAGAACTGACAGAACAGTTACCTAAATTACTTCATGTTCCTTCCATCATAGATTTACAATTGTCTAATTTTCTGTCAGTAGGTCTCATTTTCGGAGAAGGCAATGGCACCCCACTCCAGTACTCTTGCCTGGAAAATCCCATGGATGGAGGAGCCTGGTAGGCTGCAGTCCACAGGGTCGCTAAGAGTCAGACACAACTGAGCGACTTCATTCACTTTTCACTTTCATGCATTGGAGAAGGAAATGGCAACCCACTCCAGTGTTCTTGCCTGGAGAATCCCAGGGATGGGGGAGCCTGGTAGGCTGTCATCTATGGGGTTGTACAGAGTCGGACACAACTGAAGAGACTTAGCAGCAGCATCAGGTCTCATTTTAGAGAAAAGTCAGATGAACAGATTTAGAACCAAATTATATCAGAAAATGTTTACATTTATACTTTTTCATGATTAGAAAACTTACTGAAAAAAATTTAAACAATGGCACAGCATAGAAACCTGTTATATCTGATTTGAATATAAATAATCCAAAATATCAGATTAGAGTACATTTAGGGAAGCAAAAATATTTAGAAGAAAGAAAGAATTGCAGGAGCAAAATTAACCAAGAATCAACTAGAAGCAAGAAGGAAAAACCACTGAAGGACAAGACAAAAACTCATTTTGTTATTTAGGAATTTTAAAAAGAATTTTAGAAATAGAGGGGCCCTTATATATCATAAAGTATAAACTTCTTTACCTATGAGAAAGTTGAGGTTCTGAGAGTTTTTATGTCTTGAACAAAAAAGTAGTATCTCTATTCAGTGGCAGAAGCTTAGCCTAGTACTCAGGTTCAATGTCCAACAAACAGTATTTCTAAGTTAAGATATAACAAACTTCGTGATGATACTACAGTAAATTTCCGGACACATCATCATGATTTGGGAAGACTAGTGATAAAAGAGAAGGTTATACTGAATACATTTCATGTATCTATAACTGGTTTTCTCTTCTTTAATACAAGTAGATATGATTTTAACAGAAACTTTTCAATGAGATTTAAAACTTCTCTAAGAGTCTATAAACCAATTAAAAATACTTAAAAAAAAAAAAGTCTACAGACCAAAGAAAAGTTTCAATTTTCACTACACTTATTATTTTTTCCTGCCAACTTTCCCAAATAAACAAGGAAGTAGGTCACAAGAGTGAGACACAGCTTAGCAACTGAGCATGCATTCTTCTTATTTTACCTGTGTTTAAGTCAAACTACTCACTCAGTTTTTTGGTTCAACAGGACACATCTCATTTGTCTTCAAGCCATTGAAAATACTTACATTTAACTAAACTTGCGCAATTTTTCTAAATTGTTCACATAATTTTTAAACATGGGGAAAAAGTAGTTTTTAAAAAGGTATAACTCCAGGGGAGGGATCCCAAAGAAAGGCAATGTCAAAGAATGCTCAAACTACTGCACAACTGTATTCATCTCACACACTAGTAAACTAATGCTCAAAATTCCTCAAGCCAGGCTTCAACAGTACGTGAACCATGAACTTCCAGATATTCAAGCTGGATTTAGGAAAGGCAAAGGAGCCAGAGATCAAATTGCCAACATCCATTGGATCATCGAAAAAGCGAGAGTTCCAGAAAAACATCTACTTCTGTTTTACTGACTATGCCAAAGCCTCTGACTGTGTGGATCACAACAAACTGTGGAAATTCTTAAAGAGATGGGAATACCAGATCACCTGCCCTGCCTCCTGAGAAATCTGTATGCAGGTCAGGAAGCAATGGTTAGAACTGGACATGGAACAACAGACTGGTTCCAAATTGGGAAAGGAGTACATCAAGGCTTTATATTGTCACCCTGCTTATTTAACTTATATGCAGAGTACATCATGAGAAATGCTGGGTTGGATGTAGCACAAGCTGGAATCAAGATTGCCAAGAGAAATATCAATAACCTCAGATATGCAGATGACAACACCCTTATGGCAGAAAGCAAAGAACAACTAAAAAGCCTCTTGATGAAAGTGAAAGAGGGGAATGAAAAAGTTGGCTTAAAGCTCAACACTCAGAAAATGAAGATCATGGCATCTGGTCACATCACTTCATGGCAAATAGATGGGGAAACAGTGGAAACAGTAAGAGACTTTTTGGGGGGCTCCAAAATGATTGCAGATGTTGACTGCAGCCAAGAAATTAAAAGACGCCTGCTGCTTGGAATAAAAGTTATGACCAACCTAGACAGCATATTAAAAAGCAGAGACATTACTTTGCCAACAAAGGTCTGTCTAGTCAAAGCTATGGTTTTTCTAGTAGTCATGTATGTATGTGAGAGTTGAACTATAAAGAAAGCTGAGTGCCAAAGAATTGATGCTTTTGAACTGTAGTGTTGGAGAAGACTCTTGAGAGTCCTTGGACTGCAAGCAGATCCAACCAGTCCATCCTAAAGGAAATCAGTCCTGAATATTCATTGGAAGGACTGATGCTGAAGCTGAAACTCCAATATTTTGGCTACCTGATGCGAAGAACTGACTCATTGGTAAAGACCCTGATGCTGGGAAAGATTGAAGCCGGGAGGAGAAGGGGATGCCAGAAGATGAGATGGTTGGATGGCATCGCCGACTTAATGGACATGAGTTTGAGTAAACTCCGGGAGTTGGAGATAGACAGGGAGGCTTGGCGTGCTGCAATCCATGGGGTTGCAAAGAGTGGGACACGACTGAGCGAGTGAACTTAACTGAACTCCAGGAGATCTTCCCAACCCAAGGACAGAACTTGCATCTACTGTGTCTCCTGCAGTGCAGGTGGATTCTTTACCCTCTGAGCCAGAGGGGAAGCCCCAAGAAAAGGGAAAGATTTTTAAATCTAGAAGTAGTGAGTCAAAAGTGATCTTTGGATTGTGACTGGGGATGAGGCAAGGAGAAGAATAGATGACAGGTAAGTAAAACAGGTAAGCCTACATACATTTTATTACTTGCCAACTATGATGATGTAAGTTTTAAAACTTCTGTAAGTTTAACGCTGGCAGCAAAAGCAAAACAAAACTGTCCAGATACAAAAAGGGAAAGGCCAAGGTTTACAGACAGATAAAAAAGACCTCACCGTGCAAGGAAAACATTTTTAACATTTTTAGCCTGATGGTGCTCCATTTCCAATTAAAATACTGTTAATAACTCACTTTGCCTTTCAAACACCTAATCTCATTCACTCATACCACCAATTTAAATGAGTTCACCAAACTACTAAATGATAAATTCAGACAAGACACTAACCTTTTTGAGGGCTCCTGTGTGTTTCCAGGCTGACCTATCTTCCTCATTGCATTTAACTGAAAGTGCCACAAGACCCTGTGTGTACAGTAGGGTGAAAAGCACCTTCACAATGCAGGTGAAGTGGTCTATGAGAGAAAGAGAAGATCATTATTTCTTTGAAATCTAGACATCTTATACTCAAGATAACCTCACAAATACACGCCTTTCCTTGCATGTGTAACTGGCTGTTGTTCAACAATAAAATGTGGTATTAAATTTGTGACCCAGTAGACCTGAAATTATGGAATCAAATTTCCTTTATTCATCTACATAATATACAAATAATAGGCTTTTAGCACAGTGGGAAGTATGCTCTGTTTCAACCTCAGAATAATGCTGTAATCTTGGCCAATCTCCTCACTGCACACTGTGTGCTTAATAACCAGGTCTGGGAGTCTTGAGTGTCTAAAACCAACAATTTACCTGCTTCCAATATCTTATGAAGAATAGTACAATACAGAACTTCTAAAGTAAAAAAGAAAAGAAAAAAATCCCAATATTTTAAGTACTCTGAATTTTAAAATAATGAAAACTGTTATTAATGCAAAAATAGTAGTAACAATATGTAAAATGCCTGGCACACATTAGGTACTTAAAAAAATGATAGCTTAACCATCATTATTAACATGAATATACACCAAATAACCCACAAAATTTCTTCAAATGTCTCCTTTCAATCTTCATAACAGTCTCAGCTGGACAACTGAACTTCAAAAGATGTACTTGTAATAACAAAACTAATAATCACTTACATCTGAACTTGAATCCATACAGATCCTTCAGTTTTTCCTTCTATTATATTATGCTACTCCCCTAGTAAACCGCTACTACCACTTAATCAGTTGTTAAATTAAGAAACTTGTAGACATCCTTGATACTTTCCTATGTCTTTCTCCCCACAGTAAAACAATCACCAAATCCCATGAATTTTTTAAAAATATCTTTCAAATGAGTTCCAACACTGTGGACCATGCTTCCATCATTTCTTGTCCAAACCTATTAATTTCAGCCTGAACAGTTGTGTTAGGGTTTCCTAAGACCCCTTCCAGGCTTGATGATTCACTAGGAAGACTCACAAGATGCAGCAGATAGTCTTATGATTTAACACAGCAAAAATTTCAAAGGAAAAGAAAAAGGCATATTGAGTGAAGTTCAGAGGAAACTTTCAAGAGTCCTCTCCCTGCAGAGTCACACCGGATGTGTCCATCAATGTGTTGTGACAGTATGTCTGAAATATAAACCAACGAATTCATTAAGAGGCTCTGCCCAAGATTTTTATTGGGAGCAGATCACACAGATGTACCTACAGCCTGGCACATACCTCCCAGGAAGAAAACAAGTACGTTCATCATAAACTACACTGTCTGTACAGTTTGGGCATAGAGAGCCAGTTTTATCAGTGGGATGATGGAAACCCTCCTGAAATCAAAGATCCCAGATACCAGTCAAGGGCTGACCTTGGGAGCAGGTCTTTCAAAGGACAGCAGTCAGGCCTTCTTTATGAACCCTTCTGCACAGTAGTTTATCTGCATGACTTGCCCCCTGCAACCTTTTTTGTTTGTTTATTACAGCAAGACGGATCTTTTAAAAAGAAGTATTCAGCATCCTTCCACTGGGTCTCTGGACAAATGAAAACATTCCCTCTTTGGAGCCCAGCTAACTCTTCAGTTAGTCAGATGACACCTTAAGATCATGCCCTAAGGAAGAATCTTGCCTGATTTTAAATTTGTGTGTGTTTCTGTGCATGTATGCAGTGCGCCTGCACACATATGCATGCATACACACACATGCTGTCTCTTACCAATACTGATGGGTTGGGGTGGGAACTTGATGTAAGCTGAGACAGAGTACCTATTTGGGATTTTTTAACTGGAGGTAAAGGGAAGGTATAAAGATGTGAGTCTGGAAGTATCAGGCATCATGTTCCTAGTCTACGGCAGAGACTGTCTAAGGCCAAAGTGAATGAAGCAGAGCCACAGAGTTAGAAGGATAGATCCCAGATGGCGAGAACTCTGCCAGCATCAGAAGCCCTGGTTCTGATCATCCTCAGGGCTCCAGTTCCTATAGTATGGTTGTGTGAGTCCATTCGTGCTCTCTTTGTGCTTATAAGCTAGCTCTAAATGGATTTCTAAACACCCCAATATCTAGGTACCTAACACATGCCAGGTTACAGACAATAAGGACTTAGGGTCTGGATAGTGAGACAGAGAGACGGCTATATGTATGTGTTAAAAAACGCTGTGGGAGGAAAAAAGCCGCCTCTAACGACAGGTGGTAAAGGCCTTTATTGAGCGGTCGATCTCGGGCAGAACTCCCGGGGGCGGGTGAGCGAGGAGACAGAGGGAGTCTGCGAGGTATGAGGGGTGGGGAGGGGTTTTATAGCCAGGGCCGGCGTCCAAGCCAGGTCTTTTCATATAAGGAAGAAAGTGCGGGCTACAGCGGCGGTCAGTATCTAAGGGCTCTGTGTTGGTACATGATTGGACTAGGCTGCAGGGGGTCGGTCTCCGGAAGTTTAGGCAGCCTCTGGAATTTGCCTTGCAGCACTTTTCTGGGGCATGTCTCAATATGCCCGACCTTTCAGTATGTTCAGTGTGTGATGTGAGCAACAGGAAGAGAACTGTAAACTGCCCAGTGTAACTAGACTGAAAGTAGTGATCCATGAGAGATGAAGCTAGAAACGTAACCTGTATGCTGAAGACCAAAGGTTGTAAACTGAAGGCTACCTATCTGAATGCAACCTGCAGAGATGTTTGGTTTGCCTCTTTCCTGCTTTGGTTTTAGTTACTGACACTTAAAAATTGGACACTTCTTGTAAAAGTCCAGATTTCCACTTACTCTTGAAAAATAGGAAGATCTGACAGCATTGGGCCCACATTCTTATATGCCAACAATTATCTGGAGCTGAACAGTAACTGTCCTCTTTGGCCAAGCGTACTTGCCACAGTCCCCAATCCCCAATTATATTAAACGAAAGACATCATTGTTAACAATGGATTTCGGCTATGAAGCCTAAATTGTTCAGGTTTAAATTCTGACTCTTCTGATTAAGTTAGTTAAACACTCTGCTTTTTCATCTGTTAAAGTAGGTGGATAATAACACCTACTTTAAAGGGGTTAAGTGAAATGGATAGTTCAGCTTAAAACAATGGATTGGCAATGGCAATCAGTAAATATCTGTTATTATTACTACTATCTCTGTTACTTGTTTCGTATCTTTAAGTTTTTGATTTACAGAACTTAGACTGGGCAATGAGAAGTAATTTTAAGCAGGACAATGATAATATTAGATTTGAATTTTAAAATACTCACTGCTGCTTCTTAGGAGAAAGGCACTAAAACAAGACCAGAGGCAAGACTACCTACGAGCAGACAGCAAAAGCCTCTAGCACATGTCAAATTAGATGCCCTGATGAAAAGAGTGGGCTGAATTAGAGAAATATTTAAATGACAGAAATTATAGAATTTGGTAGAGCTTCCAAGGTAGAAAATGATAGTCTCTCATTCTACAGAGGGTAAATATCAACAGTAGTAGTACTGACTAAAATAGAAAACCGAGGAAGAGAGCAAGCCTGGATGGGAAGATGATGGATTAATGTCACGTGTGGTGAGTTTGAGGAATATGTAACATTCTGTGTACAAGTGTATAAGTCTGCAGCTCACCAGGGAGCTGTAGACTGGCAGGAAATATGTGGAATCATCAAAGAATAGGAAAGGAAGGTGTCATCAAAATTTTAAAAATTCATAATGATTAAATCTTTTAATAGAAAGATAAAAATAACAGAATTTGTCTACTAAGCACAAACAAAATGATTTTAACCAAGAAGTATACTGCTTAGAAACACTACTCACACATAGTTTCTTCTCATTATAAACTACAGAAATTAATTTTTAATTTAAAAGAAATGATGTACTTAAAGAAACAACAGCTACGTTCAGCATAATTTTAGCTTCTTATTGTAGCAAAGTACCATTTTTTAAGCTATTTTGTCTACCTTGATTATCATCATATCTAAAATATTTAAACTGGCAGTTTAAAGTTATAGGTTAAACTTAAGTTCTGATGTCCACTCATTTGTTTAAGAAATATTTATTTACTGAATACTTGCCATGTGTGAAATTAACGTCTTTTAGAGACTTAAGGAAACAACAAAAGAAACACTCATTTTAGGTGTATATTAAGTCAACAGGTTATTATCTTCCAAAGTTAAGACAGAGAGCAAAACCCTTCAAATATAACAACCAAAATTTAAAATGGAGGAAGAAAGAACTGGACATCTATTCTCAATGTTTCTTTTAGAAAACCAAAAATCCACTATCAAACCACCTGAGGGTAAACAAAGAAAGACTGATATTAATTTAAAATGTGTTAGAAGCAAACAGTCTTTAAACAATGGTACATATTTTAAGTTTTATAGTGCTACTGCATGACAGGAAAAAGGAAAGGGGTTGGAGAGACAAGGCACTTTCAAGGGGTCAATAATTAAAGCTGCCCCTACTGATCACATTAAGATAAGTTTGGTAAGGCAGAAATGTAAGCCTGAAGCTCTTTAAAAAGTAAATTTTTCCTTAGAATCACAAATGAAAATTAATTCTTTACTTAAATTGGTGTGAGAATTGAACTACTAAGTAGTTGCCACATCTATCTCATCACACTATTTCAGAAGATGAAGTCATCATTTTGTTATCAGCATGCAATTCATCAGTTAAAGAAAAAATTGAAACATACAATTTAATTTTTTTCTTTTGGCTATACCGCATGGCAAGTGGGATCCTAGTGTCCCGACCAGGAGTCAAACCCACGCCTCCTGCAGTGGCAGCACGAGTTTCCTAACCATTGTGCCGCCTGGGAAGGCAATAAACCAACTTTTTAAATGGACATCACATGTAAGTCTTTATCCATGTTTGATTTTTCCATCAAGATAAAGATCCTGAAACAGTAATATAGTTCAAAGAATACTGACATTAAGCTGAAATAACAGCTTGACTCTGGAATGAGTACATCAGATTTTCTTCAGTGGGTAAGGCAAAAATACACAAGAAATTTTTAAAAATCTGACAACTAAATATTTAGTGAGTATGCACTCTATCCAACGGTATGTGTGCTGTGTTTTGCAAAAGTAATCCAGGGAATCTATACTATCCTGGAAAGGTACAGTTATTCAACTAACACCCATTTATTTACTGGCTTGCCTACAAGTACCAGGCTTAGGGTAGGTGATAAACAAGAAGACAAAGAGGATTCTGATGTTTGCAAAAGTTTCTTTCCATTAACTGTTTTAGAGTTAAGGTGATACCAAATGCTCCAAGTTTCTTTAAGGACAAGATAGAGTATATATAAAATAATAAAACCCAAATGTGAAAAATCATAGAAATAATAAACATGATGTAATGAAGACACTTATTCCTTTCCTAAAATTATCATGAATTTTTTTTGTAAAAAAATTACACTCTTCAATAAAGCATTTTGCACATATCCATGAAAATATCAAATCTTCTTAGCCTTCCATTTTATGATCTGAGTTACTAATGTGCTCTGATTCTCTTCAAAATGTCTAGTCTACAACAAAAAAGAATTTGTGATGTGGTTTTCCGTGTGATAAGCTTCAGCCTATTTTCCCTCTGACGAGTAATGAACACAAACAGCTTAATAAGACTTTCTTTGCCTTAATCAACACAGAACTGGGAAAGGATCCCACATCCATCTAACAATGAATAAGGTAGTTAATGCTGTTCCCTTGGGTATACTTCAGGACAACTGAGGTTTAGGCTTAATAAACTGCCAACATTACCAAAGAACATTATACAGAAGTGATCACAATTTAAGATACAAAGACTTCAACTAAAGTAACAGCTTTCTTGAATTTCGAGAGAAAATAAGCAATTTACCAGAAAATAAGACAACCGGATATTTAACACCTTCATTCCACATTATTGAGTACATTATGTACCAGGTAGGCACAAGGGACGCACAAAATGGTGCAAGTCCTGGAGGAATTGATAGTCTCGAGAGAGTAATACTGAAGAAAATCTACTATTATGACAAAGAGACAGGTATTGAAATAGAACTATGAACAAGCTATTTTGAGAAAGTGAAAAAGGGACAGCCAAGAAAATGGCTTCCCAGTAAAGGAGCACCAGGTGTTACTAAGTGAATAAGGGAGACATGGCAAACATTTAAACGTGCTCAAAACCTGCTCAAAAAAAAAAAATAAAGAAAAATAACTCTGAATTATATCCACACACAGCCTCTATTCTCTCCCCACATTCACTCCTGATAACTCTCTGCTCACTATGTCTGTTCTCTCATCTCCCTCTCATTTCTCATCCCATTAAAATCTGTATCTGATTCTACAACTACTCAAAAGCAATTTTCTTACTGCCATTCCTTATTATAGAACTATTTATTTGCTTTATGACCAAGAGTTCTCAGGAGAATTTATAAATAACTCAGTTTTAGAGGTCAAGATTCATTTGAAAATATGGTAGGAGCTATGGAACTTCTCATAAAAAATGTACATATACATAAAAATTTTTTTTCACATTTAAAGAGATTCATGAATTCCTTGAAGGCCACTGTGCTGTGCTTAGTCACTCAGTTGTGTCTGACTCTTTGCAATCCCATGGACTGTAACCCACCAGACTCCTCTGCCCATGGGGATTCTCCAGGCAAGAATACTGGAGTGGGTTGCCATTTCCTCCTCCAGGGGATCTTCCCAACCCAGGGATCAAATCTAGTCTCCCACATCGCAGGCAGATTCTTTACCATCTGAGCCCCCAGGGAAGCCCACTAGGCCAGCAGGGAGTTCCAAATTAAGCTCTTTTAATAATGTAAGGAAGGATGTGGAGAAACGAATAAAAGCTCCAACAGTCTTTGTCTTGAATCCATTCAAAAAACACTTTTTAAACATTGTAGGCGACTAAAGCTATTTTGATATGTTTGAAATGAGGAAAAGGGACATTTCAAAAACAATGAAATTACCTGAAAGAAATCTTTATTTCTGTGTGCAAACTATAGATTAACTGCTTAAAAACAATGTCAAGTAGGCTGTAAGGTATCTGTAGCAACGATAAAGTTGCCTCTTCAGTACGGTATGTTCAAGGAATAATGGAAGTTGAAATATCATGTGAATGTGATATTCTGAGTCACTATGGAAGCCTATGATCAAAACAAAAGGCTACCTTAATAATCTTTACTCGAATGGTTTCCAGGAAGTCTAGGAACACAACTAATTTCAGCACTCCAAAAAACATTCTCCAATACACTGGAGTTCAAAATACTTTCCTAATATGAGGTAGAATTAGTCTTCAATCAAGTATAGAGATTCCATTTAATCAAATATTAGCCTATTTTAATAAAAACTAATTTTCAACTCTACTTGTCTAGGGTAAAAGCATTCTGAACTTACAAGGAGTTTTTTCATACTTTCAGTAATTGTGCACATCACCTAATGGTGTGAGTGTTTCATTTAAATGTTTGTTTTTTCCAGTGAACACCTAAACCACAGATTAAAATGCCTTGGTTTGAAGAAGCTACCAAAGATTGCTGGGGTCATATCATCAGGACACAAGCCAACTAAAACCAAACACAAGTGTTTAAACAGTTATTATTCTACACAAGAACTAAAAGAAATCTCATTTGCTAAAATTCATTAGTCCACAATAATTATAAAAAACAAAAAAGAAATCACCTTTGGAGGATGCTAAGAGAAAAAAAACAAAACCTACTTATTTTTCTGAAAACAGATAAACAAATCAAGCATTTAAACTGACTTTCCTGCCCAGAAATAAAGCCACATGTATATGGTCAATTAACTTATGACAAAGGAGGCAAGAATATAAGATCAGGGAAAAGACAGCTTCTTTAACAAACAGTGCTGGGAAAACTGAACAGCTACATGCCAAAGTATTAAAGTGGACCATCTTCTCAGACCATATACAAAGATAAACTTGAAAATGGACTAAAGATTTAAATGTAAGACCTGAAACCATAAAACTTCTAGAAGAAAACAAAGGCAAGTACACTCTTTGATATAACTCTTAGCAATATTTTTTTGGATATGTCTCCTTGGGCAAGCAAAACAAAAGCAAAATTAAATGGGACTCCATCAAACTAAAAAGCTTTTGCACAGCAAAGAAATTACCAATAAAACAAAAAAGGGAGCCTACTGAATGAAAGAAGATATTCACAAATAATATATCCAGAAAGGTTTAATATCCAAAATATATTAAAAACTCTACAACTCATACAACTAGGGAGCAATAATTATGAATGCTATCAATATCATACTAGTAAAAATTAGTATGTAAAAATTACTAGTACGATATTAACACTAATTAAAAATAATGGGTCATCACATTTTTAATAACTCTATGATACTCCTGTATCAAAATGCATATAGATAGGTACAGGCATTAAAGCTGACAGTTTGCTCTGTTTTTCACATTTTTGTACTATTTTAATTTCTTAAAGATTTTCAGTGACTCCCCCATATCTTTACCTAAATACTGACTAAAGAGCTAAAAACAGACCCACAAGGAAAAAAATTCTTTATTTCACTCTCATCTTTAGAAATAAATGATTACAATGCTATTTATCTCAGAACATTTCCATCAGAGTGAATGTTATATTTATGCCTGTAGTTTTTAGAATGCTCATTATATATACAATATAATCTAAGAATCTAAACTGTGAAGACATACCTTTGCGTAAGGGCTGAGGCATCATTAAGATCTGGATGAGCAAAAGGGATGTAACATCATGATAAAGAATTGGAACCTCAGGCTGTTGTTCCTCATTTCCCAGTCTAAAAGAAAAATGCATAATCACTTTGGACAGTATTTTATTTTCTTTCTAATTCACTTTATATCTCACATATATGTGTATGGAACAGAAACCAAACTTTTGTAAGCAACTAAGAAATCTCAAAAGAAAAAGTTAGGACCACATTTTTGCCTAAAAATATAATATTCTAGGCTCACATATTTCTTTGATTCTGCCTAATAGGAAAAAACTACCTAGAAAATTTATTAGGTTTTACTAACTTAAACAACTGGGACACATTAACTTGATTGTGAATCTTTCTGATCTCTCAGATTATAGAAATCAAACAAAGTATTAAATGGAATTTAAGAGAATTAGCTTCACTACAAATGGGGTGGCACTCAGGATACTTGCTATCACAAACTTTATATTAAAGAATAAATATTCATGTTATAAAAAAATCAATTCACAAACAAGTTACATTGAAAAGGCATGGTTAATATCTCTTGTTCAAAGTTGTTTCAGGATGGGGAGGGAGGTTAGGAGGGGGGTTCAGGATGGGGAACACATGTACACCCAAGGTGGATTCAAGTCAATGTATGGCAAAACCAACACAATGTTGTAAAGCAAAATAAGAAAAAAAAAAAGGAATACAGACACATATATATATATTTATATATATAAATACACACATATATATATATTTATATAAATAAATAAAAAATAAAAACTTGGAAACAAACAAAAAAGTTGTTTGAACTTTAGGACTAACATAAAATTTAAAGAAAATCTTTTAACATTTTCAAAGTTTAAAAAAAAGATATAATAACCAAAGTAGAACTTAAAATGTACTATAAAAGACAAAATAGTAAACCTAAGGTATGTATAGTACCATAAAACACACAGAATTTATTATAGAGCAGCTCTTTTCATTCTAAAAGAATTAAAACTCCTTTAGAAACTTAAATATTTTGATCACAGGTTTAATTTTTCATGTCAGAGAACAAAAGTAAATCCTAAGCATTGAGAATCAGCTAAATTCTGAAGCTACATGTGAGACTAGATTTGGGATAAATAAAAACTGCTGAAATCTTTTATAAGGCTTCGTCATTCAGCAAAATAGTGATTACCTAACTGCCGGCCAAGCATTGGATACATGTGAGTAAACAATCCCTGCTTCTATGATGCTTATGGAACTGCCAAAGAAGACAGCTCTTTGAATATCTCCATTCTCTACAAGTATCTCTTTAATACTTGTCTTTCTCTCCAAAGATAAACTTCCATTAGTGCTATGAATCCTATTATTGTCTCTTAAGTCTCCCTGGCATCTCTTCTTTACAAGCCCAAAGTTCTAAGAAGAAAAAAATTTAGGGGGTACCACTTTCTCACCTATTATTCAAATTCCCTCAGAAATGGTTTACCACTGATTACATAAGTGGTAGCATAAAGTACAGATTCTGTATTTCTATAAATTAGGAGTAAATAAATTAGGTATATCATTTCAAAAATTTTAATGATGTGGGAATTTGGTTGTCATGTGTTATTTTTGAAAAGCAGATTCTAAAACTAGTGTGTTTCTAGCTAATAAATCATAAAGCAGTTTTTGTGTTTTTTTTTTTTAAACCACTATTCTGTAGTACCTAATGAAGGCAAGAATGATCATAGGTTTCAAACATCATCAGGTGAAAGGCTGTGGGGAACTTTACAATGAAGGAATAAGTCTAAGGTTACTTGAACCCTTTGATCAATTATGACATGAAAAGAACAACCGGCCATTGTGTGCCTCTGAATGTTTTGTCTATATAAAAACCAATGAAATTCTTTAAAAGATTTTCTCACTCAGTAGGAATTTTTATGCAAATTTAACAGAAAATAGCATAAATAGTAACAATAATAATAATAGAATATAAATGGTATAAAAGTATAATATAATAAACTGTTTTCAATTTTTATCATGTATTTTTGTCTCATTAGGAAAATTCACATATTAAAAAGAACTTCAATCTTATTTTTATACTTAATCATTTTCAAAAAAGTTTTAACTGAATTTAATCTTTCAATAATACTTACTGCGAACTCATCTCTTCTAGTAACTGTGTGAGCTTTCTCCAAGGGTTATACTCAGAATCAATGCTATAAAGTCGCATGTGCAAGGCTAATACATGGAATAGCTGATCTAAATAAATTGAAGGAAAAGTAATTAGAAAGTTCACACAATTTGTCCAGAACAATATACAGGCAAAATTTCTAGTAATTTTTAAAGAAATGTTTCCTTTCCTTATAATTCACCAAGTATAAGTACCAACAACTTCATGCTCTCTTTTAAGGTAAACTCTGAGGGCTTCCCTGATTGTTCAGTTGGTAAAAAATCCACCTGCAACACAGGAGACCCCGGTTTGATTTCTGGGTCAGGAAGATCCCCTGGAGAAGGGATAGGCTACCCACTCCAGTATTCTTGGGCTTCGCTTGTGGCTCAGCTGGTAAAGAATCCGCCTGCAATGCAGGGGACGTGGGTTCAATCCCTGGGTTGGGAAGATCCCCTGGAGAAAGGAAAGGCTACCCATTCCAGTATTCTAGCCTGGAGAATTTCATGGACTGTATAGTCTATATGGCTACAAAGAGTTGGACACAACTTTCACCTTCACTGAGATATATATCCAAATAAATTCAGAACCTGGACTATTCTTTTATGCTCAATCTTAATACAGAAATAGTTTGTTTTCCTCATGTTCTGTCAGAGACCTACCTCTCCTTGGCTTTATGCCTTGATCTTGGTAACGTGTAGTTTTCACTGTTGTGATCTCCTAACCAAAATTCACTATTATCTTCAACACCCTACTCTGAGTAACATGGACAATCAGATCCACATAAACCACTGTTATCTGAAGTTCTTCCTTTACCTAATTTTTTTCTCCTGAATATTCTTTAGATTTAATTGTGATTTCATCTTTAGACTCAACATGAAGGAAAAAATAATGGAAATGAGAATAATATTTAGAAGAACTATTCTGCTATGTTCATTTCTTCTTCATTTCTTCTATCTGACAATAATCTATGACAGATACCATAACAATAATCTACTAGTCTCAACTTTTGACAAAATTCTGCTACCACATTTAGAAAAAGAATTGTTTAAAATTTTTAAATTATTTGGGAAAAAATTTTTTAATTTTGCTTTCATATCCCATGTCCTTTTTCTGGTATAAATGACAAGGACTGGACTAAATTACTCTCTTAAATACTCAAAATATTTGAATTAAAATAAATCAACAGTCCCTTTCTAGAAAGTCAGAAAATACTTTTTGACAGGTGATTAGAATTAATTACTAAAGCCAGAAAGAAAAAAGTCAAATGACATAACCATATTGTTGTCACTTACTCTCTAAATTAAACTACTCAAAACTAAACAACATTTTGTATCTCTGAGCAACTGACTTAGAAATTAGCTATACTTTAGAATAACTTGAGATCCATCCATATAAGTATTAGTAATATTAGTGGTGGTAGTAGTTTGAAGAAATTATCTGTGAGACATGAGAGCTATAAGATGAACAAAACAAACGTTCCACTCTGTGGGGCAGTGTAGTAGAAATGGGAGGTGGGGGAGGAGCTGAACCTAACACTGTACCTACAATTGTTTCAATCTAATCTCTGTATAACAAACAGAAGAATTTAAATACCTTATTCTTATTCATCTTCTGCCTGTAAGTCAATGTATAGTCTAAATCTTCTCAAAATTTCTTCATCCTATCAATGGTTAAGACTAGCTGAGTATTTATTAGTGCCAAGCACTATTTAAATCACCTACATAGATTTGTCTCAATTTATTTTCACAAAAACTGTGTCAGGTAGATAATATAGTTATCTTGTTTTGAGACAAGTTTCCCAAATTTTCAGTTTTTCTAGTAACCTGGTTCCATTGGTAACAATAAGAACAAGAGACATTTTTAGCAGTGAAATAATATGATAAAGATATACTAGTTATTCTTATTTTATTTCAACTCAATTTTACATAAGATTTTTATGAAGTATATATACAATTCATCTTTTTTAAAAAAGTGTCTAAAACCGAGAAGTGTTTTAAAAAAAAAATCCTCTAGCAGAAATATTAACTCAAGCTGCCAAGTGGGGAGTTTTGCATTCTTATATAAGTTTTTAAGTGAATCAAAGGTCTCTTTTTACTATCTCTTTTCAAGACAAAAGTCAATTAACTTAAAGCTTTGATTTAATCAAAAGCATAGACATGGCAATTTTACTAACCTGTTTTACACTGAAACCATGGCCAGCATAAAAGTAATGTTGCAAATGCCTAATTTCCTAGACTTTATCATAATTAAAGAAATACAAATGTTAGAAGAAAACTTTTTCATTTTCTTATATTCCCTTATTCTACAGATGAGGATATAGGCCCAGAGAAAGGAAGTACCTTGCCAGGTCACCCTAAATATTTATTAGCAAAGCTAAGAACAGAATTCAAGATTCCTGACGACAGTGACAGTCACTCAGTCCTGTGACTTTGCCGCACGTCTTTGCCACGCCATGGAGTAGCCCATTAGGCTCCTCTGTCCATGGGATTCTCCAGGCAAGAATACTGGAGTGGGTTGCCATTCCCTTCTTCAGGGGATCTTCCCAACCCAGGGATCAAACCTGGATTTCCCACATTGCCGCAGATTCTTCACCAGGGAATCCGACTTCAAGATTTCCTACTTCTTTGTTTTTTCTATCACTTCAGTTCTCCTTGAGGTTTTAGTGATTAAAAGAAAAGTATAAAATTCCTTTTGTAACACATATCCCTTTTCCATTCCTATGAAAAACTGAGATTGTAACCCTATTGCATCTTCTACAGCTATTAATATAATATATGACAAGAGTCTTTGGTATTAGCTTTAACTAGAACTAAAGGATGATGACATATCTAATGAGGTGCATCTATCTTTCAGAAACAATCCTGGAAATTGCAGATAACTTCAATAGGAAGCAGAGCAGGCCAATAAGAATCAATACTTTTCACTATGTTTATTTAATTCACTGTGTTTGCAAAATTCAGTCTGAGACATATCAATAAGAGTAAACTTTAAAATTCATTTAGCAACAAAAATATCTTTTAGAGAATTCCCTGGTGGTCCACTGGTTAGGAGACCATGCTCTTCACTGCCAAGGGAACAAATATTGACATTAGAAGATGTAGGATGAGGAGAACCTCTGATCACATCAATAAGTTAAAAACCAAAAAATAATGGAAAAATGTAATAAACACCAAATATGTTCATGACAGGCTTCCCTGGTAGCTAAGTGGTAAAGAATCCACCGCGATGCAGGAGATGCAGGAGACAAGGGTCTGATCCCTGGGTCAGGAAGATCCCCTGGAGGAGGGCGTGACAACCACTCCAGTAATCTTGCCTGGAAAATCCCATGGACAGAGGAGCCTGGCGGGCTACAGTTCATGGGGTCACAGAGTTAGACACGACTGAAGTGACTGAGCACGCACACACATGTTCATGAGATTTTAAAAGTTGAAAAGCAACTATACCAAGAAAGGATATTATTAAAATTTTGAACAACAACAGCAAAAGGAATAGACAACTTTTTCTGGAATGACACATTTAAAAGTTCTAAAGTTACACCTACATTTACAAAAGGGTTTAGAAATGAGAAAATCACTCATTTATAGGTGTGCTGTGACTTCAATAAACAGGCAACACTGTCCAGTAGGACTAAGGAAGTCCTAGATTTGAATTCAAGCTCTGTACTGGCCATGTGTCCTTGGGCAAATTATCCTAGTTTTATTATCTGTAAACTGAGGATAATTCCAACTCTCTGGCCTGTTTGACGTGATGAGTAGTTATAGTAGGAACACATATCTGCAGTGTGCAGACAGTGTGCTTAAATACATGTACATACATATATGGTTTCTATGGATAAATTCCAAATAATAAATGTAATATTTATAAACTCGAGATAATACAGCCAAAATTAGAG
Source organism: Cervus canadensis (assembly GCF_019320065.1). Lineage (NCBI taxonomy): Eukaryota > Metazoa > Chordata > Mammalia > Artiodactyla > Cervidae > Cervus > Cervus canadensis. The sequence continues at coordinate 49,781,873 of NC_057400.1, read as the reverse complement.
ATTATAACTACATAAGAAACATTAGGTCTCCACATAAAACTACCACTCTACACAAATATTAAGATATATTTTTAACCTTCATCTCTCTCCTCTCCTGAACTTTTGGTACCACTCTTCCTTGGTTCTCCCCCAGCTTCTTCTCAGTCACCTATAAGTGTTCTTCCTCTGCTGAGCCCTAAAAGGTGGCATTCTCCATAAGAAAGGAAAAGGATCCCTTCTTAGCCTTCTTTCCCTCTCATTCTGCATACACTACTTCATCTAAGCTCAACTTCCACTTCTACCTGCAAGTTTACAATTCACAAATTTCTCTACCACTTCCGATGTTTGACAGGCACCACAGAAATCTATATATCCAAAGCTAAACTGATTACATAGCCCAGCCTAGCTCTGATATTCATTTCCTCTTACAATTCCATCTGAGTGAATGACATCACTGCCCATGCAAACATCCAAGGAAAAACGGCCTATTGGTTTAATTAATAAACCAATTAATCCTACTGGTTCTGCCAATGACCCATCCTCCTTTACTCTACTCTACCCCCTGGATCATTTCTCAAGTAGATAACAAAGTCCTCATTAGCTTTAAGTCTTCTGTTTCAACCACCTCCAATTCCTGTAAACAATAAATCTATCCATATTGTCTCATATTTGGTTGGTGAACCACTGAAAGAAGAGGCATAGAAAGCACTTAAAAGTCACTGAGAGAGCGAGGACTCCTATTTCTTTTTCAGGTTTATGACTTAAGCTTCTTTCCTCCCTTCCTTTAGCAAGTATCCCCCATGTGTCACTCTGTCTTTGCAAGGTGTCCTCTCAGTCTAGAATGGCATCTTCCTGTTCTCTAAGCAAACCTGATTCACCTTTCAGAGGCAGTTCAAGTGCTCCTCGGCAAAGTTTTCTCTAAGACAGACCTGAGACAGATGTGATCATCCCTTGCTTTAAGCATTCTCTAGAGTTACCTCTATTTTAGCACTTCTAATACAGCCTTGTAATTATTTTTTCACATTTTCCTCTCCTATTAGACAGTGAAATCTCCCTAAAAAAGACAACTATTTCTTTTCCTCTTTGTACTTCCAGGTTAGCACAGTGTTTGACATTTAACAGGATATTTTAAGTACATTGAATATTTCATGAATATGTCAATAATCTTTGTTTTTAAAAATCACACAACATAAGCATAATATTCATGATGGACTTATGCTCTTCCTTTTCTGCTGTAATGACACGCTGGCTTGCTAACCAAGAAGGAGGCCAATTTATCAGCCCTAATTTCACTTCCTCAGAGAAGTGACCTCTTAACTCTGACTACTAAAGCAGTGGTTGATTTACTTGCTCCCACTATTTCCTTCACAATGCTGGTTGCTGTGACAACTCACCTAGGAAAATGAACTCTATTTTCTGCAACACCGAATCAAATTCTTTACAACTGGGACAAGTCTAAGGTACTGTAATGTATTTAATCACAAGAGAAACATATCATTACTAAAACAGGAAACACCACTGAAAGACTAGTTTGTCCTTGGAAAAAACCAAAGATTTAATTATAAGAACTCTCAGCTGGAACAAAAGATTTAGCAATCTGCTCTATCTTTAACAATATTAAAAGCAACATTATAATACCAAAAAATCTACAAATTAAAAATATAACTCCAACTTTATTGCAAAATTATAGCTTCACATGCATGGCTAAGAATACCATACATATACACAAGACACCATAAATAATTTTTATGATTTGAGAGGTATCCAGTTAAGGAAACTGAACACAAAGAGCTCAGCACCAGCTTGGAAATTCTGTGTCTCTGTCAGTTATTTCTAAACACCTAAGAATTCTAAACTGGCAAATCATTTCTTAGTAGAACTCATACTAGTCACTAAGACAGTTCAGTTTAGTCACTCAGTCGTGTCCGACTCTTCGTGACCCCATGAACTGCAGCACGCCAGGCCTCCCTGTCCATCACCAACTCCTGGAGTTCACCCAGACCCATGTCCATTGAGTCGGTGATGCCATCCAACCATCTCATTCTCTGTCGTCCCCTTCTCCTCCTGCCCTCAATCTTTCCCAGCATCAGGGTCTTTTCAAATGAGTTAGCTCTTTGCATCAGGTGGCCAAAGGACTGCAGTTTCAGCTTCAGCATCAGTCCTTCCAATGAATATTCAGGACTGATTTCCTTTAGGATTAACTGGTTGGATCTCCTTGCAGTCCAAGGGACTCTCAAGAGTCTTCTCCAACACTACAGTTCAAAAGCATTATTCTTCTGTGCTCAGCTTTCCTTACAGTCCCAACTCTCACATCCATACATGACTACTGGAAAAACTGTAGCTTTGACTAGACGGACCTTTGTTGGCAAAGTAATGTCTCTGCTTTTTAATATGTTATCTAGGTTGGTCATAAATTTTCTTCCAAGAAGCAAGCGTCTTTTAATTTCATGGCTGCAGTCACCATCTGCAGTCATTTTGGAGCCCCAAAAAATAAAGTCTGCCACTGTTTCTACTGTGTCTCCATCTATTTGCCATGAACTGATGGGACTGGATGCCACGATCTTTGTTTTCTGAATGTTGAGCTTTAAGCCAACTTTTTCACTCTCCTCTTTCACCTTCATCAAGAGGCTCTTTAGTTCTTCATCACTTTCTGCCATAAGGGTGGTGTCATCTGCATGTCTGGGATTATTGATATGTCTCCTGGCAATCTTGATTCTAGCTTGTGCTTCATCCAGTCCAGCGTTTCTCATGATGTACTCTGCATATAAGTTAAATAAGCAGGGTGACAATACACAGCCTTGACATATTCCTTTTCCTATTTGGAACCAGTCTGCTGTTCCATGTCCAGTTCTAACTATTGCTTCCTGATCTGCATACAGATTTCTCAAGAGGCAGGTCAGGTGGTCTGGTATTCCCATTTCTTTCAGAATTTTTCACAGTTTATTGTGAGTCACATATCCTGGAATCAAGATTTCCAACCTAGACAGCATATTGAAAAGCAGAGACATTACTTTGTCAACAAAGGTCCGTCTAGTCAAGGCTATGGTTTTTCCAGTGGTCATGTACGGATGTGAGAGTTGGACTATAAAGAACGCTGAACACTAAAGAAGTGATGCTTCTGAACTATGGTTCAAGAGACTCTTGAGAGTCCCTTGGACTGCAAGGAGATCCAACCAGTTAATCCTAAAGGAAATCAGTCCTGAATATTCATTGGAAGGACTGATGCTGAAGCTGAAACTGCAGTCCTTTGGCCACCTGATGCAAAGAGCTAACTCATTTGAAAAGACCCTGATGCTGGGAAAGATTGAGGGCAGGAGGAGAAGGGGACGACAGAGGATGAGATGGTTGGATGGCATCACCGACTCAATGGACATGGGTCTGGGTGAACTCCAGGAGTTGGTGATGGACAGGGAGGCCTGGCGTGCTGCAGTTCATGGGGTCGCAAAGAGTCGGACACGACTGAGAGACTGAACTGAACTGAACAGAACTGAATGAAAAAAATTTCAACTAGCCTAATGAATCTAAATTACCATGAAAAAATAAATCTCAGTTTATCTGGAACTGAATAATTATAGTGAGGAAACAGCTCTGACCCATTTATCCTGGGCTGAATATAATTGGTGTGGGTATATTCCTCAAACAAGAGTCAGATTCCCCTGGTTCCTTTACACAGTCCTGAGAAATTACCCGTGGAAAGATGGAGAGAACTTCTAGGTGAGGTCTGGGAACAATTGTAAGATGAAGATCTGTAGCTCTGATTCCTTAGAAACAGGCGATTCATGCCACTGAGTAACAGGAGCTGACAGCTTTTCCTGCCCCACCACTCACCAATTCAGGCAAGGCAGACAGGGAATAAAGTGGCAGTTACATTAGGAATTTTAAAGGATTGAGAAACATCAATAATAATAAAATTATATATATGTATGTATTATACACATTCATATATATAAAATACTTTAGCTCATGTTGGTATTTAATACCATCTGTCATTAATCATGACAGATATGGTAGATGGTCAGCACAGGTATCATAATCCCCATTTCCACCACAAGGTAAACAGTCAGGCAACTTTCCTGAAGTCCAATATATAACAAACAGGACTAGAATTCAGATCTTCTAATTCCAATCCAGTGTTCCTTCCAACACTGTATTCTATGTTGCTTCTTTCCAACCCCACCTCTTTATTTTCTATGTTGCTCCTAGTTAATAAAGGGATATACAACTACAAGTTAAAGTAGATGAGCTTTGCTTAAATTATCTCTTGTGAAAATTCAAAACTACCAGAAGAAAAGGCTGTCTTTAGTACTTGCTACTTTTCATGCTGGGTTCTCCTCCTGCAGTTCCTATGCCTCCACTTCCAGGCACATTATGTTCTCTCGTTACCTCAAGCATCATAGCATTAGTTTCATGGAATTTTCTGCTCCTACTTTCAGGTTTAAGTGACCAGCCTCCCCCTTCACCTTTACAGCATGGCATAGGACAATATGAAGAGGTGCACAATTCTGCCTCCACACACAGGTAGTCCTATGAAGGGTAAAGAAAAAGGTCAGTTCTTAGGACTCCTAATCTCCTCCTTATCAAAGAAGACATGCTCCGTGAATCCACGTCTAATTTAAGCACCCCATTTCAAGCTGAGGGACAGGGGAGAGGGTTCTAATTGCATGGCTGAAGAGGAACTGCCCTGCCCTAAGCCAAGCAAATCTTAGGACTCCTATGGCCTGACAGTGGAAATGATTATCTGTGGTACTTCGTTCCTGAAATAACGATACGATTAACACAGAAAGGCCTAGCTACCTGCACCACAAAGTATAGGACCTGCAGAAAGACTTTAAAGAACAGCTGAAATCACTCTAAGGCTCTTAGCCCAAAATCTTAAACCACATCTCTAACCCAGGCCTCCCCACATTAACAATGTATTTAGTTTTCAATAAAGAAGTTGTATCAATCTTTGGGACTAAATCCCATTTTCTCCTTCTAACCCCACCTTTTAACAGGCCAAAAGAATAAATTAGGTGCTTAAAAAAGAAAAGACCAGGCTGAAAATTAACTTTTATCTTGCTTCTGGTCTCCTTAACCACCCCCATCCCCAATGGTAGTATTGAAGTAGTAGAAACAGTAGTGTTGAGACTTATAGTCTATGGTAAAACTGGGTTCTTACAACAATTCTCTGGTTGGATACTATGAGGAACAGAATCCATGAAATTAAATGAGGTTGCCATTAAACTATCTGCCTACTCATGAAGAAAGGAGTCTGAAGGCAACTTCTACATTTTTACATTCATTTATGCATTTTAACCATTATAATAATCTGGTGGCCAAATTTTCTTCTTGTTACAAGGTAACAAAGAAGAATAGAACAGAAGTTGTGATTCAACCTATTTGTAGAATTCATAGTTTTTCAATCTGAAAACCTTACTAAGCCATAGATATCAAGATTTTACCACTGTTAAAAAATAAGATGAGACTACTGAATAGCAATTTTGTGATAGTATTTAAAAATATCCTTATGGAGTGTTACTGCAGGGTGAAATTAACATCAAAATAATTTTAACTCTGAATTCACCAAAAATTCATCTTTGAGCAACTATTTTGAGCTGCATGCTGCATGCACACCATCTAAGCTGGATTCCTTTCTAGGACTAACAAACACAGGGGGCAGTTCCCCACTGTATGTATCATTCCTTGAAAAGATTATATATTATGTCAAAATTAAGTTAAAGCTCCTCAAGTGAAAATGTCAAAACAAGGATTTTCCTTAAGCTTTCTTGACTTAAGTTTAATTTTTATTTCTATTAAATCATGAAGTCCATTTGTGATATGAACTGTAGCTTAAACTACAGTAATAAGCAGAAAGCTAAGACCCAAAGATATGGAAAATGTTGATCTAAAGATAATTTTAAAAAATTATCCAATATTAATCATTTATCAATGATGCCGCTTCCTCCCACCCCCCACCCCAGTCACTGTGTCAACAATTTCTACTTGAGAAATACACTAAGAATATCATGGCAAAAAAGTATTGAAAGCCTGTGAACTTCACTGGAATCTATGGACTTTCATGTCTCTTTTCAAATCACTTAAATGAATAAATTAACCCAGTAATTGAATAAAACATTATCTTAATAAGAAAGTTATGCCTTCAATTTTACATATGCTTTGTCCTACATCTATTGCTAACCAAATTGGTGGTACTTATCTGTATATACACTAATTTGTAACAAAAACTCCAAATTCACTTATTTTTCAAAATCTTGTTCAGAAACACCAAAAGCATCACTGATTTTACAAGCTAGATATGATCCCAAACCTCCAAATTTTCTAGAACTTTTTCCATACTCTACTTTAGAACTTAACACTTTAGATCTTACATTATCTAGAACCAGTCTTATCTGCTGAACACGAGGTCCTTAATGCCTGAGCTTCCAGTGGATAAAGATGAGGTCCAGAGTTCTGACCCAAGAATCAGGAGCAGAGCTGTATGTGGGAGCTGATCCAGATGGATCAAGAGGGAAGGAGTAAGAGGGAACCAGCCAGCAAACTGGTGAAAAATAAAGGAGAACCAACTGGTATCCAAAGAAGGAACAAGGATTTGAGAAAATGTCTAAAGGAGTGGCCCAAAACAAAAATAAGATTCAGAGTGCAAGGCTGGCAAAGATAAGCAAGATAACAGGACAGACAGCATGGCAGAGCCTGAAAAGACCCCAAGGCAACAGTGTGCAGTGACAGTGTGCAGTGACAGTGTGCGGTGACTAAGCCCACGGATGAATGTTTGTAAAGGTACTGCATCCTTTGGGACACTTAAGGGTAAGAGATATGTCTTACATAATTGAATTTAATGTCAGAGAGCTGAGTTCAACTGCAAGCTTTGACATTTTCCGCTGTATGACTTGGCAATGCAATCACTCTGAAGTTCAGTTTCCTTTTCTATGAAAAAGAGATAACATCTATTTCACATGATCATTCTAAAGACAATAATTTATGTGAAAGTACTTTATAAACTTTAAAACTACAAATGTAAAGTATTATTAAAATATCATAGTGTATTGCTACGTGAATTAATAATGCTTATTTTTTACTGGGGAAAATTTCCCAGATACATAGTTAGGAACATTTACTCTGATTGGGTATTGGTCATTTTAGCTCAATACTAAAAAAACGTATTTGAATATGGAAGTGCTGAAAGCATTATTCCAAGACAATTTGATTTTTCAGTATGAATTCGCCCGATAATATTTTCTGCTTTCACTGTTGTTAATAGAACAATCTTCCTCTCCACCAACCACCACTGTGTGTGTGGTGTGTGTGTGTGTGTATGTGTGTGTATCCATTCATAATTATCTCTCAGTGTGTTAGCTGCTTACTCGTGTCCAACTCTTTGCAACCCCATGGACTGTAATCTGCCGGGCTCCTCTGTCCATGGGTTTCTCCAGCAAGAATACTGGAGTGGGTAGTCATTCCCTTCTCCAGGGGATTGTCCTGACCCACAAATTGAACCCAGGTCTCTCACACTGCAGGCAAGGTTCTTTACCATCTGAGTCACCAGGGAAGCCCAATTATATATCAGGCAATTCACAAACCATTCCACATAAAATTTACTAAATATTTTTTTGACTAAACTAAACTTCAATTTCATCAGGAATTTGTGATGGAACATTATTCCAAAAGTGTAACTTTCCTTACCATTTGCTTAATTAGTGGAGCATTTTCTCTTTCACCAAAATATTATGAAAAAAAGACTTTTTTAAATGATATATTTAAGAGGTGATAGAAACTAATGAATGGGAAAAGAAAAATATCAACTTATGAACAGACTTCAGAGAAAAGAGAATTTTTATTTACTAATATCATTAGAGAACTACTGGAAGATGAAAAAATGAGATATTTGATCTAATATTTCATAGGAATCTATGAAACACCATCAATATGTTCTTGTGTTAAACTAGGTTTGAGTTAGGCTTGAGTAAATAGCAAATACATTAAGTTTATATACCTGCAATATAGTGGGATTTTATAGAACATATAACTTTCTGCACACATGATTCACAGAGCTGCTTTTACAAATAAATAGGATAAGTAATGCATAAGTAGCTGCACAACAATAATCATATGAAAACTAAAATCAAAACCATCATGTTGTACAACCTAAATACATAAAATTTTTTATTTGTCAATCATATCTTAATAAAGCTGAGAGGGAAGCTAACATAATTGATAAGGAAAAGAAGAAAACTAAAAACAGTATTAATTTATATTTAGGATAAGCTTCATCATGACCGCTGCTATACTGTCACATTGAAATTTCATATTCACTAAGTTAGAAAATAAAAAGAACAAAAGCCTGGAATTAACTATCAACTTAATAATTCAAAGTAAAATTGACAGTGATAATTGAAGTGGATGCTGTTAGACTTTTACTACTAATTTTAGCATTCTGGATAAATTCACCATTTACAAGCCTCTGTATAAATTTAAGTACCTCAGGGGAAAAAAAGTAGATTTTGAACATAAAACTAAAATTCCTTTACTAAACACCTTCTAGTAAAACAGATTCTGAACTATTAAATCAACCAATACCAAACAACAAATTAACAAGAAAGAATAAAAGTGAAATTAGAGTTTCTACCAACTCAAACAGACTAGAAGCTAGTACTCCAATTTATCAACAGCTTCCCCTATAAAATATATTTAAATCACTGGGTATAAGTAGGGTTTAAGTGCCTACCTCAAGGGGTTAATAAAGATTAAATACTTAGCAAACAATTATTTTTAAAACTTTAACCTTCTAAATACAAAGTGATAACACAAAAATCTAATACAACTAGTAAGAATTTCAAAATTAACTTGGTTTAAGTTTCATCTTTTTATTAGAAATTTCAAGGTATTTTTGACCAGTCCTTTGCTTTGAAATAATTCCCAAATTACATATATATCTTTCTAAAATAATATACATATATTTTTTAAAAACTTAATTGATTTTAAATAATTACTAGTATTTTAACATATTCATAATAAGGGCAAACATCTACCATTTTAATATATTTGTATACATCAAAATACAGTACAAATCTGTTTACTGATTAATAGCAGCTATAATCCATAGGCGACACAAACTGTCTTTATAAAGTTTTTCTTAAGTCCACACAACATAAAAATTCTTTAAAAGAATTTAAGTTTGAGGACAATTTATAATTGAGAATAATACACTTTTAATTTTGAACCAATGTAATTCTGATTAATTATATTTACTTACTAAGTAATCACAGTATAGAAAGAGCTAAATATTCATGATTTTTCTAAGTACAAGATTAATGATTTAAAGCATAGAATCACTATTAAAAGTGATTATACAAAACATAAAAAGAATCTGAAAATACACTGAAAGACCACTTTGCCTACTTGCGCTTTCATGACATAATTAGAATCTTTTTTAAAGTTAGCACTGCTTAATACTCACTTAAACAGGACCTTTTACCAGCTGTGCTTGCACCACCTGAACATAAATTCCCTCCTCGATGAATTAATTCAAGTTCCAAGTTGGTTCTGCAAGCAAAGTATTAAAATGCATCTTGGTCATTAGGTTAAAGCAATACTTTTGTTTTATTGACATGTCTGAATTAACCTAAATAAAGTCCTATAACTTTTTTATTTGCAAAATTATGGTTTATGCAATATCAGTAACAATCATATTTTATCTGATACTTAGAAATAAAAAAGGGGAACAGTTTATCTGCCCTTACTCATATGTTCATATTTATACCTACAAAACTGCACACGTCACAGTGTAATTGTTGCAAAATCCCAGCTGTTGGCAAATACTAAAAATTATGCCGTAAGGAAAAAAACTGCAACACATTTCAAAAACCTGCATATGAATCTGATGAAAGAATCTGTACTCGGTCAGCCACTGATTAGGTGGTTACTGGCATATAAAACACAAGGGCATACCAACTTTTTATATCAGAGGAATGGTTATCACTCATTGGAGCTTAGATGGCATATAGAAACCAATATTAAGAAACAAAATCACTAACATCAAAGTGGATATGAACAACACATATAATTAACAGCAGTTTCTTTTACAGACTTCTAAAATTATAGTTTTATTAAAATAAATAACTATTGACACTGCTAAACAATAGTATTGTTCATATAGATCTGGAATTACAATATATTTAACAATTATTAGCTTAAAGAATAGCAATAATTAGTAGATTGACATTTCAAAAATCAAACTGATGCAGAATCTAAAGATTTACTCAAAAGCAGTAACAGTAAAATAGCCAATTAATTTTCATAATAAATGAAAATTCTGAGTGATTGTGTATATTTTTACTTCAACATTATTAACAAACTTAAACACACCTTTACTTGCCACAACTAAAACTGAATAAACGAAGTTTATATCCAAGATATGTATACGACACTAATAGTGAGATATCATTTATCTTAAAAAAAAAAAAGGCAACATTTCAAGCTTACTCTTTACAAGTGAATTCAGGAAAGAACAGTACCCTGTTTTATTTAAAACAAAACATTTTGAGATGGTTTTGGCTGTATCTTGAACACAGAATGTTTTGAAACATTATTTTCATGTATTTACTTATAAATGCAAACTGTTAAAAATATTAATATTTCTAAATCTGTATACTTGCCACCCATTTCTAAAGAAATGCTTTAATCCTTTCTACTCAGGGGGGAGAAAAAGCAATTTAACATTGATAATGTTCCTGCTCAGAGCTCCATCTGGTTGCTGCTGATAAGGGCATCTGTGTGACAAGGGAATTTTCCACCCTTCAGGCGATTTGCATTGCTCACTGAACTTCTAAAAACCTACCAGCAAGGAAGCAGGGACAAGGATTTCATATTAGTGGACAGAAAGCGAGCGGAGACCAGCATGTGTTCCTTCATCAAGGGAATATAAATGAGATCAATACATTTTGTGTTCACAAATCTTCAGTTGCCTAATCTGTAGAAAAAAATTAATGGCTATATTCTCTTATAAAAACTAAGATTTCCTAGTTAGTACTTTTAACAGAGCTAACCAGAAACACAATTAATTCTTACAAATGAAAGTCAGAACCAGAATGTCAACTTTTACTTCAGCATAATTTGCAAAAGTATTCATTAAAAAATAAGTACAAGTCTATTCTATCATCAAATAAGATATTTTAAAGGATGATAAACATGTTACCAGAAATTTGATTTTTAAAGGATACTTGAAAGAAAACTGCCAAATGTAATCAGTTACTTCAGATTACGGTTGTAAGATCTCCTGTACAACATTTCTTCTGAGTTAAAAAAACAAAAACTACCTATCCAAAGGGTTAGTACAGTATCTGGAATTTTTAAAAAATCACTATGTCAGAAGCCCTAGCAATCAGCTTTTCCTCATCTAATTGATAACAAAATTGGCCCCTTAAGCCTTGCTAGACAAAAGAACACACAAATGTGTCACATGCTCATGTCTGCCCTTCCCTCACTGTTGAAAATCAAAACAGTATTCTGTTTCTGCCGTCCTGAATGGATGATATAAAAATAAAGATGTATTGGAAGCAGAAGTTTTCCAAGCCTTTCTGCTCCTGGAGAGAAGCAGACACAGCTTTCTATATTTCCTAACACAAACACATTCAAATTAGTTTGGAAGGGAGGGCAAAAAAAAAGAGAAAATCTCTGTATTTAAAAGAAAAATGAGAAAGACTGCTTAAAGCCTATCATGGTGGCCACCTAGACATACCCATATAAAAATTCCTCCAACTATGCTCCCATTTCTTTTTGCTTCTCCAAGCATGCTTTCCCTTTTACCCCGTTTTTGGCACTAACATATTTTTGGAGCTATAATTTGAAAAATAAATGTGTGTATAAACACATACACACAGAGAGACACTGAAATACATACTTGTATAATGTGGGTTCAAGGCCTGGGCCTACCCCTACTAGCTGACCAAGTAATTCAATTTCTCAGAGAAGAAAACATCTTCATCCATACCATGGCACGGCCTGTATTATCGAATATCAGCTCAAGCTCTAACTTCTGCAGGCGTTAAGGAGAACTAACTCCCTTTTCTTGGAACAGGAAGGAAGCATTTCTACATACTTTATATTTCAATCAGCTCATCTTCCCTTTTGAAGTTCTACAGTACCTTCTCAATATGATGTATATTTTTAAACAATTGTCTCTCCAACTAAACTGTAAATTCCTGGAGAGCAGGAGCCATTTCAAATACAGCTCCTAAATCCCTGAGGGTACCTAGGAAAGTGTTCAGAAAATTCCCAGGAACTGACCCTCACTTTGTTTTGACATGTAACCAATGATAAGATTCTCTAGTCTCCGTAATTTATTCTCTATCTTGTTGATCCTTCCTTTTGTTTTAAAAGGATTCATGGGAGGAAACCCAAAAGAGAGGGGACATATGTAAACATATAGCCGATTCACTTTGCTATACAGCAGAAACTAACAACAATGCAAAGCAACTATACTCCAAGAAAAATAAAATTTTTAAAATGCTTCCAATTAAAAAATTAAAAAGCATTCACAATTTGGTGTTTTAGTAATCATTCTTTTTATTTCAAATATAATTAGTTTATAAAGTTTAAACTTACAATGCAACCAATGTATAAAGCAAGGTGCATTCACTCTACTGAACAGTTTATCCACTCAAATCTTAAAGATATCTCTCCATCTACATTGCAGTTACTCATATATCACCTTCTTTGCATGTTTCTCACTATATACAAGCTAAGTACTACTCATTAATAACTCTAAGCTATGTATAACTTTGGGTCCAAAATCTTTAGAAAAATCAATTACTCAAATTAGTGTGATTCATTGTTTCAATAATGAAATAATAAATTGACACTGAAATGGAGAAAGCTTTCTTCCCCAAAATTAACTTTCCATAATCCATCTGAATGACTGATAACTGCAACAAAATGCTCTTAGAAATACACTAAAATTTGAATACAGTAATTTTGACTAATTTCAATTCAACAAAAAGAGACCATTCCAACAATTTCTTCTCTGCTGCCCTCAGAAAATCTTCCAAGGCTTCACCATGCAAACAAAATTAAAAACAAACAGAAACATATTATCCTACCAAAAAAAAGCTTGAAAACAATTATTAAAAGAAAAGGCTTTACATGCTAATTACCTGCTAGTAACTAGTTACATGCTAGTTACTAGAAATATTTTGTTTCTAAACATCAAAAACTTTAAGCTCCACAAAGAGCAAACAAAATTACTTATATAGATAGAAGAAATTGAGTTCTGGAAAACTAGGGTAGTATCTCATTCAAACTACAAATGTCAAAAACAAATACATTCACACTATACACTATATGGGCTTCCCTTGTAGCTCAGTTGGTAAAGAATCTGCCTGCAGTGCAGGAGACCCGGGTTCGATCCCTGGGTTAGAAGATCCCCTGGAGAAGGAAATGGCAACCCACTCCAGTATCCTTGGACAGTATCCAGTATCCAGTACCTCAAGGACAGAGAAGCCTGGTGGGTTGCAGTCCATGCAGTCACAAAGAGTCGGGCATGACTGAGCGACTAACACTTAACACTATACACGTATACAATGACTATACATTTCTAAGAATCACAACATTTAATTAAAAAGTTAAATAACTGAAATTAATTTTATTTCTAAACATTTTTTTAAACTATTTTAAACCTGCTAAATATTTCAATGCTTACCTTTTAGGCATAAAAATGATCATAATCTATAATCATAAGTATTTAATGAACCAAGATTATACACTAGGCAGAAGATAACTGTAAAGATCTGGTTTACTACCTTGAAAAAGCTACATCTTATTCAAATAGAATACAACATGCTTTGTTCCTTCAGTTCATGTTTTTGTTAATTTTTCAGTCACTTTGTTTTATCTGTTTCTTTTTAATGATTAAGTAAAACTTAGAGAAGGCATGCAATCTCACTGTGAGAACACTACAATGTCCTGGGTAATTTTAACCAAAGGATAAAGTTTTTAAAGGTTATATACTTTCACTTTTGGAATCACTATATTGTTGCTTTAGAGTTTATCACTAAGGATCAGAGAAGGAAGGGGAGATAGGAGAGTATATTTTCTACATTTCTCTACATGTAGCCTTAGGAAACAACATTTGATATCTGTCCCTGCTTCTATATAAAAAAGAAAAACAAAAATATGTTGATTCCAAAAGTCTCCCATTATCACAGTAAGCTTTCTAAATATTTCTATTAAAAATTATATAAATATATTCTATAAATACTTGATATATTTAAAACCAAGAAACAGGAATTCCAAAATTTCTACCAAATTAATTTAAATCAAGTTATTTGATTTATCATAATATGGCAAAATTCCACATACAGATCATTCCTGCTGAACCACGATTTTCTTTTAAGATCAGTCCTGATAAAATCAAAGGCATGAATACACAAGTAAATAAATATTTCTGTATGTTTATATGTATACACATATAGATATATAGAGAGCATAAAGTCTACATCCATCCCAATCTTCTACGACATTATTACTACAATATCATAGAGAAGAGTTTTATAAAACCTTGAAACGTGGCAAAATTAAATTACATTCAATTTAGTTTTCCCATAAAGTATACTTTATTGCAAGTATGCAATTGGTAACCCTTCAGAGACAAAATGTTAGATTAACTGTTATATCTCTCCTGAAAGCATTCTGGATAAATACCAACAACAGCTTAAGAATGGCAGACTAGAAAGTTACTTCCCAAACCATTAGATCCCTTTATATCAATCCCTGTCCAATATTTGCATTCTTAGACCAAAAACTAAGGTTTCCTTATCTTGAGGTCTAACTCACTTGTTGCAATTTTCTTAAATCTGGTTCCATTTTTCCTAGGTTCAAAAGAGTACAGAAACCATTCACTCTTTCCTTACCCTCTACTTAGGAATGGAGCAGAGAGAATGGCCATGATGAACTGCATGTATATATGACTTACACAAGCTGAACAAAGGAAAGCAAAAAGAACAGTAACTGAAAGAACACTATCCCTGAGTTCTAGTCCTACTCTACCACTAATTTGTTGCATGACTTCAAATCATATTGCTTCTCTAAATCTTACCTATTACAATATTACTTCGGCAAAATACCAAGTATGCCTCTAGAGATATTCAAGGGTGGACAATATCAGATCCAGAAGAATGTGCTTACAAGTTCCTAACTGTACTTGCTTCTCTCCTATTATTTTTTAATGTGTCTCTATTTTCATTCAACTAAGTTTTTTAAAATTCCTATTTAGAATTACTTTTTAGGTACTGAACACCTACTCGATCAATTAGACTATTTCTACCTAATCTGAAGGATCAGAAGTATTTACCTCCATTTCCTTGAGTCTCTGGTAGCTACTCATAGAGATTTAGAACATGTCTGATCAAGAGATCAGGAAACAAGAGTTTCCTCTCCTTTATCTGACTTTCTAAACAACCTATAGTCTTCCAGAACATTACTAGATCTTTCACAAGCTTAAAACAAACAAAATAATTTCTTCTTACTGTTCTTACTTCTTTTTTTAGAAATTAAAAGTACTTAACATATTATAATGCTTCAGTTATTAGTATTATTGCTTTTTGACAGGACTTGAACAGTGATTTCTTAACAACATACTTCATATATAATACTAACATGCTTTGAGGGAGATATCTGTCCCCAAATGTGAATAATATACTTTTCCTCACATACCCTATGATGATTAATAACACTTAAACCAATATTTTATTAAAATAAAAACACCTAAGGAAATGAAAACTGCACTTTTATAGACTTCCTAGGAGGTTCTAAAACTAGCCATAATGTCAACCACATTAAAAATATGCAACCTTTCTTCATATAAATATGAATGACAAAACAATAAAATCAGCTATTATTACTAAGTAAATATAAAAGTATATACCATATATACCTACCTAGCAACAGAATACATAAAGAGAAAATCATTATCTGGTGAGCCTGGAGTCTTGCTATAATCTCTATATTTCTTCTGAGTGGTATTTTTTATATCTTTCATTACAGATTCCATTTCTTTACTTAAGTTGGTTTCTGACTGTAAAACAAAAACACAAACATATATAAAAAGTTTATGTATGTTCATTTTCTCTAATAATAGTCTAACACTATAGTGTTTATCATTTAAGCACACTATGAAATTAAGGTTTAAAAATCAAAACAGATATACATTAGCTATCAGCTAAAAATAAATTTAGTATACCAAAATAAAATAGATCAAGAAATATTTTCTCTTATCTTAGAGACATTTTATCCTAATTTTATATTGTTATCCAACCACAGAACAGAAAGCAAAGAACTAAAGAGTCTCAATGAAAGTGAAAGAGGAAAGTGAAAAAGTTGGCTTAAAGCTCAACATCCAGAAAACTAAGATCATGGCATCAGGAAACATCACTTCATGGCAAACAGATGGGGAAACAGTGGAAACAGTGACTGACTTTATTTTTTTGGGCTCCAAAATCACTGCAGATGGTGACTGCAGCCATGAAATTAAAAGATGCTTACTCCTTGAGAGAAAAGTTATGACCAACCTAGACAGCTTATTAAAAAGCAGAGACATTACTTTGCCAACAAAAGTCCATCTAGTCAAACCTATGGTTTTTCCAGTAGTCATGTATGGATGTGAGAGTTGGACTATAAAAAAAGCTGAGTGCCAAAGAATTGATGCTTTTGAACTGTGGTATTGGAGAAGACTCTTGAGAGTCCCTTGGACTGCAAGGAGATTCAACCAGCACATCCTAAAGGAAATCAGTCCTGAATATTCATTGGAAGGACTGATGCTGAAACTCCAATCCTTTGGCCACCTGATGCAACGAACTGATTCATTTGAAAAGACCCTGATGCTGGGAAAGATTGAAGGTGGGAGGAGAAGGGGACGACAGAGGATGAGATGGTTGGATGGCATCACCGACTCAATGGACATGAGTTTGAGTAAGCTCTGGGAGTTGGTGAAGGACAGGAGGCCTGGAGTGCTGCAGTCCATGGGGTTGCAAAGAGTCGGACACAACTGAGTGACTGAACTGAACTGAACCATAGAACAGTTTCCATGCTTATAAAAAATCTTTCATTTAAGCACATTTTTTTCAGGACTAACACTAATGTCCCTTACTTTAAGCATATTTTAAACACATAAAAATTTGGATTTACAAAAGAAAAAAGAAAAAACCACACAGACACAAATCTTAAGTCTTCAATTGAGAAAAGGAGATGGATCTTTCTGAGTAGCTTTGAAATATGAATTTGTTTAATAAGTCAGATATTCATAGGTTTCACAAATTTACTCCATTTACTGTGCATAGCTCTCACTTCTCTCAGGTATCACAACATAGATCTGTGATAAAAGTGAAATATTTGAGAATTTAAATCAAAAAAGTAAAGCCTACTGGAAGAGATAAAAGATGGGTTCACTCATACCAAATTTCACAGTAAAACAGACTGACTTATGGGAGATGCTTCAATCATATACACAATATTTGACCTCTCTAATACACAAGTGTGTGTGTAAATCTATACTTACACACAAAGTGTGTGTGTGTGTATAAATATATCACCTTAATTCTAATATACCTAATCGGCTTATTTTTAAAAGATTAGATTGTGCTTTACATTGCAAGATATATATAAGGTTTAACTTCATTTTTAAATATTTCAACATAACCATATATAAGCTTATAGAATTTCATGATCTGGAAGGCATATACTAAAATTATAACTAAACTGATATTAAGGAAAAGTATAGCCTTTAGCAATAATTTGTTCTGCTGCTCTCATTTTTGTTTTTAATAACCACCAACGGAAAAGAAAAACCTCTAAAAGCAATTTCTACTAAATGTATAAAGGTCCAGAGTAACTTAGAAACGGAACAGAAATTAAAGCTGAAAAGCAGAGCTAAGTTAAGCAGGATATTTCTGCCTTACACTGATGCTTACTGGGAAAGCTCCCGGACGTCCTTGCAGCTCCTCCACTTCCTTTATGAGATCCTGTATGCTTTTGTTACTAGGACGCTGCCAAAGGTTGTTTTCAACATTGCTTCCAGGATAACAAGGAAGAACACTGTTAGCAAACTGCCTACAGAGAGGACACGTGAATTCTCCTTTGTCCACTGAGAAGCCCTGAAGAACCTGGTCATTCTAAAAGATGAAACAAACATACAGTTATATGATGAATACTTTTACAGAAAACAAAATCAACATCTCTACATTTTAGAGTAAATAAATAAACCATACAAAAAAGATCTCTACTGCATGTCATAAAAACTAAGTCACTTAACTTGAGCTTATCAAATCACTTCTTAAAATCACAGCAATCATGCAACACTTGCCATCACCAACGAACTGCTTAAGTATCCTACTTTTCTCTCAGGAGGAAACAGTCAAATAATGATGTAATCAATGTGAAACGTGAATTTAAGATAAAGAATAACTCAAAAGCGGGTCACATTAAAGTGAATCACCTTCCACTCACACCATGCCCTGTTTTCATCATCTATAAGTGACTATTAGAAAGATTATCCCAGTGCTCAAGCCACTGGAAGCAGAACGGACAAGCTTTTGAGAGTATTTAAGTCTAAAAATACCAGGCTGGATGAAGCACAAGCTGGAATCAAGGCTGCCAGGAGAAATATCAATAACCTCAGATATGCAGATGATACCACCCTTATGGCAGAAAGTGAAGAGCTAAAGAGCCTCTTGATGAAAGTGAAAGAGGAGACTGAAAAAGTTGGCTTAAAGCTTAACATTCAGAAAACTAAGATCATGGCATCTGGTCACATCACTTCATGGCAAATAGATGGGGAAACAATGGAAACAGTGACAGACTTTATTTTTTGGACTCCAAAATCACTGCAGATGGTGACTGCAGCCATGAAATTAAAAGATGCTTACTCCTTGAGAGAAAAGCTATGACCAACCTAGACAGCTTATTAAAAAGCAGAGATATTACTTTGCCATCTAGTCAAACCTATTTTTTCCCAGTAGTCATGTATGGAAGTGAGAGTTGGACCATAAGGAAGACTAAGTGCCGAAGAATTGATGCTTTTGAACTGTGGTGTTGAAGAAGACTCCTGAGAGTCCCTTGAACTGCAAGGAGATTCAACCAGCACATCCTAAAGGAAATCAGTCCTGAATATTCATTGGAAGGACTAATGCTAAAGCTGAAGCTCCAGTACTTGGGCCACCTGATGCAAAGAACTGACTCATTTGAAAAGACCCTGAAGCTGGGAAAGATTGAAGGTGGGAGGAGAAGGGGACGACAGAGGGTGAGATGGTTGGATGGCATCACCGACTTGATAGACATGAGCTTGAGCAGGCTTCACGAGTTGGTGATGGACAGGGAAGCCAGGTGTGCTGCAGTCCACGGGGTTTCAAAGAGTCGGATATGACTGAGCGACTGAACTGACTGAAGTCTAAAAAAAAAATGTGATATATCTTCTAATGTGTCTAACAGTTGAACAAAACTGACTGGACCTGATGCATTAGGTTTATTTAGGTTTAACAGGTAGGAAAAAGATTTAGTTAGCATACTCAGAAAAGTGATAAGGAGGGGAATTAATTCAGCATCCCTTCAGATGTTTCTGATAGGAGGGGGAAGAAAAACTAGTTGAAACAAGGATACATAATGCAAATATGCCCAGGAGGAAACTCTTGCTCATGAGAGATTACAACATATGCTAGCCAACCAGAATGAAGGAAGTAATCGAGGCTGCTACATTTGTTCCCTTCTCTTGCCTGACACGACCCTTATCTGTTCTGTTCTTTTAGGCCATTGCTATCGTGTAGTTCTAACCACTATCTTACTCTTTTCCCCAGTAGTCTCTCTTGTTTTGCCACTAACCTAATGATCTAATCTCAAAATGTTTTTAATGTACTAAAAAAATACATGAATGCTAAAATATAAACATTATTACTAACAAGACGAAAATAATGAGAAAAATGGACACAAAAAAGAAAAAAATGAATTTATTTGCCCACGGTTACAAAGATATTTGGGCTTCCCTGGTAGCTCAGCTGGTAAAAGAATCCGCCTGCAATGCAGGAAACCCCAGTTTGATTCCTGGGTTGGGAAGAACACCTGGAGAAGGGATAGGCTACCCACTCTAGTATTCTGGCCTGGAGAATCCGCGACTGTATAGTCCATGCGGTCGCAATGAGGTGGACACAACTGAAAGACTTTCACAAAGATAGTTAATGACAATGTCCAAATGAATTTAGGCTTCCCAACTCTTTAACTTATTATTCATTTCACTGTATCTTGGATCTCAAATACTTTGGCCAAAGAACTGAATTCTACCTTTTTTACTTTGTGACATTCATTTCTTCAAGACCTTAAACATCTTAAATCCAGTTCTAGAAGCACACACTAAACTCCTGTCATGTGTCAAATGCCGTGCCACGTTACTGCAGAAAGAGTTAAGAGAGATCTTCATTTAAGGTACTGACAATTTAAAAGCAAACAGAAACAACAGTGTGATAAATCAAACAAACAAGGCTTCCCAGAGGAGGAGACTTGTGAAGTAAGTTTTAAAGATATACAAGAAGAGTTACTAAAAGGCTTGGAACAAGAGTACTAGTAATTGAAGGACATTCTTTGATAAGCTTCTCTGTAGCTAAAATTTTTTAAACTGCTAGGTCTTCATCCTAGTCTTGACTGAAACTAGGTTCCTTCCTAAAGCACCCCCAGCAGCCCTCTCAAAAAGGCAGTGCTCATTTTCTCACATCCCTCAAACATCAGTATCCTTCTCACCTCCAATGCTGGCTCAAGTTCAATATTCTTGCATTCCCTGTGCGGCTCAGGTCATTTAAAGAGATCACCCCTTTTCCTTCCTTTTTACTCTCATTCACTGCCCTTAATATCCGAAGACTTCAGTAACTAGATTCGTGTTCTTCATTACTCCAACTTTTGCCATCCTCTTATACAATTCCAATGTGCATGTAGACAACAATCTTACATAGTTACACGACCTCGTCAGCTACCTGATGTCAGCAACTCCAATGGCTCTGACCTCTACTCTATCCTAGCACCTGTTACCATGACACACCCTTATCTTGTAAGGACAAAGAACTGTCCATATTAGAAAATATTAAATTCAAACACCTTACATTTTGACTGTCAACTCCTATCTCTTTTAGCCCCTCCCTTTTCCCTCAGTTTATATGGCCTTTCCTATCCTAACACACACCATGATCTATCATTTTAAAAATTCTCAAGTTAGGAAGAAACAGACTCTGATGAGGGGAAAGGCATCTTGGGATTTAGGCACAGTCTGGGATAGAGGAAGCAAGGGTTTGGAATAGTTGCTAAAGAGACTAGGAGAGGGAACTGATCAAAGACAGGCAAATGAATTGATAAGTAATATCCACAGTCCATGACCCCAAATGAGCCTCTATTTTAAGAAATCACAGATGTGTGCTAGTGCTTAGTTTTACAATTTTTCTAACAGTGCCAGCTTCCTGGGTATGAAGTCAAAGGAGGTGGATTAAATGACTAGTATTAAGAGCACAATGCAAATAGTACAAGAAAATGAGGTGAGGAAAATGCTAGTGTACTAGGCAAACCAAGGAGCGGAAAGAATAGATGCCTTCAAATTGTGATACTGGAGAAGACTCTTGCGAGTCCCTTGGACTGGAAAGAGATCAAACCAAGTCAATCCTAAAGCAAGTCAACTCTGAATATTCATTGGAAGGACTGATGCTGAAGCTGAAGCTCCAGTATTTTGGCCACCTGATGTGAGGAGATCCCCTCACTGGAAAAGACCCTGATGCTGGGAAAGACTGAAAGTATAAGGAGAAGAGAGCAGCAGAGGATGAGGTGGTTAGATAGTATCACCAACTCAGTGGACATGAATCTGAGCAAACTCCAGGAGATGGTGAAGGACAGGGAAGGACTGGGCAGGCTGCAGTCCATGGGGTCACAAAGAGTTGGACACAGCTTAGCAGCTGAACAACAAAGGACTAGAGATGTTGAGGTCAGAAGCAAAACACACTAATAAGAGTAAAGATAGAGACTTTGACAAGTGCTCTACCATAATGGTATGGTAGGATATTAAAGCTTACTACTTTAGTGCTAAAGTAGCAAAATCTAAAATTACAGTCACGGAAGTCAGTTGCCAATGTGAAGTAAAAAAATGAAATCCCTAAAGTTGAAGAGGTCAAGGAACTGTGAAGCTGAATAATTCAAATGGCAATCATAATCACCCAAGATGAATTAGGATGTATTAGCTGTAAAAAATATTTAATACCTTGAAAGACACAAACATCTTTATTTAACATGTTTCAATCAACTTACCCGTAATGATTCCATGTAAGATTTATGGCAATCGATATGTAATGTGTGGCCACAGGTTTGTACATAAACACCTCCTTCCCAGCCAATTGATACTGCCAAGAGACAAGAACTCTTAAAAAAAAAAAAAAAAAGGACAAAATATAATTAATTTTAAAGAAGCAGAAACATACCTAAACAAATCTACATAAACCTCTCAATCATTTCATATTGTTATACTAACGTGGGCTTTGTATTTCTGTGATATAAAGGAACACCTGACTTGACTTGACAATCCTGAGGCAATATCTTTAAATCTGGAAGACAGTTTTAGCTTCCAAGTAATTATACTTGTAATAAAAGAGAAAAATTGTGAATCAACCTTTCTCTACCTCATAAAATATAATAAAATATACTGCTACTGATTATTTCACCTGTTCTACATGGTACTGGATTTCTCTGTGACATCTAACCTTAACATCTGCCTTCTTCAAATGCGTACTTCCCTCTTGTTTCCTTAATGCCACTCTCTTTTGGTTTCTCTCCTGTCTCTTTAACCATTTGGTTTAAGCCTCCTTTTAAGACTTTTTTTTCCTTCGTCTGCCCCTTCAATATTTATTTATTTATTTTTTTTTCCTTCAATATTTAAATTCCTCAAGGTTCAATTACTAATGCTTTTCTCTTATTAAAACTATTCTCCCTGAGTGAACTTAATCAGTATATTCAACTATTCCCCAAGTTGGGTCTCTTGCCTGCATGCCAGATACAAGTACTCAGTTGGCAACCAGAAATCTTCAATTTGAGGTCCCTCAGATAAAATAAAACCAATGTGTCAAAAATGTTCATTTTCTCTATGAATCTTTCTCTTCCTCTTGGCTTAAAAACTCTACATCTGTTTAGTCACCAAATCAGAAAGCTAAAAGTTATTCACATCACACCCTTTCCTTCACACCACAGAATTAATTCCCAAACTATATGAAATCTATCTCCTATATAATTCATGATTTTGGCCTCTCCCTCTTTATTCCCACTGTAACAGTCAAGCCTGTGTGACCCGTTGTGGGGGAAAGAGTTCTTAAATAAATTTTCTTAACTGGTCTCCATGATGCATCCTGCACACATCTTTCTAAAGTACAAATCTGCTCATGAGAATTAAAAAAGTGCCTAAACATTTATATGGGTCTTATATAACAAACAATACAAAAAGGAACCCAGATTATATAAGCAAACTACATACTCTTTGGAAATGCATTTTGAAAGTTAATTGCTTTCATCTTCTCTTTCTCTTTAAACTTCTTCTCTGTTAATTCCTTCCCTTCAACCTAATAAACAGTCTAGACTTTTCCTCCTAAAAATAAGTTTCTTTAAATTTTTATTTGGCCTCTGCCAAACAGCATTTCAGCCTGATCTTGAGTTTACCCTCTAGTCAAAGTGAAAGTCATTCAGTCATGTCCAACTCTGCGACCCCATGGACTGTGGACTGCCAGGCTCCTCTGTCCATGGAATTCTTCAGGCCAGAATACTAGAGTAGGTAGCCATTCCCTTTTCCAGGGGATTTTCCTGACCCAAGGACTGCAGGTTGATTTTTTACCATCTGAGCCACCAGGGAAGCCCTCTAGAGTCTATAGCAAATAGATGGCCAAGTCAGGGCAACATTAGGTATGAGGTCTAACATGAGCGACAGCACACAATGAAAAATTTGAGAGCCATCAAAACAGAGCAAACTATTAAATTTTACTTTTATGTTGGAAAATAGCCTATTAGATGATCAAACCATCTTTAAATAACAGTAAACAAAATTCTAATATTAAATCAAGACTCTTCGTGAGCATCTGAAAGTTAAAAGCACTACACAGTATAAAATGCCTTTCTAGCTGATTCGAAGATGTGCAACAGCACAAATCAAATTCTCACAGCAGGTGAGCTGGTTTCTACTGCTACACATCAGAAAAACAACAGGAGACCTGCTCATCTCTGTTTTATGTTTTGGAGCCACTTTAAGTAGAAGCAGATTTGGGTATTAGATCATTTTAGAATGATTGGTAGGCAGATAATAAAGAAGCTATTCTCTTTGACAATGTACTATAAAATGTAATTAATATTTCCTTTTAATACATAAGCCATTAGTTTTAAAAATGAAAATAGTATGTCATTTGTCTATATAACTGTTAGATGTCTTTTTTTAATTTGCTAGAGTCAAAAAAAGCAAGAGATCATTTACTGAGACCTACATTTCAGAAAGACCTACATTCAACAATGTGCCCATTTCTGTACTGTTTAACACTGAACCTTCACCTCAATATTTATTAAAACTTTATGCAGTAAGCAGTCTTATTTCTTTTAATAAAAAGGGACAGAAAGCTGACCAAGAGCTCTCAGTTAAAAATGGTAAAGCCCAAGTTCAACCCAGATCTGACTCCAAAGCTCAGGTTCCATCCTTCCCTATTTAGATATGAGTGTCATGGCTCTCATATGTAACACTTACAATTTCACTAGTAAACACACTATCTTATATGACTGAAATTCTACAGGTAAACTTTATAAAAACCATGCATTTGATATGAAGAGAGCAGAATTTATGCAATTTAATTCTATAATCAGTAACAGTGTCTACTGATAACAACTCTTCTGCTCTACGTGGTCTGGCTACAAAACCAAAATCCAGTAAGCATCCACAATACCCAAGCATGTGTCAGATGCCCTGGAGAAGGGAATGGCAACCCACTCCAGCTATTCCTGCCTGGAGAATTCCATGGACAGAGGAGCTTGGCGGGCTACACAGTCCATGGGGTCACAAAGAGTTGGACACGACTGAGAGACTTCCATACCTTCACACCTGTTGTTGTTTAGTCACTAAATCACATATGATTCTCTTGCGACCCCATGGACTGTAGCCCTCCAGGCTCCTCTGTCTATGGGATTTCCCAGGCAAGAATACTGGAGTGGGTTGCCATTTCATTTTCCACGGGATCTTTCTGACCCAGGGATCAAACCCACCTCTCCTGCATTGACAGGATTCTTTATCACTGAACCACCTGGGAAGCCCTGAAGGGACTATAAAGCCAATAGAATAAATAACCCTAAACCTCCAGAGGTCCAGGGAGCACACTATTTATAAGTAAAATAGCCATTATGAAGTACACAAAAGTACTTATGTAGAAGTAAAACCTCACAGTAACTCACAAAAACAGAACAGATTCAGTCCAGTTCAAGGATCAATTCAGAACTTTTTTTAAAAAAGAAGTTTTTTGTTTTCTTACTTAGCTATGAATAGAAATGAATAGCTATTCTGACTGCAAGAAGAGATAGGCTACTTTTTCCCTCCTTTATTAGATCTCCCCTTCCCTCAAATTATTATGTCCTTAGGTCTGAGTTATATATTGACTGACTAAATTATTTTTATTTTCCATTTGGCCTTAGGATTCATCTTTACTCATTTACTCTAAAGTGATTCAAAATGCTGACATTAAAACCAGGATTACATCAGGAGAAAAAAAAAAAAAACTAAATAAAGTTGGCAGTAAATTTCTGCAAAAGTAGAATTCAGCATAATTTTCTCCAAAATGAAGATATTAATTGGTCTCCAATTAGTAAAGCTATATACATATATACACATGCTGCAGAAAACCTGAAGAAACAATAAAGAAAAAGAGTGAAAATGTGTCTGCGTATACACATATGTATGCATGTATATATACAAACATAAAGACTTCTTATTTTCAAATAATGATTTCATTTTAAAGCCTCTGAAAATATATGGAAGCATTATCCTCATTACCTAACCCAAACTGCTTAATAAGGCCTAACGAGCCCTCCTAAAGAGGTAACTTGAAAATTAAAAATACCACTTTACATTTATACTGACCTTTATAACATGTAAAATGATCTTTTGGGTTACTGCATGAAAGACCATTATGAGCCCTATTTTACAGGTAAGGTAACTGAGACTTAGAGTGTTTGGTCAAGCTCACATTGCTAAGAAATGGCAGAATCAGAAGGAAACCCCAGTTTACCTCATCTGAAACTCTTTCTACTCTACACAATACCTCCCTATCTAGAGTTACCATCTCCTCCAGAATCCAGTGGAATCATCCTTAATCCAGACTATTGAACCACACTCTGATTCTTATCACATTAGATCAGTGTATATATTATATATTAGATCAGTATATATATTCTATATAAGTATTCTGTCTGCCATATATCCTACTAGCTGCTTCCATTTAATTTAGTACATTATGTACATTTAGAAATCATATTTAGAAATCTACTAATATACATTTATATATACGTATATATATAACTAAAAATAATGCTTCATTTTATATTTTAAGCATTTTAAGTTATTAACAGATGTTACTTAACTCAAAATACAGCAGAGTCAAACAACAACAGGTGAAAGGAATCCCCATTTGATAACCCCTCAGGAAATTTAAAAAACAGTATCAAAATTTTACAAAGAAGTTAACAATGTTGCTGCTACTAAATCAACTGAGTTGATCTAAGACTTATGAATACCTGAGAGCTAGAGCCACAAAGGACAAAGAGTCAGGGGAAAATCTACCAAGTTCACGACAAGAAATCGTGGAAGCCATGATGAATCTGCCCCTACTTTACACATCAAAAGCATTATGAAACTTTATTGTGTATCTTTAAATGAAAAAGACAGAAGCAAAAATCTTCATAAAACGCTAAGTGCCACATCTAAAAGTTTTTATAAAGTATATAAGATAATATATAAAAGTATATAAAATGATAATATAAACTTATCATTCCACTGAATTGAATTTGTATATCTTATAATAAACATTTAGAACAAAGGCATAATATTTGAAACCTGAAATTTTTATGTGTTAACTGACTTCTATTTATTACTATCCACATACTAATTTTTTTCTAATAAACTTCCAAATTCCAAGTCAGAAAGATACTTGGTTTGAAGAAAAATATAAAACTTTGGAGAGAAATATCCATCAATTTTATAGACAAAAATACCATTTAATAAAAAGAATACTTACATCCTTGAAATAACGTTGTAATAATGAAAGCCTCACGTCATGAACTGCTGCACATGTATCCCAGGGGTATATTTGCTCCTCTTCAGAGATAGGCAGCTTTTTTGGCTCAACATTGTCACGGCACTGCCCCAAAACTATATTAACAACAAAGATAAGAGCCCATTAAAAAAACTAACATATGGACTTTATTCACCAAGAAAAGAGAAGTTATTTACCATAAGCTTCTTAATTTTTTCACTATTACAATATTTTTAAAGACTTTAAAAAAAGTGATATCTTAATTTTCTTCTACAGAGTAAATAAACTTTTAATATGTGAATGTTTATTTTTTAAAATAACATCAGGGTTGGCGAGAAGGGCAAAGTGAGGCGAGAAGGGCAAAGTGAGCCTGGAATTGTGTGGAATAAAGAGCAAAGAGGTATTCAAGCTCTGAGCGGAGACCTAAAGGAATTCTGACTAGTCAAATTCAAGAATAATGACAATAACAGATAACACGTTCACTGATTCAGGCAGGGAACATGAAGTAAAAGGGTATAATGTTAGACTCTCAAAGTATCATCCTACAGAAAACCAACCAAGTGATTAAACTTGGTTAACATCACCAATAATGGAACAATCACTATGAGTCTCTTGATGTGATGCAATGGAAAGGAACAGCATCATAATACTACCATTGCCAAAAATGTTTAACTTTAATAACAGGGAAAGCAAAAGTGAAAGTCACTCAGTCATGTCTGACTCTTTGCAACCCCGTGGACTATACTTGTCCATGGAATTCTCCAGGCCAGAGTACTGGAGTGGATGATAGCTGTTCCCTTCTCCAGGGGATCTCCCCAACCCAGGGATTGAACCCAGGTCTCCCACACTGTAGGCAGATTCTTTACCATTCAAGCCACCAGGGCAGCCCAATAACAGGGAAACAATCACATAAATCCAGAAAATGAGACAGTCTACAGAACAGACTTGAACTTTTCAAAATTTTTTTAAATGCCTGGAGAAGCTGTTTTGGATTAAAGGAGACTAACAAGAAATGACAACTAACTGCAACACATGATCTTTACTTGGCTCTTGGAACAAGAAAAATATATATCTGGTATATAAAATATTATTGGGAGACTCTGAACACAGAATATTTTATTTTATTCATATTAAATTTATTCAGTATGATTGGTACTAAGGTTGTATAAAAGAGTATCTTTATTCTTAGGTGATACATGCTAAAGTATTTAGGGATAAAAATGTCCAAGATGTCTACCTATGACAAGTGTGTATACGTCTGTGTATAGATAAGTATGGGAAAGAAAACATAAATATGGAAATATGCTAGCAATCATTGAGTATAGGTGAAGGGTTCTCAACTTTTCTGTAGATATAAAAGTTGGTTGAAATGAAAAGTTGGGAAAAGAGGTATTTTTATCATTGTAAAACACAGACCACATAAAAAGGAAGTGGGGGTACAAGCATACAGTGCCACACATTACTCTAAGACTCAATAAGTCATTCTTAGAGAAGGGAGTATCAGGCACAGAGCTGTGAGCCCCAAGTTCTGGGGAGATTTATAACAGCAGCAGCAGCAGGAAGAATAGACAAAAGCAAGTAGATGCTAGAAACTAAAATATAATTAGCCATGATGTATAGTCCTCTTAATAAACTGCCGAACTTGGTTAGCTAGGATTTTGTTAAGGACTTTTACATCTCTATTCATAAGTGATACTTGTCTATCATTTTCTTTTCTTTTGATGTCCTTATCTGGCTTTGGTATCAACATAGTGCTGACCTCAGAGAATGAGTTAAGAGGTGTTCCCTTCTCTCTTTTCACTTTTTTTTTTTCCTTTTGGACAAATCTAAGGAGGAACAGTCTTAATTCTTTAAATGGCAGAAGACTGAAATAGACATTTATTCAAAGACATGCAAATGGCCAACAGGCACATGAAAAGATGCTCAAGATCCCTAACTATTAGAGAAATGCAAATCAAAATTGCAGTGAGGTACCATCTCAAACCAGTCAGAATGGCCATCATTAAAAAGTCTACAAATAACAAATGCTGGAAAGGGTGTGGAGAAAAGGGAACTCTCCTACAAGGTTGGTGGTATAGTGCTATATATAGTTACTGGTATACTGCTATACATAGTATAGTTATACTGCTATAATCACTGTGGAAAACATTATGAAGGTCCTCAGAAAACTAAAAGTAGAATTACAATATGATCCAGCAATCCCATTCCTGGACATATATACAGACAAAACTATAATTCAAAAAGATACCATGCACCCCTATGTTCATAGTAGCAGTATTCACAATAGCCAAGATGCAGGAGCAACCTACATGTTCATCGACACATGAATGGATAATAAGATGTGGTACATATATACAAAGGAATACTACTCAGTCATAAAAAAGAACAAAATAATGCCATTTACAGCAACATGGATGCAATCAGAGATTATTATACTAAGTAAAGCACGTCAGAAAGACAAATACCATATGATATTACTTATATGTGGAATCTAAAATATGACACAAATGAACCTATCTATGAAAGAGAAACAGAACAGACTGGTGGCTGCCAAGGGAGAGAGAGATGAAGGAGGGCTGCAGTGGGAGGCTGGGGTTAGCAGATACGAGCTTTTATATATAGAATGGATAAACAACAAGATCCTACTGTATCAGCACAAAGAACTATATATTCAATATCCCATGATAAATCATAACAGAAAGAATATTTTTTAAAAAAAGAATGTGTGTGTGTATATATATGTGTGTGTGTATAACTGAACCATTTTGCTGTACAGCTGAAATTAACATAACATTGTAAATCAACTATCCTTCAATTACAGGTACTAATAAAAAACATGTTCAATGACCCAATTTCTTCAAATAGCAAAGTGCATTTGGGGTGGGGGCGATGATAGGCACAGGAAAAGATAAGAAGGGATTCTATTAATTAAAAGACTATAAGCAGTCTCTACAACTACAAATAAAAAAATAAAATAAAATAAATAAGAAACAGTTGGGGAAATCTGAACTCTGACTAGATATTTGATGATATTGAAGAACTAAGTTACTCAGGAGTGATTGTGGTTTTAAAAAATAAGTCTTTAAAAAAATAAGTCTTTTCTATTCAGCAGATATGGTGAAATGTTTATAGATGAAATAAAATGATGTCTGGAATCTGTTTCCAAATAATTCTAGGAGGAAAAATTAGTCACAAGTTAATCACTGTTAGAGATTGATGGGGACATTAGAAATTAGAGATTGATGGGGACATGGAGGTACATTTTACTAGTCTCTTTACATCACCACATAGTTAAAATTTTCCATATTCAAAGATAAAAGAAAAAGAGAAGAGACAAATCAAAATAAATAAAGAATTCAGAAGTTAGGAAAAAGTAAAGAGGGGTAAAAGGTGAGAGGATGTCAGAGGGTGGTGAGGCTCAGAAAGAAAGGAAACAGCCAGAGATTTTCCCTGCTACAATTCCCAGTTAAAATAACTCTTGAGATTTAATAGCTTTTAATGCTAGTTTCTTATATTTTTCCTCATATCCTGAAATGACAAAAGAGCTGTGGAACAGTAGAATTATCTAATATTAACAAGTTTAGTGCAAAAAATTGCTAAAAGGGAATTAAATGAAGTAACAAGTCAAAGTACCTTTAAAAATATAAAACAATGAACAAATAACAGTCCAAAATAATAACAGAAGCTTCACTGGGGCAGAGATATTATTTTGTTTTGCTTCTTATTGTAATAGCGATGATCAATAAATATATGTGACATGAATGAATGAATAAAAGAAAACATTAAGTTGATGATTATACAGTATTCGGTGAAGAAGTTATAGAGGGACAAGTTAAGTGGCAACAATCTAATAAACTGAATTCTTTAAAACAGTAGAAAAAGATAAGCAGCTGTGAAATTAGTTAGTATTCGAACACATTTCCTTTTAATTATAGTAGGCATTTCTCATCTAGACGGCTCTATTGTCCTATTCAGTGAGGGTTTCAAAGACCAATTTCATATTTAAACAAGAGTAATAAGACAAAAAAACTAATCTACCAGGCATCGCATTAGACCCTTTTACCTATATTACATTACTTAACCAACATGACAATCCTCAAAAATCACTATTATCTCTGTATTTAAAAGAAAGCAATAAACTCGGCCAGATTAAGTCAAGCAGTAGATGTTTTTCTGGAACTCTCTTGCTTTTTTGATGATCCAGCGGATGTTGACAATTTGATCTCTGGTTCCTCTGCCTTTTCTAAAACCAGCTTGAACGTATGGAAGTTCACGGTTCATGTATTGCTGAAGCCTGGTTTGGAGAATTTTGAGCATTACTTTGCTAGCATGTGAGACGAGTGCAATTGTGCAGTAGTTTGAGCATTCTTTGGCATTGCCTTTCTTTGGGACTGGAATGAAAACTGACCTTTTCCAGTCCTGTGGCCACTGCTGAGTTTTCCAAATTTGCCAGCATACTGAGTGCAGCACTTTCACAGCATCATCTTTTAGGATTTGAAATAGCTCAACTGGAATTCACTAGTTTTGTTTGTAGTGAGGCCCACTTGACTTCACATTCCACGATGTCTGGCCCTAGGTGAGTGATCACACCATTGTGATTATCTTGGTTGTGAAGAACTGTTTTGTATAGTTCTTCTGTGTATTCTTGCCACCTCTTCTTAATCTCCTCTGCTTCTGTTAGGTCCATACCATTCCTGTCCTTTATTGAGCCCATCTTTGCATGAAATGTTCCCTTGGTATCTCTAATTTTCTTGAAGAGATCTCTAGTCTTTCCTATTCTATTGTTTTCCTTTATTTCTTTGCACTGATCACTGAGGAAGGCCTTCTTAAACTCTCCTTGCTATTCTTTGGAACTCTGCATTCAAATGCGTACATCTTTCCTTTTCTCCTTTGCTTTTGGCTTCTCTTCTTTTCACAGCTATTTGTAAGGCCTCCTCAGACAGTCATTTGGCTTTTTTGCATTTCTTTTTCTTGGGGATGGTCTTGATCCCTGTCTCCTGTACAATGTCACGAACCTCTGTCCACCGTTCATCAGGCACTCTGTCTATCACATCTAGTCCCTTAGATCTATTTCTCACTTCCACTGCATAATTGTAAGGAATTTTATTTAGGTCATACCTGAATGGTCTAGAAAAACATCTATTTCTGCTTTATTGACTATGCCAAAGACTTTGACTGTTTGGATCACAATAAACTGTGGAAAATTCTGAAAAAGATGGAATACCAGACTACCTGACCTGCCTCTTGAGAAATCTGTATGCAGGTCAGGAAGCAACAGTTAGAACTGGACACGGAACAACAGATTGGTTCCAAATAGGAAAAGGAGTACATCAAGGCTATATATTGTCACCCTGCTTATTTAACTTATATGCAGAGTACATCATGAGAAATGCTGGGCTCGATGAAGCATGAGCTGGAATCAAGATTGCCAGAAGAAATATCAATAACCTCAGATATGCAGATGACACCACCCTTATGGCAGAAAGGGAAGAAGAACTAAAAAGCCTCTTGATGAAAGTGAAAGAGGAGAGTCAAAAAGTTGGCTTAAAGCTCAACATTCAGAAAACAAAGATCATAGTATCCGGTCCCATCACTTCATGGCAAATAGATGGGGAAACAGTGACAGACTTTATTTTTTTGGGCTCCAAAATCACTGCAGATGGTGACTGCAGCCATGAAATTAAAAGATGCTTACTCCTTGAGAGAAAAGTTATGACCAACCTAGACAGCTTATTAAAAAGCAGAGACATTACTTTGCTAACAAAAGGTCCATCTAGTCAAATCTATGGTTTTTCCAGTAGTCAAGTATGGATGTGAGAGTTGGACTATAAAGAAAGCTGAGTGCCAAATAATTGATGCTTTTGAACTGTGGTGTTGGAGAAGACTCTTGAGAGTCCCTTGGACTGCAAGGAGAGCCAACCAGTCCATTCTAAAGAAGATCAGTCCTGAGTGTTCATTGGAAGGACTGATGTTGAAGCTGAAACTCAAAGCCTTTGGCCACCTGATGCGAAGAGCTGACTCATTTGAAAAGACCCTGATGCTGTGAAAGGTTGAAGGCAGGAGGAGAAGGGGATGACAGAGGATGGGATGGCTGGATGGCATCACCGACTCAATGGACATGCGTTTGGTAAACTCTGGCAGTTGGTGATGGACAGGGAGGCCTGGCATGCTGTGGTCCATGGGGTCGCAAAGAGTCGGACAAGACTGAGCGATTGAACTGAACTGAAATGAACTGAAGCGAAGTTGCTCAGTCGTGTCCGACTCTTTGCAACCCCATGGACTGTAGCCTATCACGCTCCTCAGTCCATGGAATTTTCCAGGCAAGAGTACTGGAGTGGGTTGCCATTTTCTTCTCCAGGGGATCTTCCCGACCCAGGGATCGAACCCAGGTCTTCCGCATTGCAGGCAGATGCTTTACCATCTGAGCCACCAGGGAAGTCCTGTATCTGAAATCAGAGGAATTTCTTCTATCTAATTCTTTCTACTCTACTAATTCAGAGTAAACACCCTAGGAAAAAAATGCCCTGGAGAAATATGTGTTTTATTTACTTTGCTTCACACATACTCTTATTGAAAAAGGATTACATTTATTGGAACTGGAGTGTAATATTCATCACTACCTCAAAATACTTCAGTATGGCAGAGAATAGAGAATATTCAGACAAATTCTTCAAATTTTTAAAAACATTAACTCTAAGATTTGCAAACGTCAATTGGCAGGCTGTTACAAGAGTGACTACTTCTACACGCAAGAAACAAGGGCAAAGTAACCTGAATATGTCTTATATAATTAAAATATTTAAACTATTTATTTAAAATATTTAGACTATTTCTGGACTTAAATGTTTCTAGATATTAGAACAATCAAGTTGCCAAGAAAGTCACTCAGTTTTTGGCCACCCAGCATTGGTAAGATTCCATCACACTCTAAAGAAAAACACTATGTAACATACAGAGAGATCTCTCTTAAAGGCTTCTTTCAACACCAAGAAAGTGAGATAAAACCAGATTAAGAATCTTTGCTAAAAAAAAAACTTAAAAAGACCCTTGCTATACAGAGCTACAGTTATATCTAAACAAAAATATAGCTTTTATTTGAGAGATTTACTAATCTGTTGCAAACACTTCATCTCTAAAAATGTTCCCACTAAATATTACTTTGATTTTTACCTGAGGATGCTTGTAACAGTACAACCAATCCCGTAGGTCTGTCTTCAGAGGAGGGCCCACTCTGTCCACAAATAACACAATCATATACTGCCTCAGAAACTTGAGGTTCTGCTGTGGTGATCTCCATAGGAATATCACTCTCTGGAGAATCTGAGGAGAAAAAGTTGCAACTCTTAATTACTGAAAAGAAAATCTCTCTTTAACAAAATTATGGGAAAAAAAAATCAAGCTCAAATAATTTGGAACTTCAGTATCAATAAATTATATAGTAATAAAACTATGGGAAAATTATCTCGCTAAAATAAAATGTCATCTCATAAAAGACAAAATTACAAAGAATGGATGCTATGACTTCCGATTTCTGGGTTGGGAAGATCCCCTTGAAGAGGAAATGGTAACCTACTCCAGTATTCTTGACTGGGAAATCCCATGGTGTGCTACAGTCCATGGGGTCACAAAGAGCTGGATGTGACTTAGCAACTAAAACAATAAGAATTCTTCTAATGTTGTATCATACATAAAATTAAAACTAAAAACACAGATGCAAAGGTATTTGTATCTAAAAATATTGTTTTAATATTATAATTAAGGAAATAAGGGGGAGATCATTTGCTTTAATTTTCTTTGAAGCACTTCAGAAGGAAAATTTATAATAACATGGCAGCTCTTGGAAAGAAATGGCAATATTTACTAGGAGATAAAAGGGGAAAAAACTTTTTCTTTTTTCTTTTAATTGTAGTGATTATATCTTAGTGATAATAATTATCAATATGTACTTATGTAGGATAAACATTTCTATATGACCATATATATAATAAAGCAAAATTATAATAGAAAATAAAATAACAGCAATCCTTTGGTGATATGTCATTAACAGCAAGAAATAAAATACTGAGTCAATAACCATTTCAGATAAAAATTCATAGAATCATCCACAGTGGCAAAAGAAAGGAATAGAGGGGATTGGGAAGATTAAAGAAGCAGAAATGATTTATGACATGTTTAAAAGATGGAGGCATATCTAAATAAATATGTTAAAAAAAGGACAGAAATAGAAAAAGAAAGATGTCAAGTTTATATATGTTTTAATAAGATTTCATGCAGATAAACATACATCAGATATTTACTAAGACTGAGAGGAAAAGGGGCGAAACCTAAAATAAAACTTTGGATAATGCACAAAATTAATGGAAATTTTAAATAAGCCAATGAAGAGATCAAAAGCTTAAAGTGGTCTTGTATATCCTCCCTCAATATCTCTCCCTGAGTATCTCTCTGTCTCTCCTTCTCGATCATACCACTTATTTGAGAATGAGTCTGTGGTTGCCTACTGGAGAAGGAGACAGCCCACCTGGAACAGAGCCCAGGTGTCCTACCAGCTCAGGCCAGTCCCAACTAACCAACTATCAGATCATTCTTGGAACATGCTTTGTTTTTGTGATTATGGAGTTTTGTGGATGAAAGGAGAAAAGAATGGGAAAATGATGTAGGGATGATATATTTAGTGCCCTCAGAACCATGGGAAATATGTTTTTGCTTGGAAACATTATGCCTATGCTGGGGAACAGACGACTGCAAAACACAAGTATCTGGAGAAAAGGGAAACCTCTTGTACTGTTGGTCAGAATGTAAACTGATACAGCCACTATGGAGAACAGTACGGAGAGTCCTTGAAAAACTAAAAATAAAACTACCATATGCCCCAACAACTCCACTACTGGGCATATACACTGAGAAAACCATAACTGAAAGAGATGCATGTACCCCAATGTTCCTTGCAGTGAGGACATGGAAACAATCTATGTTCATGCATAAAGAAGTTGTAGTACATATATACAATGGAATATTACTCAGCCATAAAAAGACCACATTTGAGTCAGGCCTAACGAAGTGGATGAACCTAGAGCCTGTTAGACAGAGTGAAGTAAGTCAGAAAGAAAAAACAAATATCGTCCATTAACACATATATACGGAATCTATTTGCAGGACAGCAATGGAGATGCAGACATAAAGAACAGACTTGTGGACACAGCGGGGGAAGGAGAGGGTGGGGTGAACCGAGAGCAGCATGGAAACATATACATTACCATATGTAAAAGAGCTAGCCAGTGGAAATTTGCTGTAGGATGCAGGGAACTCAAATCAGGTGCTCTGTGACAACATAGAGTGGTAGGATGAGATGGGAGGTGGGAGGGAGGTTCAAGAGGGCGGGGGACGTATGTATACCTATGGCTCATTCATGTTGATGTATAGTAGAGACCAACACAATATTGTAAAGCAATTATCTTCCAATTAAAAATAAACAACAACAACAACAAAAAGTATCACAGGGCAAAGTGTGGTCTGCAGCCTAGGGGTAGGCACAGAGAATCTTCTTTACTGCATAAACTGATCCTTGGTTTTAAGAACATATAATACACTTTAATTTTTAACTACAACTGAGTATTTGCTTGGATCCTACTAGGTGAATTACTACTCATAAACTAAACACACTACTGGAACTTACTCTTTTCTGCTAAGAAGCCTGTAACAACTGCCACAATTGCAAAACTCCTGCTGTGCAATATCATTAATTCTGTACTGTCCTGACCTGGTCATCATTTTTACTACTAACATTCTTGCTTTCCTCTGCTTTTTTAACTTGGTATAGAAAAGGACTTCTCATTCCTTTTTAAAAATATATTATTTAAATATAATTTTAGTTTTGCAGAAAAGTTTTGAAGTCACTACAGAGTTCTCATAAACCTCACACCCAGTTTCCCCTTAAATCTTACGTTAGCATACGACTGTCACAATGAACTAATATTGATATATTACTGAGCAATTTTATTGATATAATACTGATATAAATTAACTAAAGTCCATATTTTCTTCAGATTTCCTTATTTCTACCTAATGTCCTTGTTTTTTTTTGAGGATCCCATCCAGAACAGTGTATTACATTTAGTTGTCAGGTCTCCTTAGGCTACTCTTAGCTGTGGCAGTTTCTCAAGAAACTGTTGTTTTTGATGACCTTAAAAGTTTTGAGGAGTACTCATCAGGTATTCTGTATAACATTCCTCAGCTGTAACTTGTCTGATACTTTTCTCAAGATTAGTCTGAGGTTATGGTTATAAGTGAGGAGGACCACTAAGGTAAAGTACCATTCTCATCAACATCGTATCAATGGTATTTAATATCAATATGATCAATTATTGCTTATATGGACACTGATCATCTCATTTGGGTAGCATTATGATCATTTCATAACATATGCAAATACCAAATTACTAAGTAGTACACCTAAAACTGAGCTTCCCAGGTGGCTCAGTGGTAAAGAATCTGCCTGCCAATGCAGGAGACACAGGAGATGTGGGTTCAATCTCTGGGACAGAAAGATCCCCTGGAGGAGGAAATGGCAACCCACTCCGGTATTCTTATCTGGAAAATCCCATGGACAAAGGAAGCTGGTGGGCTACAGTCCATAGGGTCACAAAGAGTTGGACATGACTAAGCGACTGAGCATGCACACACAAAGACTAACACACACACGTGAAACTAACACAATACTGCACCCCACCTATGCTACAATTATTTTAAAAAGGAAACATGGACTTCCTTGGTGATCCAGTGGTTAAAACTCCTTGCTTCCAATGCAGGTGGCAGTTCAATCTGTGGTCAGGGAACTAAGATCCCGCATGCCCTGCCTCTTGGAAAAAAACAGAAGGGGAGGGAAAGCAAACTGCACAGCATTATATATAGTAAAGTTTTATTTCAGGAAAGACAAATAGAAACAAAATCCATTTATATAATTTTTATATGTATTCATATGAAACAACAAAGCCTATTTACAATGATTTCTCCCAAAGGGTTGAGATTTAAAAGAGAAGGTAGGAAGAAATGATCAGCTTTACTTTCGTACAGTTTTGTATATGTTAAACATATATATTTTAAATGTTTTTGCTTGATATCAGTGTGTGTCTTATTTATGGAACAAATAACCAAAACGTAATTTATATTTGTGGGTTGTATTTTTTAATACACCACATCACTGATGACTGACTTAAAATGACAGATACAGCACTATTTCTCAAAAGTGAACAAATTTATGATCAGAACAACCAACATAGAAAAGTATTCTATCCACAAGACCTGCTTTCTAATTTAAGTGAAAAGAAATTCAACTAGTTTCTATTCAGTTGACAGAATAAGAATTTCACAAGGTGACACAGCAAAGTTTATAGTAATTTATAAAATAATAACATAGATGCAACAGCAATAGATACATAGGACTAGTGCACTATATGCATTCCAATGCCACAAGAAGATGGGTCTTACCTAAAAGAAAGCAAGTCTAAGTTCCAGCAGCCATACTCACAGAGAGGTTCCCACGTTTTAAAAAAAAAAAAAAAAAAAGAAAGCAAGTCTACAACTGTGCCTGATTCCAAGGAAATGTAAGAATATAAAAGAGGCTAGTTTATGATACAACCAAACTCTAAAGTAGCAAAAAAAAAAAAAAAAGTGTCAGGGAAAAAGAAGCAGTTAAAGATGTAAAGAGCATCCTTTTTCATAATAAGAGAAACGCTGATTAAAACTAGACCAGATACCATTTCTTTTCACCAACAAGATTAGCAAAAATAAAAAAGTTTGACAACACATTCTAATGACAAGGATGTAGGTAACTTGCTGTTCTGACACACTGTTGATGGGAATACTAAATGGTACAACCCTTAAAAGGGTAATTTGCAATATGTAGCAAAATTACATATGTGTTTACCCTGACCCAGCAATCCCACATATAGAAATGAATCTTACATATATATTACCAAAATATACAAAGACACATGCCACAAAGATATTTACTGCAATACAACTTATATAGCAAAAGACTGGAAATAATCCAAATGTCCAATAATAGAAGACCATTTGAATAAACTATTGATAGGGGTGGGGTGGGGATCTACCATACAGGTAGAAAAAAGAATAAAGAATATCTCTATACGCTGCATGATGGGATCTCCAGGATGTAACGTTGAGTGAAGAAAGCAAGGCAGAAGAAGTGTACATAGTATGTTATCATTTACCTAAGAAGGGGACACTAGGGATGCAAATATTTTTATATTTCAATATATATACTTATATCCCCAATCTTCTTTATGTAAATTGTTAAAAAAAAATGAAAAGATAAACCTCAAATTAAACTGTATTATTAAACAATGAAACAAACATCTCCTTCCACAACTAACAACAATAAAAGTCAACCAAATCCTGACACATGCCAACTCAAGCTTGGACTACCCCACTTTCCAAATGAAATCTTAAAGGATGGGTACTGTAGACAGTTACTGTTTCTATCTGAAGTGAAAAGTGTCAGTCACTCAGCCATGTGGGACTCCTTGTGACCCCCCAAGGACTCTAACCCACCAGGCTGCTCTGTCCATGTGATTTCCCAGGCAAGAATACTAGAGTGGGTAGCCATTCTCTTCTCCAGGGTATCTTCCCAACTCAGGGATTGAATGGATAGAACCTGGGTCTCCTGCACTGCAGGCAGATTCTTTACCATCTGAGCCACAAGGGAAGCCTAGCTACTTGGTATTTATTATCTCATCTGTTAACAGCAGGACTCAATTATTGCTTAGCAAATCATACCATCACCACGTTTGATTCCTATGACTGGAGTGGAGCTAACCTTATAATCAGGCTAGACTAATAGAACCACATCAAGGATTTTTGTTTCAGTTATTTGAAAAGATAGGGCTTCCCTGGTGGCTCAGAGGGTAAAGTGTCTGCCTGCACCATGGGAGACTCGGGTTCAATCCCTGGGTCAGGAAGATACCCTGGAGAAGGAAATGGCTACTCACTCCAGTACTCTTGCTTGGAAAATCCCATGGACAGAGAAGCCTGGTAGGCTACAGTCCATGGGGCTGCAAAGAATCGGACACGACTAAGCAACTTCACTTTCACTTTCCTTTCACTTTATTTGAAAATAAGTATTGTGTTAATTCTAGTTTAAAAATAAATAAAACTTGCCAAACACAATGACTATCCTTCTATCTTATACCTTAAGCCTCAATCAATCAACATCATCAGTCTACTAATTCTCACTTTGCAACTATTCTCATAACTGTCCCTGTCTGTCTCCAGGCTACCAGCTTGGGGGAGTAAGCAGGGGAGAGACTTCACTCTCCTCAGTTTGCTTCACATATGAGAAATTGTAAAGATTAGGCAAAGCTTGCTGATCAATAGCCCAGACTCCACCATTTACTACTGTATAACCTCAGACAAATTTCTTAACTTAAATTTAGGTATGGAATACTGCCATCTATCTCATGTGTCTATCAAGACAAATAAGTCAATATACAGAATGTGTTTAGCACAGTGCTGGTTACATAGTTAACATACAAAAATATATATATCATCATCAGTAGCATCCCCCAAGATTCATACTATTAGACCCAGACTCAAAATACAGAAAAGGTTTTGTGTACACGATGTTTATAATAATTAAATTTTTTTAAAAACTAAAGCTCAATTATGATGGAATGATTAAATAAATTATAGAATAAAAGTAATAATAGTAATAACCAACACTTAAAAACACTTATGCACCAAGCACTCTGTTTTAAATGTTTGAAATGTGTACCATTACATTCAATCTTCACTACAACCCTATGAGGCAGGTAGTATAATGATCTCCTTTTAACTATGTGGAAACCAATGCAGACAGTAAATTACTCCAGGTAATGGAATGGCTGTGATATGAACTTGGCAGTAATGCTCCAGAGTCCATGATCATAACCACTACATGCTACTTCTCCAATGAAGTAAAACCACAGTTACTAGGAATTTTAATAATAACATAGGGACATGTTTATGCTAAAATGTTGAGCAAAAAGACATGATAAAAAATTGTATTACATGGTATCATCTGTAATACATATGTCTTCTAGATCATGAGATTAGGGATAAAATTCATCCTTCTTTATGTTTTTCTGTACCATATAACTTCTACGATTAAATGTTATATGTTTAAGATTCCTCACAGCTCAGTTGGGAAAGCAACCACCTGCTATGCAGGGGACCCTAGTTCGATTCCTGGGTCAGGAAGATCTCCTGGAGAAGGGAAAGGCTACCCACTCCCATATTCTGGCCTGTAGAATTCCATGGACTGTATAGTTCACTGAGTCACAAAGAGTCAGACATGACTGAGCAACTTTCACTTTAAGATCAGAAAGTAATTTCCAAAATAAATTCTTACTCTATATTAAGCATCTAAACTCTCCCTTGAACAACTATGTTGGATTTCAGCCGTATCTGTCTGATAAACCTTAATGAATCAAGGTCTAACATCCTGACTTCTACCCACTGTGGTGGTAATGGTGCTCAGGTCATGTCCAACTCTTTGTGATCCCATGGACTATAGACTCCCAGGCTCCTCTGTCCATGGAATTTTCCAGACAAGTATACAGGAGTGGGTTGCCACTTCCTGCTCTAGCAGATCCTCCCAACTCAGGGATCGAACCCATGTCTCTTGCACCTCCTGCACAGGCAGGCAGATTCTTTACTACTGTGCCACCTGGGAAGCCCATGACTTCTACACCTACATGGCGAGTAAA
This sequence comes from Cervus canadensis, assembly GCF_019320065.1. NCBI lineage: Eukaryota > Metazoa > Chordata > Mammalia > Artiodactyla > Cervidae > Cervus > Cervus canadensis. Next base: position 49,739,806 of record NC_057400.1, on the reverse strand, counting down.
AATAAACAAAGGGGGATAGTGATCAGGAGAGAAGGAACTGCAGAGGTTGAGTCTTTTCATTGGAAACTTGATAACTACAAAAAGGAATTATCAACAGATAAGTAAGAATACTAATCACAGAGTAGAAATCTGTTGCATTCAGAGAGAAAAGTGTCTGTCCTTAAATTTTTACCTACTAATATACAATATTGATTTGAGGATTATAAAGTACTGCATGTTAAAAATTTGAAATACTCTAAATACTAAGTTACGAGAGTAGAAATCTTAGACGATCTCTCACACACAAAAATAAAGCCAAAATAAGAAATAAACAACTACAGAATGCTTACATTAATAACACAAATGGGAAATAAGGCAAAAAGACAAAAGGCATCTGACAAAGCAGAGGACTGGACTGAGATTAAATTGTGTCTATATTAAAGATAAATATTATCTCAGGTGTGGACCCTGATTCATGTGTTAATAATAATATATATGTCACATGTAAATGGGGAGAGTAATCAGAGGCAGTGAGACGTATAACTTTGCAATATTTATCTTGAGCAAAGTATGAAAATGAGATCTCAAACAGGTTTTAGGGGTCAAACAGATCTCTCTGGGAAGGGAATGAGCTATGAATAAAAGGAATATACAAATCTGAATGGTCCAGAGTCCCACTGGCATGGCCATAATCAATATAAATAAACCAAATGCTCATGAATCTCTATTACCTCACCTGTCACCACTGCAGCATGCAAGAACCGGGACTAGCAGAGAGCGGAGCCCTTTATCCTGATGGCTTCTGTGAATTGCCTCTGTTTGCTAGCAATCATGTCTGCCTGATCCCTCAATTGTTGTTCCTGTGCCCTGGCTACTGCCAAAAAAGATCAAACCTTCCAAAAAGTAGTAAGATTTAGGACAGCAAGTCAATAACTTTGCAGACTAATGACATTCAAATTTATGATCTTGAACATAACTGGACCCTAAGCATTGCTTATCAATTTTTATACTTAGCCTGGATGAGCAACATCTCCCATTTTCATTAGCAATGTCTCCAAACTTCAGATGGTATGCTTTTCACTCATCAAAACTCACCTTTTACTTAGCCCTGTAAACTGAAGCAACTGAGTGATCACCTGAAGTTCCCACTTTCCCTACCCCTAAAGGAACTTACCTCTATTTCCATCCACGCTTTCCCTCTCCTCTCCCGTCTACACAGGGAATGAGGTGGCCATTCTCCTATTCAAGACAATACTACCTAACCTCTTCTGGATACTTTGCTTAATCAATTCCTCAGAAAATTGTTTTTGTTTTATCTCATTTGGGAGTGGGAAGAAACAGATAAAAACAATTTCTAAAAACAGTATTCTCTAAGCTTATTTTCTTAGCTCCTAAGGTTGCAAAAAAACAAACCAAACTATTTATCAAACCGTTAAATTAACTCCCCCGAAAATGCTGATCTCAAGTGACTTCAGAACAGAGCTTTTGACTATTACCCTTAGTAGAATTACCAAAGGATAAAATGGTCTGTAAACAATTTTAAATTTTTTAAATTTTAATTCAATGATTTCACTGTTTAACATAATACCCAGGTTGGTATTTTGAAGCTATTTTCTTTATTTGGAAAGAAAAAGCAATTTGCTTACATATGGTGTATTGTGCTTGAGTAGGAGAATATTCTAAATCCTAGGACATGTATGTTGAAGTATTTGGGAGTAAAGTATCATGATGTCTGTAACTTACTTCATCTAGTAGAGGAAGAAAGAGAGTGAGTGAAAGAACAAATTAAGAAAAATGTTAACTAGGTCACATGGTACATGGTAATTTGTAATACTATTCCTTCAGTTTTTCTGTATATGTGAAATTTTTCATAAGAATAAACAGCATGTATGAAATTAATTCATTTTGGCTAAAAAACACCTTTATACACAAATATACTCAGAAAAAGATTTGTAAGGATATAGCCTAGATTAGGAAATCTGATAGTAAAAATATAGTATTATTTTATTTTTGATTATATGTGTTTTCTAAGTTTCCATAACAAAAATTTAATGCTTTTATAATAACAGAAATTTTAATTTTATACATTATAATAGCAAATATTAGTGAGTGGCTAATCAAGACTGAAAACTGAGCATATACTTTTATCTCCACTCCTTTTAAAAAACCACTTAAGAAATAAAAGTAAAGATATACATAAAGAAATATTCCCATAAGAATACAGAAAAATGATGGAGTCATGAAAGAGTTTCACCAACCAACAAATAAGAGACGTCAGTAAAATTTCCAAAAGATTAGAGGAGATGGAGACACGCTGACAATGCAAGAAAGGTATAAGAGCTACAACCACGTATGTATTATGAGAAAGTTACATAAAGGAAGAACTGATAGGTCCGTTAGAAGAATGTCAACTCTGCGCTCAGAATCAGTCAGTGAGGCAGAGGATAGGAGTCTTAAATATTAAGTGATTCTAAAAGCAGAATAATTAATCAGAAGTCTATATACATAACTTCACTACTCAGCACCCCATTCCCTCCCCAACTTTGACTGACAGAGCACTCAGATAATTTGGCATTTACCCTAAGGAGGAAAAAATGACTGTCCTTCTCTAAAGGAACTGAACAAGCTGCTTGGAGAGTAAGAGGGTTTTCTAATTGAGCATTAACATCTGGGGGCCCAAACAGAGTAGTCGGCAATCCTTCCACCCAGATCTAAGTCTGACAGTCAACCCACCTCATCCATACATAGGCCAAAGAGAATTACTAGGATCAAACCTATTTAGACCTCAGCAGGGTAACAGGCCATCTTTCCAGAGGAATCAAGAATTATCAGGCAAACAAGGGAAACTAACAACATGAAAGAGTAACTTAAATTTCTAAGCAATTCAGAAGGATAAAGGATAATTTATAATGTGTTAGCACGCTAACACATTCAGAAAGATTTGAGAACAAATTATTCTGACAAAGACCAAGATATTAAAGAGAAGAAACCTCTAAGCATGTAAAGCAAAAAGATATAAAAAAGACACAGAAGATTAAAACATCAATCTAAGAGATCCAATATCCAAATAATCAGAGTCCCACCAAAGAGAATAAAGAAAATATATGGAGAAAAGTATTATAATAGTTTTCTACTGCTGTTTAACAAATTACCCAAAATTCAGTGGCCTAAAACAATAGTTTTCTGAGGGTCAGGAATCTGGGAGCAATTTAGCTTGATGGTTCTGGCTCAGGATCTCTCGTGAGATTGCTATTAAACAAACAGCTGGACAGTATCATCTAAAATTTTGAAAAGGGCTGACAGATTCACATTCAGGCTTATTTACAGGACTGCTGGCCAGAGGCTTCAGTCCCTAACCACATATGCTTCTCCATCAGGCTGCTAACAACATGGCAGCTGGCTTTCCCCAGAATAAGTAATCTGAGAGACAGAAAAGCAGTCAAGACAGAAGTCACCATATCTTTCATAACCTAATCTCAGAAATGACATATCACCACTTCTGCCATGTCCCAGTGATCGCGAATACCAATTCTGACACAGCGTCAGAGTAGAGCACGCAAGGCATAAAAACTAGGTGGTATGGATCGTGGAGGGTCATCTTGGAAGATGGCTATACTAGTTCATCAAGAAAATCATAGGAAATATTTTTCTCAGAGCTTCTGATACACGACTTTTCAGCCTGAAAAGGTCCATTAAGTACTAAGGAGAATGAAAAAGATTCACCTAGATACATATCATAAAGCTTCATATCTCTAAGAATCAAACAGTTATAAAAGTGTCACAAGAAAGGGAAAAAAAATGCTAACTCACAAAGGAATAAGAATCAAATTACCACCACACTTCTTATCAAATTAATGGTAAAAGACAAGAGAGTAGTCCTTTATCAGGTGTAACAAAAAATGTGTATTAACAGGGAATTTACATTCATCCAAATGAACAATCAAGCACAAGAGCAAACCAGAGTCCCATCTGGAAATAAAAAGAATCAGAAAGTTTAACTTCCAGTATAAGCATTACTGTGAATATACTTGCACTCGAATAAAACAAGACCTCCAAAAAGAGATAAGATGCAGGAGACACCAGATGAACCCTGTAAGAGGGAAGTTCCAAGGTAACAGATGTACAGTATGCCTACAGAGCAAATGGACCAGACTGGAACAGAATTCTATGCAAAGGATGACTGAGTGGGCAGAATAACAGGGACATCAAAAAGGCATGTTAGTTAGAAAAAAAGGTAGTTGGAACTTTCAGGAAAAACAAAAGACAAAATAACAAATAGAAATGAGTAAAGGGTGGTATAGTTTAAGCAATTCCAAGACTGTAAGAAAAGAGGCTATGTACTAAATACAATCTCCTTAATGCAGTCTAGGAGTCAGGTCACTGGAGTCAAAGAAAATAAATGAATACTAGGCTATTATTTAGCCCTGAAGTTAACAGCATTCAAAAAGTTATCTTGATGTTTTTCAACATTTAGAATAAACCTTTGAATGGAAGACTTGACTGCAACTGCAAAATAAAATGTTAGCAATGTTAATTTAAAAGAAAACAAGTTGACTTCCCTGGTGGCAGAGTGGATAAGAATCCACCCGCTAATGCAGGGCACGTAGGTTTGATCCCTGGTCCAGGAAGATTCCACATGCCGCAGAGCAACCAAGTCTGTGCACAGGAACTACTGAGCCTGCCGGGTTGCAACTACTGAGTCTGCCTGCTGAAGTCCGTGTGCCTACAGCCCATGCTTCACAAGAGAAGCCACCACACTGAGAAGTCCGTGCACCGTGAGGTAGAGCCCAGACACCGCAACTAGAGAAAAGCCAGCACACAGCAACAAAGCCCCAGCACAACCAAAAATAATAAAGAAAAGAAAAGAAAACAAGTAACTTCTAAAAAGCAGAAGGTAGTGATGATGAAAAGAAAAATGAAAGATAGGGGTGCTTACTCGTTCATTTTACATGAAGAGATATGAAGAAACTGGCTATAGATAGAACATTTAAAAGATATTAGAATTATCTTTAATGTGTAAAAACCAAAAACTTGCAAGTATCCATTTTTGGAAAGAAGGAGGAAGAGAAAACATAGAAAACAGAAAAGCAATATCAATGAACTAAATCGTCATCTTTCATACAAGAAAGTCAACCAACAGCAAGTTAATCCAACAAACAGAACTTCGTATACTTTACATTCAAAGTTATATCCTGAACATAAACTCCACTGTTGATGGTTTAGAACACATTATGCTAAATCTGGACTGACCCTCCTCTTCTGAATATCAGTTACATGTGCTTATGTGCATGAGAATGTATTTGCATGTTTGAACATACATTCTTGTATTTTATTTCAGCATTTTTGTCTAAAAGTAAAAAAAAGGGAAATCACTGAAATGCAAGAAGTAGTCAGAGAAAGGAGTATCCTATTAACTGAAGACAGATTAATCAAGATTTAATCTAGTTCTCCTATGTCTGTAAGAGATTACTCACAAGATTGTACTGTCTGTCACACAGGAAAATGGCATCCTCTCTCATTGTAAAATGCTAATGCTAATCCTAATGGAAGTAAGAGGTGTACCCGATTTTAAGAAACAGTGAACGTGTGAGCAGCAAGAGAAACATAAAGTATCTGAAACTATTTTGAGGATCTTAGAATAATTTCACATGAAAAAATCAGAATAAGTAAGTTCATATTGATGAACCTTATAAATCTAAAGGGCAGTTTAACAGAAGAGAGTAGCAGAATACTACTGTATTACTACCATCAAGAACTTTCTAACAACTGCAGCTAACTCAACAACAGAATGGACCACCTATAATAAAGGTCTGATCTTCCCTCACTCCATTGATCAATAAAGACCAGAAATCATCTGTCTATAATGTTAAAAACTGATGGATGACAGGACTGGATAAGTCTTATGGTAATAACTGTAAGTATGAGTGTTCTAAACTAATAAATTTTGACTTACCAACATCCATGGCAGTTTCCATGAAGCTTTTCTGTCGTGATGCAAACTCTGCAAGCAATTTCTGCTGTCTTTCTCTAGCCTTTTGTCGCCTAGATTAAATAGAAATAAAGTGTTAAGTACCAGACACACTTAAGACATATCTACTATCTTTCAGGAGTATATAATCTTTGAAAGGGTCCCTGACACACAGCTAAGAACAACCAAATTTTTGTACTATGTTTTAAATTTCATGTAAAGTTTTATTGTCCTTAAAGGATTCTGCTGCTTTAAAATGGTCTGAAAATCCCTAGGCGTAAACAGGTAAAAATTAAAGAAAAAATTTAAAATGTGAAATAATAATTAAAGTAGACAAAAAATTTTCCAACTACACAATTTCCTAAGTATATGTCAGTTCATAGTAAGAGCAAGAAAAGCTTTAGCTACAAACTCATAATTTAATCCCAGGTACAAATAATAGCAAGCTCACTGCTAGAAGAAACTATTATGTTAAGCTATGAAAAGAATCTAAAAGGTAAAAATAGTCAGATTTACTGTTACCTTAAGAAAAGGTCTCTCCTAAAAGAGGATTAACAAAAAGCCAGGAAGTTTTCTAGTTTCTACTAGGCAACAGTACAAATTTGGCTTATTCTGTTTGAAGTAAAAGAAAATAAATTCACTTTATTCTATTTATTAATTATCCCTTATCTACTTCCAAAGAGCATTTTAATCTGAGGTTAACTGCAGAAAAAAGAAAAAAAGTGTAATATAAGTATAAAAAATAAAAGTAAATTAATAAAGACAGGAGACAGGCTTCTCCAGATTTAAAGATGCTAGCAATACTAATAAGCATAAAATTCTACCCCCAAAAAGGTAAGGTTAATAAAATAATTCAACACAAGAGAGGAGGAAGAGGAAAAATAAAAAGATTTAAAGGTTCGTTATATATTAACCCATCGGGAAAGACAAACTTTTCATTTGGAACAAAACTCAAAAAGGAATTTAACACAGCCCATGATACAAAGGACATTGAAAATATAATGGATGTAATACACTATAGAAGTTTCTTTTAATGACTATTCATTATATTTATCTACTGCAAAAGAATTTTATTAAACTGAGATTCTATGAAGTTATTTCTATGGGAAACCTAAAAGAATTCAGTTATTAATCTGAAATGATTCAAGGATACAGAAGATAGAATTTAGAAGAATGGAAGGAATGCTAATAGTAATTTTAAGATTATTCATACATCTGCTCCCACCCATTTAGTGGAGATAATCACAAACATCTATAAAATCAAGTACTATGGATCAGTTTACCCTGCTGCTGCTGCTGCTAAGTCGCTTCAGTCGTGTCTGACTCTGTGCGACCCCAGAGACGGCAGCCCACCAGGCTCCCCAGTCCCTGTGATTCTCCAGGCAAGAACACTGGAGTGGGCTGCCATTTAAGTGACATATATCTGCCAATACAGTTCAAGAGACTTTTAACATTCCTTTACTAATATTTACTTTAAATATAATTTAGAGTCCACATAAGAAAACTCATTTTATTATCTATTTTGTAAATACAACTCTTATATTTTTATATTTAAACCAAAATATTATCATCTAGGGTGATCACTCAAGTCTACTCATCAAACTTGACTCCCAAAGACATTAGCCATTTAAAAATATTAAAAACCACTCCTGCCCTCTCCTTCCTTCCTGAATATGGAAGGTGACACAGTGGCCTAGGACAGGGTGTCAAGACCCAACAGCCTGGCACAGGACGGCATTCATGCAGGGAAAAGTTGTAAGAAGTTGGTTACATACAAGGGAACTAATAAAAAATTAACACTATTAAGGATTAGAGGGGTCAGGTTTCTCACTGTGGGACTAGAGAGCTATAATTATGAAAAGAGAGAAAAGATGAATAAATCCTATGGTGCTGGATTAGAATTGGGATTATCAGGTTGAACTCACAGTCACAGTTTTTAATACCTCTCTCTCCCCTCACTATATCCCCCTCTTGTGCACACCCTTTTTGACCACTAAGAGAGTCTGTGAATGAGCTCATCAGAATGAGTGCATAGACTGGTTTCCAAGTAACATTCTCCACTAAAAGTAACCAAGACTATTTGGACAAATGTCTAATATAAAAAAAAGATGAACCTGGGCTATCTTCTTGGCCCAGAAAATAAGAAAATAATCAAAGAATGGTGGGGAGAGACATATAAAGAACACAGAAACCAGCTTGAAGGGACTCCCACTGGTCAAATCTAGAACAATCTGAGCATCAAAATGATTAATGAGCAGATCATAGCTCATAAAGTAAAACAGCAATCTGTAACTCTAAACTGATACAAGCAGATAAATGAATGAACTGAAACAATGAAGAACAGAATACTGCAGAATCTCAAAGTATCTCTCCACAAATTATTAACACATACTAATTACAAAGGTGAGGAAGGGGAGGATATTTACAAAGAGTAACTTGACAGTGGAGTCTAACAGATACCCCTATAATCAAGTGATCAAAGTTAATCAGTATTCATGAAACAAATTAAAATCATGTGACAACTGATGGGATGCAGTCAAAACAAAACAGCAACGTTCCCACTCTGCCTTTTTTTTTTTTGGCTAGGCCACATGAGCTGTGGAATCTTAGTTCCCTAACCAGGAAGTGAACCTGGGCCACAGCAATGAAAGCTGAGAATCCTAACCACTAAGCCACCAGGAAACGCCCAGCAACACTTTTTTGATATTGTTCTCAAAGATGTATCATCCAAATCCAAGCATAATGGAAAAGTAGACAAGCCCAAATTGAGGGATATTCTACAATGCTTACTGCTCTGTAATTTTCAAAAGTGCCAAGGTCAAGAAAATAAAGGAAAATGGGACGACGATTCCATACTGAAGGAAATCAAAGAGATACGACAACAAAATATGATGAGTGATTCTGGACAGGATCTTTCTGGTATAACCAACATTACTGGAACAACTGTCAAAACTTGGGATCTAAGGATTTTATCATACTAAGTAAAATGCTAATTCCTTTATTTTGAAAGGTGTATTGTGATTATATAAGAAAATGCCCTTATTTCTAAAAACTATGCACTCAAGTATTCCACTGTAAAACAACTTACTCTGAAATGATCCAGAAAGTTCTCTGTATTATCCTTGAAACACTTCTGTAAGTTTAAGATTTTTTCAAAATAAAAAGGTTTTAAAAGTTAAACCCATCCTCAAAGGACTAAAATTTGTCACTAAGGAAGAAACAGAAACAAACAAAAATGTGCTGTAGATGCTCAAAGAACTATGAGACCTCCAAAAATATTTCAATAATAATAGCAGTGATAGAATACGTATTTGGTCTTCTATACTACTCCTTCATAAACTAGTAAGTTTCACTGTTTAATTAAAACAATGAGCTATACACTCTACAGCTGACCTTTAAATATGTACATGTACATTTACATTTAGAACATATAGGTTCACAAAATACTATTTCAAGTAACAAATCTGAATACCAAACTCATTTTGCCTGCACTGGCAAGCAGAATCTAATCCACTGTGCCACCAAGAAAGTCCTAGAAATGAATTTCAACGCCAGTGCCATTCAATTATATTAGAGGTTTTCTTAAGAAAATTGATGGGCACTAGTATTAAGATTCATTTCGAGGACATCCTTGGTGGCACAGTGGATAAGATTCTGCCTGCCAATGCAGGTGACACGAGTCTGATCCCTGGTCCCAGAAGATTACACATGCCGCAGAGCAACTAAGCCCCTGTGCCACAACTACTGAGCCCTCGCTCTAGGGCCTGCGAGTCACAACTACTAAAGCTCACGCACCTGGAGCCTCTGCTCTACCACGAGAAGTCCATGACCCACAACGAGAGCAGCCCCTACTCTCTGGACTAGAAAAGCAACGAAAGACCCAGCACAGCCAAAAATAAATAAACAAATATTTTAGAGAAAATTCATGTATTCTGGAATTACTATAAATTATAGATAATCATGTCTGTCAACTTTAGTCTGTGAGACACTGAGCAGAGACTTAGTCACACCAGGTGACTTCAACAGAAACAAGAAAATATATGGGTATCGTTTTAAATTGTGTTTTTAACAATGTATTTCTGTAATAGTTGTCTATGATTTCTAGAAAAGGAGTGTTATTTTTCCCTTGTGAATTTTTTCATAATTTAGGTTATTCCTTTCTAAACTTGGACATAAAAGTGCATAAAGACCATTAACAAAAAGACACAAGTTCTAGCACGTTCATACAACTCAGCAATTTTCCATTATGACCTAAGAAGTGGACATACTAAGGTTGCATTTGGTTACAACCCTCTAGAGTTTTCTATTTGTATCTAGTTTTCTATGGAGTTAATCATTATGAGGGCTTCCCAGGCGGTGCAGTGGTAAAGAATCCCTTTGCCAGTGCAAGAGATGGAAGAGACTCAAGTTCGATCCCTGTGTTGGAAAGATCCCCTGGAGAAGGAAATGTCAACCCATTCCAGTATTCTTGCCTGGGAAATCCCATGGGCAGCGGAGCCTGGTGGGATAAGTCCATGGGGTTTCAAAGAGTGGGACATGACTTAGGGATGAAACCACCATCAATCTATTATGAAAGTGATGTCAAGTTTGTCTACAGCTGTGGTACCTGGGAATAGATCATTATGTGTATATAAACTGTTCTGCCTTTATTATGAAATTTAACCCAAAACCCAAAATAAATTGAGGAAAAAAAAATGTGAGAAGCATAGCGAGATTCAAACAGATTGATTTTAATTGTTAGCTGTCTGCTACAGAATTAGTTTCAAGTCCTTGTCAATACTATCATCGCTCAAAGGGAACAAGCCCATAATAAAAAAGGCCTTAAACTTTTAGGATACTATTTATTACAAAGCATTAGAGCCTTTGTAAAAAAAAAGACGAACCAGAGATCAAATTGCCAACATCTGCTGGATCATCAAAAAAGCAAGAACGTTCCAGAAAAACATCTATTTCTTCTTTATTGACTATGCCAAAGCCTTTGACTGTGTGGATCACAATAAATTGTGGAAATTCTGAAAGAGATGGGAATACTAGACCACCTGACCTGCCTCTTGAGAATCCTATATGCAGGTCAGGAAGCAACAGTTAGAACTAGACGTGGAACAACAGACTGGTTCCAAATAGGAAAAGGAATAAGTCAAGGTTGTATATTGTCACCCTGCTTGTTTAACTTATATGCAGAGTACATCATGAGAAATGATGGGCTGGAAGAAGCACAAGCTGGAATCAAGACTGCCAGGAGAAATATCAATAACCTCAGATATGCAGATAATACCACCTTTATGGCAGAAAGTGAAGAGGAACTAAAAAGCCTATTGATGAAAGTAAAAGAGGAGAGTGAAAAAGTTGGCTTAAAGCTCAATATTCAGAAAACTAAGATCATGGCATCTGGTCCCATCACTTCATGGCAAATAGATGGGGAAACAGCATCAGACTTTATTTCGGGGGGGGCTCCAAAATCACTGCAGATGGTGACTGCAGCCATGAAATTAAAAGATGCTTACTCCTTGGAAGGAAAGTTATGACCAACCTAGACAGCATATTAAAAAGCAGAGACTACTTTGCCAACAAAGGTCCGTCTAGTCAAGGCTACGGTTTTTCCAGTGGTCATGTATGGATGTGAGAGTTGGACCGTGAAGAAACCTGAGTGCCGAAAAATTGATGCTTTTGAACTGTGGTGTTGGAGAAGACTCTTGAGAGTCCCATGGACTACAAGGAGATCCAACCAGTCCATCCTAAAGGAGATCAGTCCTGGGTGTTCATTGGAAGGACTGATGCTGAAGCTGAAACTCCAATACTTCGGCCACCTCATGCGAAGAGTTGACTCATTAGAAAAGACCCTGATGATGGGAGGGATTGGAGGCAGGAGGAGAAGGGGACGACAGAGGATGGGATGGCTGGATGGCATCACCAACTCGATGGACATGGGTCTGGGTGAACTCCAGGAGTTGGTGATGGACAAGGAGGCCTGGTGTGCTGCAATTCATGGGGTCACAAAGAGTCAGATACGACTGAGCGACTGAACTGAACTGAAGAAAATAGCATCTGAACTATGTCCTCTAGTATCTGTATCTGTTATGAATGATAATGACAAAATGCCTTTAACCAAATAGAATAAATTTTGATTCACTGAATGTTTTTATCTTCCTTAAAAAATCAACAGACATTATTCTATAACCAAAACAAAAGATGACCAATTTAGAAGAGGACCAATTTTAGTTAACAACAAAAAAAATTTACCTCATTTTTAACTTTCCAATATTATCTATTAAATTCTAGGTAGCTACCAATTCAAAGTTAATGAACTTTCACCTAAATTATGTTATTATATAACAACTTCTATTTATAAAGTACTGTGAGAAATAAGAACTCTCCTAAATTTTTAATGTACTAAAAGTTTTTGTGTATAGTTTTATTATAAATTATCTGTAACAAAATTATGCCAAAAATGAAGAACAGCTATGTTTGATTAAATCTGCTTCTGATACAGTTACCAAAGGATGACCTCCTAACTAATCAAACGGGACTGCCAATCTTAACTAAACTTTTGTAGCATTTAACAATCTTTCTTCCTTTCTGAACCTCCTCCTCTTATGCCTCTCTAATGCCATTCTCTGCAGTTTTCCTCTTATTTCACTCTAACCGTCCCATTTTGAGTCACCTTTGTAGGTGCTCCTTCCTCAGTTATTCCCCTTTATGTTTTTCCCTTGAGTTTTATATATACTAAGTGTGCTCATCTTTTTATTGTCCATGCTCTTCCACACACAAGGCTCTATGTATTACCTATATGCCTAAATCTGTAGCTCTCACTCAGAATTCTCACCTAAGTCTCTAACCCTGTATCTAACTGGACATCTTCACCCGGATCCCTTCCTTAAACTCAGTAACATACAAAACTGAGCAAGTCAATGTTACCGCTAATCCTGAGCAACCTATCCTCCTTTATCTTGGTAAACAGAACACTGTCCAAAGAAAAAGGGAGAGATTTTATAAATATTATGATTTAACAACAAATTAAAAGCCACCTAAAGTTTCAAAAGCTAAAACCATCAAAGTTTTAAAACACAGCTTGTTTAACAATTTGTGATCATATACAGGAAAGACTGGAAAGCACTAAAAGAGACTAAAACAAATTTTTAAGGACTATTAAAATTTTTCTTTTATTTTCTACTATCATTTAAAGTTGAATTAATAATTTTTTTAAATAGCAAGAGAATTATTAGATTTCCCACAGTAGTAACAGACAGCAACTTTTCCAAAGGGGTCTACAGGTTTGCGCATGCATGCTTAGTTGCTCAGTTGTATCTGACTTTTCATGACCCCATGAACTATAGCCCACCAGGCTCCTCTGTCCATGGGATTCTCCAAGCAAGAATACTGGAGTGGGTTGCCATTCCCTTCTCCAGAGGATCTTCCCAACCCAGAGACTGAACCTGGGTCTCCTGCATTGCAGGCAGATTCTTTACTGTCTGAGATACCAGGGAAGACCTTAAAGTTGAATTAATACTTAAAAAAAAAATAGCAGAATTATTAGGTTCCCCACAGAAATAAAAGCAACTTTTCCAAAGGGGTCTACAAGTTTAGAGTTGTAATTTAATGTCAGGGTCAGTGGCGGGCTGGATGAACCACAAGCTGGAATCAAGATTGCCAGGAGAAATATCAATAACCTCAGATACACGGATGCCACCACCTTTATGGCAGAAAATGAAGAAGAACTAAACAGCCTCTTGATGAAAGTGAAAGAGGAGAGTGAAAAAGTTGGCTTAAAGCTCAACATTCAGAAAACTAAGATCATGGCATCCAGTCCCATCACTTCATGGCAAGTAGATGCGGAAACAACAGAAACAATGAGAGATGTTATTTTTGCGGGCTCCAAAATGACTGCAGATGGTGACTGCAGCCATGAAATAAAAAGACGCTTGCTCCTTGGAAGAAAAGTTATGACCAACCTAGACAGCATATTAAAAAGCAGACACATTACTTTGCCAACAAAGGTCAGTCTAGTCAAAGCTATGGTTTTTCTAGTGGTCAAGTATGGATGTGAGAGTTGGACTATAAAGAAAACTGAGGGCCGAAGAATTGATGCTTTTGAACGGTGAAGTTGGAGAAGACTCCTGAGATTCCCTTGGACTGCAAGGAGATCAAACCAGTCAATCCTAAAGGAAATCAGTCCTTTCCTAAATTTTTTTATTTCCTAAATATTTCTTAAAGGAAATATTCATTGGAAGGGCTGATGCTGAAGCTGAAACTTCAATACTTTGGCCACCTGATGCAAAGAACTGACTCATTGGAAAAGACCCTGATGCTGGGAAAGATTGAGGGCAGGATGAGAAGAGGACAACAGAGGATGAGATGGTTGGATGGCATAACCGACTCAATGGACATGAGTTTGAGCATGCTCCGGGAGTTGGCAATGGATAGGGAAGCCTGGAGTGCTGCAGTCCATGGGGTCGCAAAGAGTCGGACACAACTGAGCCACTGAATAGAAACTCAACCAACTCAAGCACGCTAAACGCACAAGCAATGACTATCTTTGATTCCCCTCTTCTTACAAAGAACTAATCAGGTACGATTACTAATCAGGTATGATTATAGCTAGCCTCAGAAGACCAAAAGTCGGGGTGGAGGTAGTAATATAAAATCTTCAACTGCATCATACATTAGTTTAAATAACTAAAAATAACAATTACCTTTCTTCTTTGTCCAGTGTTTTCTTCTCTGCTGCAGTAATCTTTTTGGGTGGTACAGGAGGGGTCACTTTTCTACATATCTCTTCAATGATGCGTTTGTTCATTCTGCTTTGCAATGCAGCTTTTAGTAAAATTCTTTCTACTGCAGTTATACCATCTCCATGACTATATTTAGGAATCTCTGGTTGGATTAAAATTTCTATGTCATCAAGCCAAGGAGGATAGTAGGAATTCTGTTTTCCTGAGAGTTTGTGGTGAAGTTTAATTAACAAAGACAATATACTTTCTTTAATTTCCAAAATAGCTGTAGTTAACTGTGGAGCTGAACCAGGTGCAGACCATTTACTTGAAGTTTTAGGACGAACCACCTGATTTGCTTCACTGCTATTGCGATTGATGATCTCCTGAAACTTCTTTCTGCGCTCTGCTACTAAGCTGAAAACTTGAGCTGTACCAGAATTCTACCATTCAAACGAGAAAGAAATAAAAATCAAGAGGTTATTCACATTCAGTTTTAAAATACATTAGCATTACATTTTCCAAACGGTATGTTCAAAGTTTCATCCAAAGGTTTATTTAATAGATTTGTCCTTTAAGTAAATTTGTCCCTTGACTTCTCTCAAATATACTTAGTCCCACTCAACCTAGAAACAACAATGAGGCAAAAGGAGATTATCCATAGTAACACTTCTTTTGCAACCCCCGAAGCCTATCAGGGAAAACAGACAAAACTTCAGTAGTATCTATAGCCATATTCAAAAGGAATCATAAACTAAGTCTTTCATCAGTTTAAAGGAATCAAAGCTATCCAATATACATCAAGAATACTATACTCCTGACTAACTTCTAGAAGACCACAATATCTTCCACTTAAGAAAATTATAAATTAATTTTTTCCAAGTTAATGAATCTCAACTGCTAATTAATTTCATTTTTAAAGAACTTTAAAAGCTTGAAAATTACTTCTAACATAAATGCTTTAAGTTACTAAAATGAAATAAAAAGATGAAAAATTAATCTGTTTCATATTTAATATAACTATAATTATTTATTTGAACATATTTTTTAAAACTATTTTTCTCAATAATTTATCTTCAAAATAGCCTTTTTGCTAAAGCAGTCAAACTACATTAGTGCTCTTAGAAATCATCTTTTAATTAAGATACAAGTCAGTTTAAAAGTCTGTTCTATACATCTGTGTCTCTTTGTCTTGCATATAGGGTACAATATTGTAATTAGCCTCCAACTAATAAAAATAAATGAAAAAAAAAGATACAAGTCAGTTTAATAGATTTCACTAAATTTTTTTAAGCAAGCATAGAAACAATGCTTCAATCAGCTGAGCTTTTATGAGCTTAATATACATTATTTTTTTTTAATGCTCAAGCTGTTTGTCAAAGTTCCCTCTACCTAGAGACAAAAGCTGCCTCTTACAGACTGCAATATTTTAATCAAAATTCTTTATGGTGTTCACAGAAAAAGTATACTGTCAAAGACAAAGCTCCTACAAATGAACTCTTCAATAAGAAATGTACGATTCAATGTTCTTTACTTGCGAAAATCTAGATTGTAGGAATTAGAGGTATTTAAGTTTAGTTACTTGCCATGTCATTTCAAGATTTTTCATTTCTGCTTTTTATAAATTAATTAAGCTACATGCAATAAGAGAGCTTATTTTTTAAATGAGTCCAAATACACAACATAAGAAGTTTAAGCTTTTTGTGGGCTTATTTTATCAGTTAATTAACTATCATATAAGCAAAAAAAAAAAAAAAAGGAGGGGTGTTGTGAATGGCATGCCACCAGCAACTAAAGATAAAATTTATTTTGATTTCGGAAACATTAATTTTTAAGATGTTAGTAACAATGCTAAATGTAAACAGAACAAAATGTGCTGCTTATAATTGGCCCAAAATACCAACACTACTAAGAAAAGCTCACTATTAAATATGCAATATTATTTTTTAAGTTCAATAACATGGATTTACTTTAAAAATTAAGCCTAAATTACTGCATTTTAAAAAGAATGCACATACATTAAATGTTTCTTTATTCTAACCATATTAATTAAACACACACATATACACACAAATACTTCAGCATTTGTCCCCATTTCCAGTTAAAGCCACATTGCTAGTTAATCCAAGTATCATACACATCTACCTCTCTTTGAAGAACTTTAGGCCGACGTGAACTCTGGCAGATTAAAGGAAAAAGATGGGTGAGGCAGAAGTTGCTTAGATATATCAGAGTTGCTTACATATAAAGGATAATTTAAAGTTATCTATAACCACAATTATTTTTCTTTTGGATATGTTCAACTCTTTTCAACCCTATAGACCACAGCCTGCCAGGCTTCTCTGTCCCTGGGATTTCCCAGGCAAGAATACTGCAGTGGTTGCCATTTCCTTCTTCAGGGGATCTTCCCAACCCAGGGGTTAAACCCGCGTCTCCTGCATTGCAGGCGGATTCTTTACCACCGAGCCACCAGGGAAGCCCTAGGATGTGATGAGATGATCTAAATGACACGTCCTAATATAATGAAGTCTTTCCCTTTTTTGTTCTCACTTTTACACTTACTTGTAAAGATCCCAAGCTATCAGAGCTGGTACTTGCAAGTGAGTCTCTCTTCACTTCTGGAGCAGTCTCTGGAACTCTCACTCTAACATAATTTATAAAGTGTCGCATATTCGATACTAAGTTACTACCAGGAAACCAACTGTCATGACAACGTTCAGGTCCACATGCTGATGCCTGAAACATAACCATAATGAATACAAATCTTGTCAGTCAGGTCCAAGGTACAGTGGAGATGTAACAAGCCCAAATAATAGTTCACTGCCTGTTATATCCTTTAATCCCTTAAAGTCACATTTACAAACTACGAAGTGCTAATAAAACCAAATGAAAACATAAAATTTAAAAACAAACTGCTCGATGCTAATATGGAAGTCAGCTAAACTTCTCCTGAAGAAAATACATTTTTCAATTTGGAAATACACAGTACAGGATACTTTTCACCACTCATTAAAAATAACTCATAATATAGTCAAATAATGCTAATTTGGACTAACTGGAAGGAAGTCTGAAAAATCTATCAAAAGTCTGACTTATTCTTACAGGAATATTACTGATCTTAAATCTATGAAAGAATATATGTTGACTCAGCTTAAGACTACTAAGTACTGCCTAGCCTTTTCACTTGTCTGTCTATTGCTGTTGTCTTTTTGTAGGGAGGCAATGAGAAAAATATCAATTAACTGTAAAATCAATTTGTAGTAACTAACAATTACGTTCATGGAAATGACACTTATAAAAGTCCTGAAACACAATAACAACTTATATTCTCAAGTAAATGTTCTCCCTTACAACAATACTTACTCCATTAACTTAAAATCTTTACAGAAAGAATTTGCTATTCAAAAAT
The DNA here is from genome assembly GCF_019320065.1 of Cervus canadensis. Taxonomy (NCBI): domain Eukaryota; kingdom Metazoa; phylum Chordata; class Mammalia; order Artiodactyla; family Cervidae; genus Cervus; species Cervus canadensis. The sequence goes on along the minus strand of NC_057400.1, from coordinate 49,721,742 downwards.
AAAATCCCTAATCAAATTATTAGAATTTCCAGACTGAAGTCCTAACATAATTGTTTACCTGTGTGTGTGTGTGTGTGTGTGTGTGTGCGTGTGCAGTTCAATTGCTCAGTCATGTCCAACTCTTTCTGACCTCATGGACTGTAGTCCACCAGATTCCTCTGTTCATGTGATTTTCCAGGCAAGAATACTGGAGTGGGTTTCCATTTCCTTCTTCAGGGGATCTTCCTGACCAGTAACTACAAAAATGACACTAGTGGCAAAGAACCCGCCTGCCAACACAGGATATGATAGGCAGGTTCAATCTCTGGGTTGGGAAGATCACCTAGAGGAGGAAATGGCACCCTATGCCAGGATTTTTGCTGGGAGAATCCCAAGGACAGCGGAGCCTGGCACACGATAGCCCATAGGGTCACAAAGAGTTGGACATAACCGGGCGTCTGTGCACAGCACAAAAATACACTAACAACTTTTCTTAGATCTACATAGTATGAATTACAAATTTCAAATTCAATAATTCTATAAATGGGAGTTTTATATATTAGTGAAATCTCTAAAAGAACATATGTAGTTGAAGATTTAAAAGGGTCTTTTCCAAGTTCCTAAGATTTTTTTCTAAGTATGATACTCAGACAAAATAAATACCTTCAAGATGACATGCAATCTTTTATTAAGGCATATCACAACTTTAACATTTAAAAATATAAGAAACTACTTACCTCTTCATCTGGTTCCTCTTCAGCTGAATTTTCAAGTCCTAATTCAATCAGATATAAAACCATACAGAGTACATGTTCTGAAAGATTTTGATGATCCATCAAAATCTTTAAAAAGGGAAAAAAATGCCCCATTATTACTTTTTTCCATAAAACATATTTCACTTAAATATCAAAAAGTATTTTAACCTTATAGACCAATGTAACATAATATATATGTGTTATATATACATATGTGTGTTATACATATAATATATACATATGTTATACATATCATATATACATATGTGTGTTATACATATCATAATCAGATATGCAAGTAAGTAAACATACACCTTGGTGAAAAGACAAACTAAAACCAAAAAAACAGGATCCCTTCCCAGGATTACACAGTATTTTAGGCAATATCCATAAACATTAGTTCACTGATCACCTAAAGTTTAACACATTAAATAATCCATTAAAACAATTATTATAAAAATACCAGTATCTAATAAAGTAATTTAACAAGAATATTTTACATCCTAAGTTACTGACACTTTTCTCCTGATTACAAGGATATCAGATAAATGTTTGTTAAATAGGATAGTTCATGCAAATGTGTTTAGCATAGCACCTGGTATATAATTGGGAGCAAAATAATTGTTTATGGAATATTAATATTCTTAGTCTGTCTCTAAAATTACAGTCCTGAGCTTGAGTGTTCTGTGCTCAGAACACTCAGTGTTCAGTGTTCAGTTATGTGCATACACTGTGTACACGTGTATGCAATGTGTGGTTTACACAAGAAAGGAAAAAGGAATAAAGTGGTTAGGAGAGAGGTTGCCCTGAGGAAATACTGACAAATCTGACCTTATAAATGGATTATGAAAGCCTTACACATTTTATGCAGGACTCGGTGGGCTAACCTATACCAATCACTCATTCAGTATGATGCAACAAACTATTAACCAGAAGACACATAAAATACCATAAGGAAAAAATAGCCTGGTAGCCATCTTGTTGTCTTCATTATTTAAAAAAAAAAAGGACAGACAGTCAAACTAGAGACTCTGTGGGGAGGGGCACTGTCAGCTGCAGGTGAGAGCAGGGAGAACAAACGAGAGGCCCGTCTAGGCTGAGCCTCCTAGAAACTGCCCAAACAGCAGGGAGGGCTTGGAAAGGCCTCAGTCACTTAGCAGCTAATCTACCGTGACTAAAAAATTAAGACTTTCAGTTCACTGATTTTCTAATGTTCAATCTGACTACTGAGAAGACTCTTCCATTCATATTTTGTGTGGCACAATGGTGAGGAGAACAGACTTTCAAAACCTTTTAAAAACCTGATTTTTTAATACAAATTTTGTATATACTTAAGCTATTTGATCTCAAACAACATCTGGTCTTAAGTTTCCTCATCTTTAATTCTGGAATAATAGCCCAGAATTATTGTGAGGATTATATAATTAACATCTGTAATTTGCTTCATACAGTATCTAGCAACTGGTGTTCAACAAATAGTAGGGAGGTGGTGTAGACAGATGGTGGGAAGAACAGGAGAGCAGTAAGAGGGGACTGAAGGCTGAGAGGCAACAGAGGTAATCCTTTCTAACCCAAGACTTTACAGGGAGGAAACAAAGCTTCAGCCACACACTCAGCTGGCGTAAGCAACACTAGAACACAGATTCCAGACTTCCAATGACTGCATACCATTACTACTCTGCCTCCTTTTAATAAATAAAGCATTATTAGCTAAAATCAAATAAATTTTGGCTTGAAATCCTGTGGCATTACATCTTACAGCTTCAAATGTGTAACTTTAAGGTTAAGGAAGCAAAAAAACTTTTTTAGGTACTACAATAAAAGAGGATGGTTTCTGGGGAGTTTTATTAACATGTTCTATATTAAAGTTTTTTATTATTAAACATGGCAGGAGACGAAATGGTTTACTGACATTGATTTTTAGAAAGTTGACCTGCCAATGCAATGTCAATGAAAGGTTCTTCTATTATCATAAAGTCAGGAATGATATTACAAAACTGAGATTTTTAAAAACTCGTTCATAGTAATCTTATAACAACTAAATACTGCCTTTCTATTTTTGAGGAAATATTATTCTTATAGTAAGCAAATGAAAATGTTGAAAAAATATAACTTGAAAGGACACAAATCATTTGCAGTAGTCTTCTTTAATTTTTAAATCAAGATTTACTGACTTATTCACTTATTTAACCTTACTCAGTTATTTAATCTCTAAAGCTCAAAAAACATTTCTGAGGTCTTCCCTGGTAGTATAGTGGATGGGAATCCATCTGCCAATGCAGGGGGCACAGGTTCACTCCCTGGTCCAGGAGGATTCCACATGCTGTGGAGCAGCTAGGCGCATGAGCCACAACTACTGAGCCTGTGCTCTGCAACAAGAGAAGCCCCCACAAAGAGAAGCCCACACACCGCCATGAAGAGTAGTCCCCACTTGCCCCAAATAGAGAAAGCCCACATGCAGCAGTGAAGACCCAGGGCAACCAAAAATACATAATACAATGTTTAAAAAGACATATCTGAAAGATGAGAATAAAAACAGAACTGTCATAAGGATTTCCACTAGAATTAAAATAATGTGTATATGTGTATACAAAGCATTTGAAACAGAATCTGGCATAAGTAAACATTGAAAAATGTCTATAAAAGATCAAAATTATAAATATCCTTTTAATAAGAAAAATATTCTATTTTAATGAAAAAAGAACACTTTAAATTACTTTGCTGAATAATTTTCTTAGAAATTAATGAAAATAAACCATTCAATTGGTTTTTTTGAAGCCCATGTCTCAAATTTTAACAGGAATAATTTTTGCAACTAAAATGAAAAACTAATCATGGGGTAGAGTTAAAAAGAATAGGAGGTACAGAAGTCTAAAAGCTATATTTGTTTATAACTCAAACATTAAGAAAAAAACCAAAATGTTTGATAACTAAATTTAATATATTAATTTTCTTAAGTAATTTAAATAATATATATGTAGTGACTGGAAATTTGTTAACAAATAGGCATACTTTTTACTTTTAAGTTAATTTTTAATTTTTCAAATTCTAATTAGAAGAAACAATAGTTTTTTTCTCTTTATATCTAATTGTATAATAATTCCTGTCTGAAACTGATAAAATGAATAGTTTCCCATAACAAATAGTGTAGCTCTGTTATTGTCCAACTTAGATTTGAAATTACAAGAATACAATTTACATACATGTGATTATGACATATCCTCATACATCTTAAATATATAAATACACTTTGCTTTATAAACGGTACTTTTATGTTAATATTATCTTTTGGCATTTTTATTTAAGAATTATGGTAATAAACTCTAATCTAGTCTTCTTAGTCAAATTACTACTGTACCTTGTAAAGCAGAGTGAATAGCACAATGTGTAAAGTTTTACAGTGCAAAAGTCTCATGAGACCTTTATAGCTGGGATGGAGTGGTGTCCTTTTCTTATAGGGTGGCCAAGGATTTCCAGGGAATTTTCCACTCTGTTTTAAACTACAAAAATAAAATAAAACCAAAATTAGATGATAGGCTCAAGATTAAACTGTGATTTAAATGGTGTTTCCATTGCTTCAATCACATACGATACATGCTACTTTAGCACTTTTTGTAATAACTTTACGTACAGACCAGTAAATTTCCTCTACCTTTTTCTGGATATATCATACTATTGATTCATTACTATTGAACTCACAGCCAAGAGCACTGTAACAGCCTGAACAAAGCTTATCTAACAACAAATCTTCTCTGTAAGGCACATCAAAGCCTTCTTGCCCTCAGCAACACCACACGGTACTCTGGTACTCCATGTGGGAGACATTCTAAACAGCAAAATCACTAAAGGACAAAAATTCAAAAACATAGTGCTGAACTGACCATGAAAAGGACACCTGTCTACAGTATGAGCTGAAACAAGAGGGCAGAGTTTTGCTTTTTCCCACTTGAATCTGGGTGCCCTCTGCACATCCACTCAAATCTGTAAATAACCAGTACTGTGCTCTGAATATTGATTTAAGGTTTACAAATAAATTTACCAAGTAGTCAAATTAGCAAATATAGAATTTGAAAATAATGAGGATCAATTGTATATGACAGAATTAGCATTACAAATCAGTGAGAAAAGCATGAATTCTTCAGTAAATAGTCCTGGAACTGGTTTTCTGCAGGGGTAAAAAGATAAATCACTACTTCACTCTATACATAAAAATCAACTCCAGGTGGATTAAAGATCCAAACATAAAAAAAAAAAACTTGAGAACTAATAAAATTTAGACAATCTAACCAGAAAACCATCAAAGATAATCCATACACTACTTTCAATGCAAGAATCATGAAGGGAAATTAAGAAGTTTTTTTTAAAGGCTCAATTTCACCCAGTAATCCAGAGAATGCAAGTCATACATTCAGCATTCAAAGTTAAAAATGACATAATGAACATAAATATTTAATTTTACTTTCACTCAAAACTCCAATGAAAATATAGTAACAGTATTTTTTTTTTTAAGATGAAAAGCACAGGATAAGGAAAATACAAAAAGGAAAAGAAAACGAAAATTTTGTTAATCGGAAAGCAAATGGCTATGTGGATGATTCTAGTAAACCTAAGAAAGCCGAATCACAAGAAGGCAAGGGGGAAGGCTGAAAATCAAGCCCAATCACTCTGCAGAATCCTTAAAAAGCTCAGAAACTGGAAGCATCTGGTACTTCAGTAATTGGGAGTTGAGCGTGTGCTTGCATGCTCAGTCATGTCCGACTCTTTGCGACCCCATGGATTGTGTGTAGCCCGCCAGGCTTTCTGTCCATGGGATTATCCCAGCAAGAATACTGGAGGGGGTTGCCGTTTCCTCCTCCAGGGTATCTTCCCAACACAGGGATCTAACCCGCATCTCCTGTTTCTCCTGCTCTTGGCAGGCAGATTCTTTACCACGGAGCCACCTAGGAAGCTGGAGTTGAGGAGATAGGAGGCTAAACTGAGGACTGGATGAAAACTGCTTCACCCCATCCTAACAGAATTCTGGCTGGAGAATTCGTCTCTGAAGAAGGTAAAACACAAGCACAGTTTGTGGTAGGAGGTTATGCGGTTAAAGTCATCAAATGCATTTTGATTCAGAATACTTAGGCTTTGACTCCATCTCATTTACAGAAAAATGGCAGTTAGACCACTACATTCTGGGCAATATTTGAAAATATTTCTTTGAGAAATCTTACAAAACCAAAAAGAAAGTTTCAAAGAGACTAACATAGGGGCTTCTCAACAAACCTGCCTGCTCAAATCACCCCAGGGTAAAGCTCAGGATCCACAAGATCCATCAAGGCACTGAGAGCTAGCTCTTCATCACAAGCAGCCAGAATTAATCAGATATCCTAAGAATGCCTCTAACATGAAAGCTAGACACAAGAGTAGAAGATCAACTAAAGGGAAAAGGATATTATGTAAGTAGGGGAAAGAAAAACTTTGAAAAAAAAAATTACAAGAAGAGGCAAAACAGTTTCCTGATAAACCTATATATATAACATAGGTTTGGAAGGGGAAAATTGGTGCAGCCCACATACCCATATTAGCAGAATTTCCTGACATCTGTATGAGGCAAGAAGACCTATAAAAAGGAAAGAACTAATTCATAGTCTGGTCTCCATATAGGAGTTGATTTTTCCTGAATATCTTCTGAGACAAGGATAGGCTAAGCTGGCTTTTTAGGCATTTCAAGATCCTTCTGTCCATGGGTATGTTGAGGGCAAAGGCACACTCTTAAGATGCTGATGTGATTCCTCAACATCATATTGATGAGAAAACACAATACAGACAAGAAAAAGAAGAGGAAATGGCAGCTTCTCAGGAAACTGCTGATATTCCAAGATGTAGCCATAGAATTTACTCAGGAGGAGTGGGAATTTATGGACATCACTCAATGGGAACTATACTTGGTCTCCCTGAGTCCTGTCTGTAAGCCAGACGTGGTTACCTTTATGGAGCAAAAGAAGGATCCCTGGGACGTGGAGGAAATGGAGACAACAGCCATACATCCAGGAACTGAGGCCACCACCCAAGTGGAGAATGGTGACTTCAGGATGAGCTCAAGATTTCTGGGGCACCACCCTATTACTTCACCACCAACCAATCAGAAAACAGTCACATACCCTGTAGCCCTCTCCCTAAATTTTGCATATAAAAACTTCTCCCTAAAAACAATGGGAGAATTTGGGGTTTTCTAGAGCACAAGCCTCTTGTTCTTTTTGCTTGGTCCTGCAATAATCCCTTCTCTGCTTAAAAAAAAAAATACCATTAACATACCAGAAAAATAAGTTGCATCTATGATTCAAGAAGAGGGTGTCATTACACTGCTTTAAAAAAAAAAAAGAAAAAAACTGGTTTCTATATAATACTATAGTGGCTACATATAAGCATAATTTTTAAAACAATTCTGATAGTGTATAATAAAGTTTTAATTATTATATTTCATTTAGCATAGAAAAGCAATTTTTAGCTTTTATTTCTTTGTTTGATTTAAGCACTAGGCCCCTAAATATGCAATGCCTAGATTAATAAAGTGTTCTGACATAAAGGTTATATATTTGTTCAAGGCAGCAGGTAACATCATTTGACTGCTCTTTTCAAAATTATTAATGCAATAATGTAAACAAAAAGCTACATGACAGAAAAAAAAATTTAAGTGACTCAAACCAACACCTAATTACTGACTAGTTTGAGACAAAAATGACACATATAAACTCATACGATACACTTTAAAACAAAGGCCAACAACCATTAACCTTCAAGATGGGAAGCAACAGAAGTATCAGAAATTAGAGTTCAAAAAAAATTTGCTTTCCAGCTGAATTTAAAATAACCACTATAAAAAAACCACATCTGTCTTTTGGAAATGGCCTAGATAATAGTTCCAACACTGCCATTAACAAACATATTTCACTGAACTTCTCTGGATAACAATGTCCTTGTATATAAAATACAATACTAAATTGAATAAATTGTTTTCCAACTGTTGATTTGTTTTGTTCTTGTTGGGTTTGGTTTTATCTTTCACTTTAAAAGCTGAATTGTCCATTAAAGGGTATTTTGGAAGGGAGTAAGGAAAGTGAGATGAGCCACCTTCACTTTTTTAGCCCTTCTCTTGCTATTGCCCAGCTCCCTCTTTCAGTGATGGCCCCCAAGACATTTCTACAGAAGCTAGAGAGAAGATCTTGAAGGGCTTTTTCCAGCAATTTTCCAGCAAAGATCTAAGCATCACACAAAGAAAATGGCTTATTTTCACTTAAACTCTCAGCACAAAAAAAACTTAAGAAACTCACTTTTCATTCATTTAGCAATTACTGATTATCTACAAAGTGCCTAGTATCCAGGTAGATTCTGGAAACAAAACAGCCTTAATTTACCTACTCATTTTCTCCATAATTCTTCAAAACACCTTTCTATCACCTTCTTGAAAGAAAAAAAGATCACACTAAGTAAAATCAGTTTCACCACTTTTGTTCCTTAAAACTAAAAGAAGATGAAAATGACCAATAGCCAATAAGCCCCACACTTTAGGGTTATTTCCCAGTTGTGTTATAATAAGAACTGAACCAGTCAGTTATGCCATCATACAAGACATATCAACAAAAGAAAGAGATGTTATATTTCATATACAAAATAAATTTCAAAACAATTAAGTTTTACATAGAAACAAACATTCTTCATATCCATACTTATTTTAAATATACAAAATATTATTGGATTACTATAGTTTGTGCATAAAATTTCACAGATTTACATGAAAATGATTTTAATATGAAGCTAATGTGTATTTATCTGTTATTATTTTTTCATTTTAAATACACACTTCTTTAAAACAAAGATTTTCAAACTGCCAAGAAATATCACGCATTTCAGAAATATTTCTAAGAAACTATAAAGGTATTGGACAGGAATTCAAAAGCAAAATTAGGAGAATGAGAGAATGAGAAAAAATATAAAGCAAAATAGGAGAGAGGAAATTTAATACAAACAGTTCTAAGAATATGGTTTTCTCTATGCAAAGCAGTTGCAAGTCAAAATATGACATGGTTCTAAACAACTAATAACACAAAATAAGTCAGAAAATACAAGGTACCTACAAACAGAAAAGGTTACCTGTATGTCAGCATAGGTTTAAACCAGCTTTCTCAACCTTGACACTAATGACACTAGAGGCCATAAATTCTTAGTTGTGGGGACAAGACTTAGCCTATGCTACATGTCAGTTTTAGCCCTCTGAAGTCTGTAGACAATGGCAAATGTCCCCTGGACGACAAAATTCATCCTGATTGGGAACCACTGGTCTAAATGAAGGAAATTAATTTCTCAAAGCTCAAGTAAAAATCTTCTATTTGAAAAATAAAAGACCACAGTTCCCTTTGCTTTACAGAGTGCCTGGTATATAATAATGCACTCAGTAACTGCGTGTGTGTGCTCAGTCGTGTCTGACTCTTTGAGACCCCATGGCTGTAGTCTGCCAGGCTCTGGTGTCCACGGAATTTTCTAGGCAAGAGTACTGGAATGGGAAGCCAGTTCTTCCTTCACAGGATCGTCCCAACCCCAGGATCAAACCCACATGCCCTGCGTCTCCTGCACTGGCATATGCATTCCTTACCACAGAGCCACCCGGGAAGCCCTTACTCAATAAATGTGCACTGTCAAATTGAATTGCACTTTTAAAACTGATTACATTAAGTATTTCATGACTCTTTCAAGGCCTGGAAAGCTTCAGGCCAATCCTAGTCCAAACTGCTATGTATTACAAAGTAAAGCAGAATAATGAAATTAACTAAATGTTTAATTCTTATATATTCAATGACAAGCTACCAGGCACTCCCCCTGAAAAAAGGCAGAGCCACTTAAGACAACAAACAGTATTTATGAAGGCCAGACTAGATTTTCCATGGAAATGCCTCCTCCCACCCATCTTTCATTTTCAGCATGAACAATTTCAAATTTATTTACTCAATGAACAATACTGTGAATGTCTATTATGTGCCAGCACTGAGATAGATTCTGAAGGTATAAAAGAGAGAGAGACAAAAATAGCTTCCTTCAAGTAATAACAAAAAAAGAAAAAAAATAGTTGTAAAAAGCAAATAGTTACACAACTATACAAAAACTATATAAAGAGGTTGCTAAGAAAGGAGAATCTAAGGCTATCTCCCCAAGAGTTTTAGAGAAAACTAGAGAGAAATGCCAAACTAAGTTTTGTTTTTTGTTTTTGTCTTTCTTGGGGTGGGGGTAGGGGAGTGGAGAGCATGCTAAAATTCTACACTATAAACTTTCTTCAGATGTATCTATGATGGTTCTTAAATTCAACATATATCTATTACTGCAAAGTCTTGGCAAAGAGAAGTTTCAATTATACCCAATATCTGTATTTACACTTTGATAGTTATATGAGCAAATATTTTCTCAAGATCAAATACATTTAAATCATTTTAAACTTGTTTTCAAAATGTTTGAGCACAAATGAACTGAGCACACATGAAAGATGATATTCTATAATACTCAGCAATACATTAACCATTTAATGTTTAAAAACAGGAGGAAATATTGGGCTGGCCAAAACACTGCTTTGGGTCTTTCTGTAAACTCTTGTGGAAGAACCTTACAAGCTTTTCGTTGTTGTTGTTTAGTTGCTCAGTCGTGTCCAACTCTGTGCCAACCCATGGACTGTAGCCTACCAGGCTCCTCTGTCCATGGGATTACCCAAGCAAGAATACTATAGGGGGATGCCATTTCCTCCTCCAGGGGATCTTCCTGACCTAGGGATCGAACCCACATCTCCACATCTCCTGCACTGGAGACAGATTCTCAACTAGCAAGCCAGCAGCAAAGCTCCCGTATGAACTTTTTGGCCAACACAATAATACATTAAAAAGCAATCTACAACAATAATATATAAAACTGAATTCTCCATTAAAAAGATATCCTCAAAACTTTCCTGCAATTATCAACATTTTAACTATTTTGTTAAATATTTACATAGAAAATTAATTTTATTTTGGCTATTTTCCCAGTCGTTAAGAACACAGCAATATTACCACATTTTTTTGTAGTTACCCATCATCTCTGATAAGAGACCATTTTATTCTTTTAACTTGTGCCTCCTCTACTGGTTTAAAAGTAGAACACCACAAAATCAAGCTTTGAATTCCACTGGTCAAATAGCAACTAAATAAGTTTGTTATTTTTTATGCTTATTAGTGTTTTGTATAATTTATTTTTATCAGATTAATGTCAGATTTTGGATTCTAGAGAACATAAATCTCAGCCACATTCTTTTTTAATCTTAAAATATTTCTTTCCTCTAAAGATCTTAAGTATACTTTAATGAAGGCATTATCACATTTGTGTTATAACTGAATTTTTTTTATAAACAGAAGATATCCATTATTTTACTAATCAATATAACAGACTTACAATGCTGTGTATCTGTCCATTGCAGACTGCACGTCTCTACGGTAAACTGTTCGAAGAATGACCATGACGGGGTCAAATTCGTGATCCCAGACTTCAGCTATCATTCAAAAGAGAGCAGAGACAAAACACTGATGACTTCTTAGGAATCAAGTCAATCTCTAACGACTAACTGTGCGTGCATGTTCAGTCGCTCAGTCGTATCTGACTTTTCTGCAGCCCCATGGACTGTAGCCCGCCAGGCTCCTTTATCCATGGAATTTTCCATGCAAGAATACTGGAGTGGGTTGCCATTTCCTCCTCCAGGGGATCTTCCCAGAGACTGAACCCAGGTCTCCTGCGTCTCCTGCACTGGCAGGTGATTCTTCACCTCTGCGACTCTAATGACTGACTACACTTCAGTATATCTTAAATTTAAAAGATGGTAAAGTTTAATTTGACTGAACTTCCCTGGTGTCTCTCCCTGACAACACAGGAGACGCAGGTTCAATCCCTGGGTTGAGAAGAGTTCTTACAGAAGGAAACTGCAACCCACTCCAGTATTCTTGCCTTGGAAATCCCATGAAGAGAGCAGCTTGGCAGGCTACAGTTCATGGGATCACAATGGAGTAGGACACAATTTAGCAACCAAACAACAACTTTAGGAGCAAGGAAATGGTAAAACAGATGAGAAGCTATGTCCACTACCCACACTCATTTTAACAAGAGTAGGTCTGCTTTTATTGCTTTTGTATAATAAATTCATTTAAGGCTTAATTCCCCAAAACTACAAATTCAAACACTCTTTAAAGAAAAGGTTAAAAACAACTCATCCATTCCAACTCTTATTTTACAAAGAAGTCAAATGCAAAGATAAAAAACTGACTTTCTCAACATCGCACAACTAGCTGATACATTTCAGTCCTATATGTGAATATGACACTCAATTTCTTGATTCTAATCTTCAAATATCCAGTGCTCTGCCTCAGTGTCTCAAAATTTACTCTGTGTGACAATCATCCTACAGAGATTGGTTTAAAAAAAGCAGATTTCCAGAATCTATCCCCAGAAATCTAGATGAGAGCAGATTGGGGTTTAGGCATAGAAAATTATATTTTAATAAGGATGCCAACATGAATAAGTCTGACAAAGGTAATGCTCACATCACACGTTGTTAATAAGCATAGCACTATACAAGAACATCATTCTTCTTCTAAGTTCATCTTACAAAGCATTCTCTACAATGAAGAAATACTGTGCTTTTCCTTTAATGGAATACATTCCAACCAGAGACTCTGGATTGTTCTTGCTACCTTTGTGAACTCTCTGAAAATTCCCACATGATACGGCTTATTCTGGTGCCTTTTATCAAACACAGTACATGTCATTTACAACTTCAAACTGGGCATCATTTTTTCACTTAGACAACAAGTGTCACAGGTCAGAGGTGCAAGAAACCTATAACCTCTACTTTCTGCAAAATTTTAATTTAATGAATACGTGAAAGTGAAGAAGAAAAGATCATGGATCAAAATTTCAACTACTTCTGGCTTTTGTCAAGCATGTCTCTACAAATCCAGGGGCTAAACCTTAGAAAACCAATCATTTAAGGAAAAGGTATCTATGTATTTACAAAGGTTCAAAACATATGAGAACATTATCAGTATTCCATATAGATTTTTAACTGTTTCAAGTTAAACTTAGGGTAGTGACAACTATTTCAAAATCAAATTTAAAGGGCAAATACACTCAGAGTGTTTTTAAGTATATATTTTAAGTCATAATTTCAAGTTCATTCACTTACAAACATAAACTGGTGTTCATATATAAAGTTCCTTTTATAATTCAGACTCATCTCAGAAGTCTTACTATGACAGAAACCATAGATTTTTGAATAAAAGGAACCAATATCATGGTATACTGAAAAAGACAAACATATATGTATAAGAAAGTTGAGGGGGGAAAACCAAAGCTAAGGAAATAAAAGGCAAACATTTTGTTTCGGTATACACAACAAACCTTCAAAAAACCCTGATATTTGACAAAATACATTCATAGATATAAACGTACCTTTAGGAGTATACATGCCTTGTTGCATAGAACCTCCAGGTTCAAAAACAGGAGCCTTAAAATCAGCTACTGCTGATAAAACTGATTCAAAGCTATAACTTCCTGGAATAATACCACTTTTAGGATTTGGATTTTCTGGAATATGATGCATGTGTCAAGAAAAAAAATTAATAACTAAAAGTCAGACTTATAATCTTAATAAGATATTCTAGTTTCCAAATTTCTTTGCTAAAATATTCTTGTCTCGAGAACCCCAAGAACACTATGAAAAGGCAAAAAGATAGGACACTGAAAGAAGAACACCCTAGGTCGGTAGGTGCCGAATATGCTACTGGAGATCAGTGGGGAAATAACTCCAGAAAGAATGAACAGACGGAGCCAAAGCAAAAACAACGTTCAACTGTGGATGTGACTGGTGATGGAAGTAAAGTCTGATGCTGTAAAGAACAGCATTGCCTAGGAACCTGGAATGTTAGGTCCACGAATCAAGGTAAATTGCAAGTGGTCAAACAGGAGATGGGAAGAGTGAACATCGACATCTCAGGAATCAATGAACTTAAAAGGACTGGAATGGGCAAATTTAACTCAGGTGACCATTGTAAGAATCCCTTAGAAGAAATGGAGTAGCCCTCATAGTCAACAAAAGAGTCTGTAATGAAGTACTTGGGTGCAATCTCAAAAACGACAGAATGATCTCTGTTTGTTTCCAAGGCAAACCATTCAATATCGTGGTAATCCAAGTCTATGCCCCAACCAGTAATGCTGAAGAAGCTGAAGTTGAAAGGTTCTATGAAGACCTACAAGACCTTCTAGAACTAACACCCAAAAAAGATGTCCTTTTCATCACAGGGAACTTGGAATGCAAAAGTAGGAGGTCAAGAGATACCTGGAGTAACAGGCAAGTTTGGCCTTGGAGTACAAAATGAAGCAGGGCAAAGGCTAACAGAGTTTTGCCAAGAGAACACACTGGTCACAGCAAACACCCTCTTCCTACAACACAAGAGAAGACTCTACACATGGACATGACCAGATGGTCAATACCAAAATCAGATTGACTATATTCTTTGCAGCCAAAGATGGAGAAGCTCTATAAAGCCAGCAAAAACAAAACCTGGAGCTGACTGTGGCTCAGATCATGAACTCCTTATTGCCAAATTCAGACTTAAACTGAAGAAAGGGGGGGAAACCACTAGACCAATCAGGTATGACCTAAATCAAATCCCTTATGATTATACAGTGGAAGTGACAAACAGATTCAAGGAATTAGACCTGATAGAGTACCTGAAGACCTATGAATGGAGGTTCGTCACACTGTACAAGAGGCAGTGATCAAGTCTATCCCCAAGAAAAAGAAATGCAAAAAGGCAAAATGGTTGTCTGATGAGGCATTACCAATAGCTGAGAAAAGAAGAGAAGCTAAAGGCAAAGGAGAAAAGGAAAGATATATCCATTAGAATGCGGAGTTCCAAAGAATAGCAAGGAAAGACAGCAAAGCCTTCCTCAGTGATCAATGCAAAGATATAGAGGAAAACAACAGAATGGGAAAGACCAGAGATCTCTTCAAGAACCTTAGGATACCAAGGGAACATTTCATGCAAAGATGGGATCAATAAAGGACAGAAATGGTACGGACCTAACAGGAGCGGAAGATATTAAGAGCTGGCAAGAATATACAGAAGAACTATACAAAAGAGATGTTCATGATGGTATGATCACTGGACTAGGACCAGACATCCTGGAAAGCAAAGTCAAGTGGGCCTTAGGAAGCATCACTACGAACAAAGCTAGTGGAGGTGATGGAATTTCAGTTGAGCTATTTCAAATCCTAAATGATGATGCTGTGAAAGTGTTGCACTCAATATGCCAGCAAATTTGGAAAACTCATCAGGGGCCACAGGACTGGAACAGGTCAGTTTTCTTTCCAACCAGCCCCAAAGAAAGGCAATGCCAAAGAATCTTCAAACTACCACACAATTGCATTCATCTCACATGCTAGCCAAGTAATGCTCAAAATTCTCCAAGCCAGGCTTCAACAGTATGTGAACAATGAACTTCCAGATGGTCAAGCCGGATTTAGAAAAGGCAGAGGAACCAGAGATCAAATTGCCAACATCCTTTGGATCATCAAAAAAGCAAGAGAGTTCCAGAAAAACATCTACTTCTGTTTTACTGACTACACCAAAGCCTTTGACTGTGTGGATCACAATAAACTGTGGAAAATTCTTAAAGAGATGGGAATACCAGACCACATTACCTGCCTCCTGAAAAATCTGTATGCAGGTAAAGAAGCAACAGTCAGAATAGTACATGGAACAACAGACTGTTTCCAAATAGGGAAAGGGGTATGTCGAGGCTGTATATTGTCACCCTGCTTATTTAACTTATATGCAGAGTACATCATGTGAAATGCCAGGCTGGATGAAGCACAAGCTGGAATCAAGATTGCTGGGAGAAATTTCAATAACCTCAGATATGCAGATGACACCACCCTTATGGCAGAAAGCAAAGAAGAACTGAAGAGCCTCTTGATGAAAGTGAAAAGGAGAGTGAAAAAGTTGGCTTAAAACTCAACATTCAGAAAACTAAGATCATGGCATCTGATCCCATCACTTCATGGCAAACAGATAGGGAAATAATGGAAACCGTGACAGACTTTATTTTGGGGGGCTCTGAAAGGACTGCAGATGGTGACTGCAGCCATGAAATTAAAAGACGCTTACTCCTTGGAAGGAAAGCTATGACCAACCTAGACAGCATATTAAAAAACAGAGACATTACCTTGCCAACAAAGGTCCATCTAGTCAAAGATATGGTTTTCCCAGTAGTCCTGTATGGATATGAGAGTTGGACCATAAAGAAAGATGAGAGCCAAAAAATTGATGCTTTTGAACTGTGGTGTTGGAGAAGACTCTTGAGAGTCCCTTGGACTGCAAGGAGATCAAAAAAGTCAATCCTAAAGAAAATTAGTCCTGAATATTCACTGGAAGAACTGATGCTGAAGCTGAAGCTCCAATACTTTGGCCACCTGATGCGAAGAACTGACTCACTGGAAAAGACCCTGATGCCAGGAAAGATGGAAGGCAGGAGGAGAAGGAAATGACAGAGGATGAGATGGTTGTATGGCATCACCAACTCAATGGACTTTAGCTTGAGCAAGCTCTGTGAGTTGGTGATGGACAGGGAAGCCTGGCGCGCTGCAGTCCATGGGGTCGCAAAGAGTCTGACATGACTTGAGACTGAACTGAACTGAACTGAATCAGCTGTAATATATAAAGCTGGCCACAAGAGGGCTACATAATACAACAGTTCAATAATAACTTTTTATTAATTGTGAATTTTTAAAATAGCTTAATGCAGATTAATTTTTAAAACAGCTTATTTCTAAGACAGCTTAATTAATATCCTACTAATAAATTATATGCTGAAGTAGTTCTGATGTATATTTCCCCCAAAACAAATGAATACAGTTTCAGGAAATGAAAAAAAAACCTTTTAAAATTAATCTCCATTTTCATCAGCTTGCAAACAATGTTATATACTTTGTCTTTGAAAATCAAAGACAGTATACTAAATATCAGCCCAGATTTTTATGAGCAAAGATTGTTTCATAAAAGACACAAAATATCCTTCTCAAAATAATGAAAAGATACTAAGCAAATTTTTCAAAAAGAAGAAAACCAGAAAAACCTAGATTCTTTCCTATTGGTTTCACATTAAAGCTATATAATTTTTTCTAAATTCAAAGTTACAGATAATTCTTCTGCTCTTTTACAGCACTGATACACAGTACATAAAGGCTGAATGAAATCATCAAACAGTATAAGTTGTTGTCTGCTTAAGAAAATCTTCAAGGTTATCAAATAGACTTTCTAACAGGGGCCAGTTTATAAAATTTTAGTCAATTATTTCAAACAAAATCACAATGGACAAAATAAATTTAGTCAAAAATTCACAAAGCAAATATTACCACTAAATAACATGATAATCTTTGTCTAAAACTTTATTAACAATACCTAAAAAAAATAATAAAGTGTCCACTGAATCCTCAGTCCTATACAGAGTTTGTAGACAATAAAGTTTGTAGACAATAGTCTTTGCCCTTCAAAGCCTCTTGGTTTAAAACTGAATTCTCAGAAAAAAATACTCAGAATGTTTAAAACTGATAATTATAAGACATAACTCTAAATTTTAATGATGAATTCCAGCCTGGTTATACAAATACAGTAGACCTAGCTGCCTTTCACCAAATGTCCAGCTCCCTGTTACTACTGCTGTCCTAGAAGGTCAGATTCCGGGGTGCCCAGAGCAAACAGTCCTGATGCTTAAACAAGGTCTAACAAGAGCACTCTGAGAGGTGACGATTGGAGGCAAATCTGCCCCTGGTCTTGAACACAGAATTGATCAAAAAATTGGGAGTTTTTTCCCATATTATCTTCCAATCTAAAAAAAAAAGTTTTAATCAGAAAGTGATATATCTTTAATCCATAAATATTACTTGCAATTTAGATCCTACAGCTAAAAGAAAATTAAACTCTTAAAAGGATATGAGGTCCAGCAATGAACTATGTGTTCTGTCATTCATACACAGCTGGGCTACCATCTCTGCCCTGAGAATCTCATCATCAGACATTCCTAAAATTAAAAATAGAATTAATATATCTGAATATTTATATATTATAAAGAAACAACTTACCACACAATTAAGTTATTTTAGCAAAAATGAGATGCTTCAAAAATCATAGAGCAAAGAAAACAATGCCCCAATATAACTGCAGTTTACCCTGCTATTTTCAGTCCCTTAAGTAAGGGTTCAAAGAATATTCTAAAAGGAGCACTAATGGTAAAACATATCATGTCAAGAGTTTGAAATGCATCCTTTCCTTTTTTTCCATAAACCAGTTACTACCACAGGGTAAGGGGAGGAAAGGGAGGTACCCAAGTATTTGTATTAGTGCTTTTTACCTAAATGTAAACGAAGACTCAAAAGAATCACAAGAAATGTAAGAGCGCCTTCTAACATGGATCTCTCATGCTCTGCATCAAGTACTGTGTTTTGATGTTGTGAAGCCATTGTCAACAAATCCACTACCTTAAATCTATTAAAAAAATATTTGAGACAGATTTTTTTAAAGTTAAGACAAAATTAACTTAAATTCCAAATACTTCCTAATACCTGTATTAATAATACTATGCTTACCTTTCAAAGACAGATGAAATAAAATAATCTGGATCAAGTCTAGATGCACAAACCTTTAAAAGATCAATAAATAAATAAATAAAAATAAAACCCACGAAGTTTATTTCTCAGTAGTCAGTATTTATTTATTCAGTATTCTTTTTCTTTTTTTCTTCCTTTTTTCCCCCTCTGGGTATGCCACATGGCTTGCAGGATCTTAGTTCCCCAACTAGGGACTGAACCTGGGGCCTTGACAGTGAAAGCACCGAGTCCCAAGTACTGGACCATGAGGGAATCCCCCGGTTTTATTTCCTGTGTTTATCATTCCTCATATTTTCTGTATCGTATTTGTTCAAACAGCTTACCTGGAAGCAAGTCTTTTATATGCAAGTCACTCTTGCCCTGTATTTAACTCACAGACCAAGCCAATATACCCCCAGGCCCCTTAGCCAGGGCAGGTACCAGATAGCTGGGGATAGCCTTTATGCCCCAAAGCTCACCAAGATGATTCAAACTAGCCAGTGCTAAACTACTTCCCTAGCCCTGCCTTGCCTTTCCTATGGAAACCCCAATAAAGCTTCTGATCTAGGATTTCCCCTCATTCCTTCTGCCTCCTGACAAAAATCTAATGCTTCCCCTTTGGTCCTGCGTGGCATGGCATGCCCCTCTTCCTTTGGAAAATGTAAGTAATAAAATTCTTCTTTCAATAGCACTGACCTCTCTGTGTCCTCATTTAGTCACCTCTATAAATTAAAATCCCACAGGTACAAATGAGATACTTCTGAAGTTCAACATCTGCATCATTAAGTTGGCTTACCTGTAACAGGTAAATGTCAGGATCAATCATGGAATTACAGAAATGAGACTGGACATAGGTCATGGCTTGTCCTTTGATCTGCAGACCATTTCTTACCCACATATTGCTGTGGATTTCAGCAAGACTTGCCTAGTAAAACAAAAATTAATTGAACAAAGAAGTCATCTAAAGTCAACCTTTATAAAATCATGTTATGATAAACTCATTTCAAAATATTTTACAGCTTAATCATAGCATAAGCCTGATATTCTGTCCAGTACTTAGGATATTCAATTCAAATATATGATTTTAAAATAATCACTATATTTTATATACTCCTTCTTTTGGAGCTTATATATGAGTTAAGTTTCTATGATGACTACTGAGCACATTTACAGTAATATTCACTGAAACCGTAAATGAGGTCTCCTGCATTGCAGACAGATTCTTTACCGTCTGAGCCCCCAGGGACTCCAGCCAGCCCAAAGCCTAAATACACACCTGGATTTGGAGTGGGTGAATCATTAGTTTCATTAACATTTCCTGATCTGGCAAAACAGAATCCAAATCTAGTTCTTGACATTTCACAGCCTAAAAATTGTTATAAAAAAAGTTACTAACTCAATACATATTTCCCAATGTTCATAAAACAGATGAACAGAGTATTTAATGAAAACTTTTACCTTACTCAAAAACATAGCATAATAACGATGTAGTGGCAGATGAAAAGTGACTTGGTTAGGTGCTGGCTGGAAAAGAAGAAAATCCAGAAGTCAAATAATACTTTACCGAATTCAAAGAAGGTTTTAAAATGATAAAACAACACTTCCACCTTGATTTACTGGCCTATACTTTTTTTATCAAAAAGTAAGATTTTAGAAGTTATAGTTTAAAAACCCACTGTAGAAAAAATTATTCCAATTTAAAGACCCAAATGCAAGTTCCTTAAAGGCATAGACTATATACTCAACTTTCAATCCTCTGACACATCTCGTATAGAACAAGGGATGGAAGACGTTTCCCTTTACAGTCAGCCATTTCAGAATCTTCAAATGCATGCACAACAAATGTGATGATAATAACAAAAACAATAATCACAGCTAACATTCACTGAGCACTTACTATGTGCCGGTCACTGTGCTGATAAGCACTTTATTCCTATTTAATTTAATCCTAGGAGAACCCTTTGGGGTAGAAACTCAATGTTCCAATTTTATGAATAAGGAAATTCAATTTTAAAAAACTTAAGTAACTTCCTAAAGCTAACAGGCAGTGAACTGAGATGCTAGTCTGCTATATTCAGAATGATCTGAGGGTCTGACTACAGCCCTCTTCTGAAGTGCAGTTAATGGGCTTACCTAGCTGGATGAGATGCTCCCCGTATCAGTGGTGAACACACAGTCTCTACAGGAAAGCTTAGTACAGTACATGTCAAAGATCTCTGATATCCTTGTGGATATTACAAAAAGTGTATTTTAAATCTGTGACTCCCATGGGTCACACTATTGCTAAAGGGCAAACACAAATAGTTGTCTTTCTTAAACAAATAAGAAAAATGAAACATTAAAAGGTATCATTTGTTTTTAATGCTTCTATAAATTATTAGTAAAGTTTTCTCCTGTTGAAAAAAATCTAGCCAAAACATTCTCATAATTATGCTAATATAGTATCATATTGAGTCATAAAAATTTGAAATATGTCACCATCCCTGAAAGAGTTTTTTCCAAAACCAGTATGAGAATAAGATCCTCCTTAACATGTGAATAAACATCTATAGAAAGTTGTTCTGATAAATGTTTGGCTTCCAGAAAAAGGAAGGAATTCCTGACACATGCTGCAATGTGGATGAACCTTCGAGACATTATGCTAAGTGAAACAAACCAGCCACAAAAATACATATACTGTATGATTTCACTTAGGTATGCGGAGCAATCAATATCATAGAGACACAAAGTATAATGATGGCTGCCAGAGCCTAGGTGTAAGGGAAAATGAGATTATTGGTTTTTTTGGGAACAGAGTTTCAGTTTTACTAAACAAAGTTCTAGAGGCTGGTTGCACCAACGATGTGAATAACTGCATACTTTAAAAAAGGTTTAAAAGGTGGTAAATTTTATGTGCATTTCACCATAATCAAAAATAAAAATCAAACAAGTTTGCCCTATGTTACTATCATCATTTGAGTAACATAACATATACTAACTAGCTAAATCAGAATCTTCTTCAATTTCCTTTGAAGGCATCAAGAACAGTGGTGAAGAGCAGGCTCTTAAAAGCTGGGTTTGCATGCATTCAAATCCTGACTCTACCACCTACAGCTATAAAACAGAGCAAGTTACTTCTCTGTGCCTCAGCTGCCTCATCCATAAAGTGAAGATAATAAAGTGAAGATGGACAACTGTGAGGATCAAGTAAAAGAACACAATACCCAACACACATTTCTATTAATTGCTAAGCCATAGGCTCTATCTTGTCTTTTAAGGCTTGAGCATATGCTAAACATACATTGTTCTGCAGTTTTTTACATTCCATAATCTCCGTTTGTCCAATGTCACAAATAAGCTACTTGAAAAACTCTTTTATCACTTCTTCCAAATATACTGAGGTGTTCCTCAGATTCCATTCTCAGCTTTCTACTCTTCTCATTTGAGACACTTTATTCAGTTGATAGCTTCAGCTGCCAACACAAGATGACTACTAAATCTCAGCAGAAATCTCACTCCTGAACTTCAAAACCTACATTCAAGTATCTACTGAACATCAACACTTAATTAACATCCCATGGGGACCACAAATACACTGTGTTCAGACAAAACTCAGCATCTTTGCCCTAAAATTCAATCTTTCTCAATGTTTCTTCTGCAAATTCCCAGTAATACAAATCTGAAATGTAGCCTCTTTCCTTCTCTCAAATCTCCTCCACTTGATAAGGCGTCAAAGTGTGTTTGATTTTCTAAGTACCTCTTAACTCTACATTTTCCTCTCTTTCCATATTGCCTCTAACCAACCTTAGCTCAGGCTCTCAACATTTAGTGCCCAGATTTCAGTGCTAGCCTTTGCTTCTATTCTTACCCTCTATAAGAAACTTTTTGTGGTATCCACCTAGCTCACAACCCTCCCTTTTCTTCTCAGAATGTCCCTTCCTCCCCACTTTCCAAATACACACACACAGGAATTGGAGCCTGCCAGTCAAGTTTAGAGTAGTCACATCTGATTAGATCAGGGCAGGGAATCCCTATCCTATCATGGGCAATAAGGTTCTCTCTCACTTGAAAACTGAACTGGGATTTAAAGACTGTGGAGATTCTTGGAGTATGGCTGAAACTGCAATATAAGGCAATTATAGGAAGATGTTTAAAAAAGGCAAAAAAAAAAAAAAAGCACAGAAAAACCAATTTACAGAAAGGGAAGAAAAGAATGAGGCAGAAAGAGCAAGGAAAAGCAAGAGACAAGAGCTCCTGTTCAGCTTTCCACTCAGTTCCTCAAGTCCAGAATGCCATAAGATCCCTGAACGATCTTTCTGTACTCATAATAATAAAGTATCCCTCCTTTAAATCAGGCTGCCTCAAAAGTGTTTTAAAAAGAAGCTTAATTAATACATCTACTTAAATCTGTTTTTAAATGCCTATTAAATCTTCATACTGCCAGGTGGTAGTCTTACTGAAATATTACTTTAACCCTGTACTTCTCCATTTATCATCTTTTAATGGCCCCCTATAGTTTTAACCTCCTTTAACTGTCCAACTCTTGAGAGACAGGACTCTCCGGCCTCATCTATTGTCATATAAATTCATACACTATAAGTAGTGCCTTTGTATATGCTTTTCCCTTTGACTCAAATGCTATATATACTTGCTCCCACTGGATTAACACACCATAAGACTTTGCTGAAACGACATTTCTACTAGGAAGTTTTTCCTGAGTCCCTCAGGGTAAATCAGATGCTCCACTCTCTTCTTCCCTATAGCACCCTGGTCACAATTTTATACAGAAGCATTCTGACCAAATTAGCCATTTACTTGTCTTCCATTTCCTCAAATTAGGAACCATTTCATCACTGTATCTGCAGTGTTTAGAACATAGTAAACATTCAATAAATATTTGCGGGGTGAACACATGTTCTACTTTCCTCTTACGAGAGAAGACTCTAACTACTCTGCTATATACTCATAAATGTTGCTCTGCTATACACTCAGAAATGATACTTAGAATTTCAGGATTCTTAAATGGCTTACACTTTTGGAAAAATTTATTCCATCCTGTGTTCTAAGTGTTTGTCTTAATTCAGTTCAAAAATTATTATTTACTTCATCTGTGCTGGATTACTGCAATAGCTTCTGACCTCCATTCTCAGGCTGACAGAACAAATATTTATCACATATGAAATACATGCCTCTTAGTCAATCCTCATTGGCTAATAGTATTATCTTAAAGAGACTCGGTAATGCTTTAAAGCAAACAAAAACACTGTCAAGACAACACTGTGTCTACAGCTACTTGATTTGTGGCAGAGCAACAATTTTTACTCAGGTATGCCTAACTCTAAAGCTCTTTCCATTGCCAACAGCTAGTATGGCTGGAATACTACCAGACAAGCAGTGGAGAGATGTAGGCTCTGGACCCAGAATTAGTAGTAGTTTGCCATAAAACTACAGGCAAGTCATTTAATATCTCTGTATCTCCATTTTACATCTATAAAAAAGGAAAGGATAATAGTAATCTTCCCTACTTAACAAGGGTTGTTTTCAGAAACAAATATGTCAAAGCACTTTAAGAAACAAGAAACTTTTAAACATCGTAAAAGACATATTGTTTGACTGTCAAATTCTATTTAATCTTTTATTCTCTTTTCTTT
Source organism: Cervus canadensis (assembly GCF_019320065.1). Classification (NCBI taxonomy): domain Eukaryota; kingdom Metazoa; phylum Chordata; class Mammalia; order Artiodactyla; family Cervidae; genus Cervus; species Cervus canadensis. Next base: position 49,697,689 of record NC_057400.1, on the reverse strand, counting down.
AATTCTTTATTTAATTCTTCTCAGTTTATTAGCAATAACAATTACTTTTCTTCATGCCCACAGAACACTGACCAATTAATAAAGTTGTGGTACCTTTTCCATCAATCTCCTCTATTCTATTCACATTTGCACTGTCACTTTTTCCTCCCTGAAAGAAACTGATATTCACTCCTGAGAAATATACATTTAATAACATAAAAAATATATCCTTCTCTAGGAGATAAGCAAATACAGTTAATGTACTGTAGAATCTCCTAAATAACAAACAATCGGTCTCTTACTTCCTCCTTTTTTAAAGCCTAGTGATTTTATGCTTATTCTGAAATCTTTCCCTTATCCCATGAAAAGACATTCATTATATTCAAGGTTAAATGAGATCTATCACTTCTTTTCTTAAATGCTTCTACATATATCAAAAATATACATACCTCATCTACGAAGTTAATGGCATCAAACCAGTCTTGAAGAGCTTCAAGGCAATATCTAACAACATTTCGGGTATATTCTTGAGTTTCCTAAAATAATAAGCTTTATAAATTTACAGTATATAAATATATATATGCTCAACTTCAAAGTATATGCAATGTATAAACATAGTTATGTGTATTATATATATATGTAAAATAATAAATATACATATTTTCAAAATAACCACATTTGCCATTTCAAGAAATCATTTCACAAATAGTAACAATTAGTGATAGTCATAAAAATTAAAGAATATAATATATCACCCTCTATATAATATATTCCTGAAAATGAACCAAAGCTGAAATAAATTTAAGTGATGTAAATTGGATTCCATTTCAAGAGATTCTAAAAATGTAAGTTCCCTACTGTTATTATTGGGTAGACTTTCTTTTGGAATGATAAAAATAAAAGTTCCAGAAATGGATGGTTGCACAACATTGAGAATGTATGTATTTAATGTCACTGAATTGCATACCTAAAAATGGGTTACAGCAGTAAAAAAAGAAAAATTATGTTATGCATATTTTGCCACAATAAAAAAAAGAGGGCAGAACATATGAGTACTATAAACAGCCTGTGAATATCTTAGCTTGCAAACGACTATGTTCTCCTTAAAATAAGGGTACTGTGAAAGAATGTTACGGGCTTCCTAGGTGGCACTAGTGGTAAAGAACCTGCCTGCCAGTGCAGGAAAAGTAAAGAGACTCAAGTTCGACCCTGGGTTGGGAAAATCCCTTGGGGGAGGTCATGGCAACCCACTCCAGTATTCTTCCCTAGAGAATCCTCTGGACAAAGGAGCCTGGCAGGCTACAGTTCTTAGGGTCGCAAAGAGTCGGACATGACTGAAGTGACTTAGCACACACACATGAAAGAATATTGTAATGTTTTATGGAGAAATTGATTCAGTGAAATGGGAAAGTATTAAGTTACATGGAAAAATAAATCATGATAGCCTCTCTTTAAAAAATTAGGCAGAGGATTTGAAAAGACATTTCTCCAAAGAGGATCTACAAATGAAGAATAAGCGCAAGAAAAGATGCCAACATTATCAGTCATTAGGAAAATGCAAATCAAAGTCACAATGAGATACCACTTTATACATACTTGGATGGTTGTAATTTTTTAAATGTAAAATAAGTGTTGGCAAGAATATAGAGAAACAAACTCTCATACATAGCTGGTAGAAATATAAAATGATGCAGCCGTTTTTAAGTTAAACACAGAGTTACCATGAAAGTGAAAATGAAAGGTGCTCAGTCGTGTCCAACTCTTTGAGACCCCATGGACTATATGGTCCATGGAATTCTCCAGGTCAGAATACTGGAGTAGGGAGCCGTTCCCTTCTCCAGCGCATCTTCCCAACCCAGGGACAGAATCCAGATCTCTCACACTGCAGGTGGATTCTTTACCAGCTGAGCCACCAGGAAAGGCCACAGACTCACACATGACCATGCAATTCTACTCTCATAGACCCAAGAGAGCTGAAAACATATACTCACACAAAAGCCTACACAAGTGTTCACAGCAGCACAACCCACAGCAGCCAAAAACTGAAATCAACCCATGAATAGACAAGTAAGTGTGATATACCTATGCTACGGAATACTATTTAGGAAATTAGTGGCTTCCAGGGAATGAGACGAGGTTGGAATTGAGAGGCTGAGTTTTCTTTTTTGGCAGGGGGTACGGGCACAGTGTTAAAAATGTTCTGGAATCAGTGGTGATAGCAGCACAACTTTGTGAATATACTATAAACTACTTAATTGTATAGTTTAAAAAGATTAAAATGGTGAATTTCATGTTATGTGAATTTTATCTCAATAAAAAGTTTTTTAGAAAAACATTTTGGGGCATCAATGTCAACAAAAGGTAAGATCACTGTCAAACAGGTCACTGTTATGAAGAAGCAAATGAAAACAATGCACACACAATGCTCTATGTCACACTCTAGCACTATATCTGACAAGTGCTAGTTAAGTGCTCCGAAGAGTCATGGCCAGGCTCAACTTGTGTCTAGCTTGCAGTAATCTAAAGCTTGCCACTAGAAGGAAATTTCACAGCTTATTTGTTCCCATTTAGAAAGCAAAAATTAGTGACACTCTAGAAATGTGCCATCCCTTTATCCAAGCTATCTATTATTAATCAAGTATAACTTGTTCAATGATCCCTTAGCATTTTTAAGAACCAAATAGCATACAAGGCAATCATACAAAGAAAGTAAGCTATCAGGTGAAGTTCCCTTTTTTATTGCTAATCCTTTAGTTTTACATTTTATAATTTAAAAACATAAAGAAACAGCTTTTTAAAAATAATATTCTTTTTTTCTAGTTTACATTTCTAAAACCTCACAACACTGCTGTTAAAAAACTCTAGACATTCCTCTTTAAAAAACAATTACAGCAAAGTGATAAAAAGCACTGGTTCTGAAATCAGATGGATTTGTTTTCAAACTCAAGCTTCTACTTGTAGTTGTGTAAATGTGGGCGAGTTGTTCAACCTCTGGGAAAAAAGGGATGATACTATCTATTTTATAAGAGATGGCATGAAGATTAGATAAGAACATGACATAAGGAATATAGCATAAGAACAAAGTCTGGCATAGTATAGGCTCTCAACAAGAGAACATCTTATCTAGGAACCAGATGTCCCTTTAGCTGACAAACTCCTCTCTTAAGTATTACAAGATAACATAAGCTCATTTTTCTGTCATCTTCACTTCTTAGATTAAGGGACCCCAAATACAATGAAATCCTGGCCTTCAAAAATGAAAAATAACTACTGCCTGAAAACAATGATTTCTCTTCATCACAGAGAAAAACATAGCTTCAGTCTTATAATCCAAATTCATCCTAAACAGTCATCAGAATAATCCTCCTAAAATACTGATCTTTTCATATCAACATCAGATCAATCCTCTCTCCAAAGGCAGCATCTTTTCTGTTGGCTTATATGATGCTGCATTCTTCTGTTTTTCTCTCCTCTCCCTTTCTGATATTTAAATGTTAACTTTTTCTTCAAAGTCCATTTCCCTTTTCTCCCAACTTGACTGCATTCCATCCCCTGGCAATAAATGCCATTTTTATTCCCAGGGGTCTAAAATTTATACCCTAGCCCAGACTTCTTTAAGTACAAAACTCATATATCCAACTACTTATTCACTATTTCCACTTGGATGTTTCAGAGTGAGGCATCTCAAACTTAACATATCTAACTCTGAAAACTTTAAACCTGCTTTTCTATTATCTTTTTCACCTCTGTAAAATTATCTCCATATATAGCTACTCAAAAATTTATCTAACTCATCAATAACATACAATCCATCACCAACCCTTTTGGTTCTACCTTCAAAATACATCTTTAACATTAAAAATGCACCTTTAATACATCTTGAATTTCAAACCTGAAATTCCTAGAATATTACCACAGCATCTTAACTGGTCTATTTGCTACTAGTCCTGATGCTCCCCATATTCTCCTCAATCCAGTCTCTCCAAACAAACAGAAGGAACTTTTAAATGTAAGTCTGATCACATCAAACCTCTACTTTAAAATAGTCACTGGCTTCTCCTTAAAATTAAATCCAAGGCTCATTAACATGATCTATAAGAACCTGCATTAATAATCTACTCTCTGCCTATCTCTCCAATTCCATCTCATTCTCTGGCTCCAGCCACAAACTCCTTAAAAAGACCAATCATTTCTTATCGGGGGTAGGTTATTCCATACCATCTGCCCTACTACCAGCCCTAATCCCACTTTTATTCTTCATATAGCTGGCATCTTCATATTCTTTCTTCAAAAAGGCCTTCCCTGATCCTCAAATCCATCAGTCTCCCCACTCATCATTCTCATAGAAACCTGATATTTTCCTGTAGAATATTTATAAATGCTTACAAAACAAGTCTACGTGCTTACTTACTTAATGTCTATCTCCACTATTAGATTGCTCCATAGAGCAAGAACCACATCTATTTGATTTGTCTGACACCCAAAACCCAAACATCTAGATAGCATCTAGTATAGAACAGCATTCAATAGACTTTTTTTTTAATAAATGAACAAACAAATCTCGTACTAGATGACAGTTTTTTTTTTAAATAAATGCTACAATGGAGATTAAAGGAGGTACTATATAAACAGAGACTAGAATCATAAATCTGAAAGAAGTGAAAATGAGCAGATTACATGTCAGCTGAGTCTCTGAATACAACCTTTGAAAAGCTAATACTAACGGCTTTTCATTCCAGTTAGAACTGCTGCCAAGATCCTACCGTACACCACACAAATCAAAAGCTCTAACAGTGACACTTAAGCACATATATTTTTTAAGCTTCCCAGATGATTCTCATGTAAGAGAAGCACTGAACTAAGCAGAAAGAATGAACACATATGTCAAAACCAAAAAAAAGGACTAATTTGAACAAAAGCACTGAAATCAAGAAAGGAACTGCATGCTGAGGAATAGTAATCAAGCCAATGAAGGCATGGAGGTAGTGGGGTATAGGAAGGCAAATTGTGACAAACACATTGAAGACAAATTGTGGAAGTTCTTAAATGCCTCTACAGGAAATATGGACGTTATCCTGTGGACAGAAAGGAATGTGAATGATTTTTAAGCAAAGGAGAAATAAGCACAGAGCTCAGAAGTAATTTAGATATTAGGAGAGACTAGAGTAGGAAGAATCTAGAGGCAGAAAAATCAGTTAAGGAGTTACCTAACAATGCAGATTTTTAAAAATACTGACATAAAGAAGTAAAACAGAGAAAAGAAGTGGTAGAGAGACATTTCTGGACAAAAGAGAGAATTCACGGTATCTGATTATAGTTTGAACACAGCTGGGGAGGTTTCTATATTGGAAAACTGCATCATTTATAACACCATACATAAAATGACTAAAGGACACAGTATAGACACATGTTTTTAAAAAGCTAGTTAGGAACCTGAGAAAACTCATGTACCTCTCAGGAGAATACCAGAATATTCTGACATTCTACACTGAATAACCAGAGCTGTTGGAAATTTGAACCTAGCTAGCCTGTAACAAAGTTGTGAGTCATCTGCATTAAGAGAAAGCTGGAGTCATGAGAGAAAATAGAAAGCCACTTAAAGAAACACATACATTTAAAGAGTATATGTAGAAGAGTCTCATAATAACTCTGTAACAGCAGGCTTTACTGTCCCATTTCTGTTTTGTTCCTTTTAGGTTTTTAAAAGAAAAAGTCTGAGAAGTTCAAATAGTTTTAAATGAGTTGACCAAGTCACCTAAGTTGAAAGAGGCAGAACCAAAAGCACTATACTATCTTTTGCAGTATGCTTACTGGTACAGGCTAACAGGTAGGACTTCATGGGATCCATACAACAAAATCTTAAGTCCTTAGTTTTGTAGGGTCAGGAGATAACATTTTTCTGAACTATCCAAGGATTCTGGAGACCCATCAAACCAATACTTTAAAATGCACAGGTAAATATATGTATTTTTTTAGAAAGACAAAAACATATGCAATTTTAAGTGAGCTGGGCTTCCCTGGTGGCGCAGACGGTAAAGCGTCTGCCTGCAGTGCGGGAGACCCAGGTTCGATCCCTGGGTTGGGAAGATCCCCTGGAGAAGGAAATGGCAACACACTCTAGTACTCTTGCCTGGAATATTCCACGGACTGAGGAGTCTGGTAGGCTACAGTCCATGGGGTTGCAAAGAGTCGGGCACGACTGAGAAACTTCACATTTCTTAACCAATTATAAGAATTTATGTTGTTGCTATAGACTCTTAGGTTCTTTTCACAAACAAACTGGAATTATATGAAATGTATATTGATTTTGTTCTTGGAATCTTAAAAGTGTAAACTTTATTGAAGTTTATCCTCATCCCCTGAAAGATAAGAAACATTAGGTAACTAACTGATAATGGATAAAATGAAATAATAAAGTGAATGTGAAGCTACAAAGACTATTTACAATAAGGGAAGGCTAGAAAGATCTGATAATTCATTTACATAAATCAAGTCCAATCTACCTAAGAATAATAATTACTGTCTTAGGTCAACTTTCACAGAGCTGAATTCAAAATTAAACACTGCATATTATTACATACAAGTAAACAAGTCAATGTTTCCACAAATATTTTTCTTAAAATTATTTTAAAGGTAAATACAGAAGTTAACAAAAATATTTTCAACATACCCTAACTTTACAGTGTGATAAGAGTCCCCACATTGGCTGTGCACAGGCTTCAAGTTCAGCAGCAAAGGCAGCGTAGTAGGTCTGAGATTCAAACTCCACATGCTCATTTAGTTCTCGCTTATTTAAATTCATACCTTACAAAAATTAAAACAGGTATAAACCATGCCAAATGGAAACAAACACCCATACTCAAAATCAAATAAAATACTTCCTCATACCAAACAGATTTTAATGTTCACAAATGGCATAAATGACAAAATATGTATAGAAATTAATAAATTATTAAAAATAAAATAGTCTGGTCCTTTCAGAATTCTTTATAAACTAGATTTTCTTAAAAACATTTTGTGAATTATCTCTTTCTTATATAACATAAATGAATATATTAAATAAACTCAAAACTATTTTAATTGGCACTGGTTGAACTTTTTATGGAAATGTTAACAATCTTTCTTACAAGAAAATTTCTAGATTAATGCTTTAAAATGCTTTTTAAAATTACACTCCTATTTCCTATATAATAGTTTGACTTTTTTCATAACTCTGATATGTTTCACAAGCACTTTATTAAATACTTACAAATATCAATTAAAATGAGACATTTCTCATGTAACTGAATGATGTGCTATTATCTTTTAATTAGTGTCTGATAGTTTACTATTAGTCATTTTGCAAACTAAAACTAAATAAAAAAGAAAAAAACTGAAATTCATACCTTGAAAGAAAGAGACAAAGTTCATCCATGTCACTAACAAACCATGGTCCTCCAAAAATCTCTTAGCCACACTTTGATGAGAAAGGATATTAATAAAATCACTGACAAGAGGCCAATAAGTGTTATTCTTCAGCAATGCTTCTCCACAATTCACTACAACATGTAAACTATTTTCTTCATCTAAAACAGACACAGACACATACACCCAGAAAAAATTAGCTTAAAAAAAATAGCCTTACCAATGATAAAGATTATATATTTTAGAATCAGAGTCACCTAAATTCAAACCGAACCTGACATTTAATACCTATATGGCTTCAGGTATATTACATAGCTCTGAATCAATCCTCACCTATAAAAATGGGGGGAAAACACATATATTAAGGGAATTAAATGTTAACATAACACTTAGCACATCATTATAATTATTATTACTACCTGTCAAACATATTACACAATATTGAGTTATGAAACTATAAAAAAAATACATAAACTTCTTAAGCCTTAAAAAAAAAAAAAGCCTCAAAGTTTAAACACATCATTGGAAGAAAGAGACGGGGAGGATTAGGCTTGTAGAAAATCTTTACTATTAGAAGTTATAACATGTATGTATTAGCTCTCTTGACCTATTTCCCTATTCCAGCTTAACTGATTCACTGGACAAACAAGCCCCCCATTCCCACTGTAAAACACATTAATACCCATAATACACAGAATGCTCAAAATCGAGCCTATTCCAGACTACACAAGCCCCAAGGTATATGCTTATCCAGAGTCTGTTTTTGTTTCTGTTCATACTAATTGTTCTTTGTATTATAAAACTGAAATCACAAGTATATAATCTGATAAAACATGAATGCATAAATAGAGCTATTATAAAAACCGGATCATAAGCTTTTGAAAGACAATAAAAGTGCCTAAGAAAATCTTGGAGGAGAAAAATCCTAAGAGTACAGAAGATTTTCAAAACTCAGACTGTTTCATAAAAATTCTTATGTTCTTATTCTACTTTAAAGAAACTGAAAATGGAAATCACAGGTGCTGCTTTACAAATGTAGTATATACAAGAAGGATAAGAGAGAATTCCAGTAAAGAATACAATAACTTACAAATGCTTTGCCCAAAATGAAAAGACTGTAGAACAAACAAGCATCCCTGTGATTTAAGTTAAAATCCTCTGTTTAAGATATCTATGTATCATTTTTTAACAATTCCTCACTCTAATCAACTTTCTAACTAACCACCCTATTGTCAAACTCATCGGTGAAGAGGGCTTCTACTGTACTTCATATTTCCATAAATTAAATTTAGGTTTCAGTTCATGAAATTATTTCACCCAATTCAAACTTAACAACATATGAAACAGGACCCACAATAGAATGAGAAAGGGTACAGCTGAATGAGGAAATGGAGATAAGGGAACTTTTACAAATTACCCACACCTAAGATTTGGAAACAGTGACAGACTTTATTTTTCTGGGCTCCAAAATCACTGCAGATGGTGACGGCAGCCAGGAAATTAAAAGACACTTACTCCTTGGAAGAGAAGTTATGACCAACCTAGACAGCATATTAAAAAGCAGAGACATCACTTTGCCAAGAAAGGTCTGTCTAGTCAAGGCTATGGTTTTTCCAGTGGTCATGTATGGATGTGAGAGTTGGACTGTAAAGAAAGCTGAGCACCAAAGAATTGATGCTTTTGATCTGTGGTGTTGGAGAAGATTTTTGAGAGTCCCTTGGACTGCAAGGAGATCCAACCACTCCATCCTAAAGGAGATCAGTCCTGGGTGTCCACTGGAAGGACTGATGCTGAAGCTGAAACTCCAATATTTCGGCCACCTCATGCAAAAAGCTGACTCATTGGAAAAGACCCTGATGCTGGGAGGGATTGGGGGCAGAAGGATGAGATGGTTGGATGGCATCACCAACTCAATGGACATGAGTTTGAGTAAACGCTGGGAGTTGGTGATGGACAGGGAGGCCTGGCGCACTGCGGTTCATGGGGTCGCAAAGAGTCAGACACGACTGAGTGACTGAACTGAACTGAACTGAAGATTTGGAAATGTTCTCTGACAACTACAGCCATTATGAGTCAGTGAGCAGTTGATTTTGATGGGACAGTGCTTAGGGATGCTGAGATTTTTTTTAACTTTTATAAACACTGAGAATCACTGTTTAATTGAAATCAGAGGATGAATAAGCGGAATACAATTAATCAAAATCACTATTTTCCTGACACTGCTTTAAATACTACTGTTCTTGTGAAAAATACCTTGGAATCTATATGAAACAAAATGACTAGAACTTCTATTTTTATCCAACTGATACTTTTCCAAATATAGATACAGAGAGAGCAGTGATTCAGTGTTAGATGATATTCACTCAGCAACAAATATTTACTGAGCTCCTACCGAGAGTCCAGCATTCTAGTAAGCTCTGAAAATAAAGTGGAAAGTAAGTCAAGATTTTATACAGTCTCTTTCTCTGCTGAGATTAATATAAGAAGACACAGCATGGTAGGGCTGTAATAGATAGAGTACAAGAAATCATAAGAACAAATAAAGCTGGTCTACAATTAAGGAAAAAGAGTTTCCTGAGGAAGTGATGTTTATACTGAGATTTATAGAATGATGTAGAAATTGGGATTAGCCAAATAAACTAGACACGAGGAGGAAATGGTATTCTAGGTAGAGGAAGCGGTATAAAAAAGATTGGAACTACTGGACAAAGAATGCAAAGGTTAAGTGGCACCAGTGAGTCTAGATGGCCTTATAAATCAGCTTTAGGAGTTTGCAGTTCATGAGACGAGAATGGCAAGCCACAGAGGGGGTTTTAAGCAATGGAGGACATGAATAGATGTTTAGTGTGAAAAGTGATTATAGAAGAGTGCTGATGACTAGTAATAGAAGGCCTAGAGATGGCAATGGCTTGAACTACGGTGCCGGCATAAAGAGCAAAGATGAAAAGAACTGGTTATTCTAATATATTTAGAAGGATTTAAATGACAGACCTGGTGATGGTCACTATATCTACAAAGGGTAAGAAGTCAAAACTGACTCCTAGGTTTTAGGTTGGGCAGCTCTGTAGATGGTTAGTGTGGTGCGAAAACACCAACTTGAGCACTAACACACACAAACTTATAGACACACACACACATGTAATAGGAAAGAAGCAGAACTTCATTTTTGGTGTTGACATTGTGTGTGTGAGGTGCTTGCAGACATCCAAAAAATATAGTTCAATAAATAATATGATATTCAGGACAGATGATCAATCTGGCAGTATGAGCAACTACAGACATTCCTAGAGTTATGCAACACATGGTTTAAAGTTCTATTCTACACAGAAAATTTCACAGAACAAACTATAAAATTTCAGGTATATGGAAAAGTATAAGAAAGAAAAAGTATAAGGAAGGGGTCACGTACTACTAGAGGCTTTTTCCTTTTAATCTTCAGTTATTGCTGTGGCCATGTGAATACTCATTATATCAGCTCCTATATTTACTAACAGTATAGACAAAATTTTCAAACACTAATGACAATGCATACAAAGGCTAGACAGAGGCTGTTACAAACTAAAAAGCATAGAGAACCTGGGTAATATCTGTAGCTAATTCAATATATTTAAAGCTCATTCCAATACTCTTCATGTAAAAACAAGGAAAACATATGGTGTTTTTAGAAAACCAGTAAGTATGTACCATGAAATGTTACATACTTTTGAAAGAGGAAACAAAAACAGCACTGGAGCTAAAGATAGTGTTAGACTTGGCTTAGAAATAATGTAATTTATTGCTAGAAAAAATACATTTATATTTTAAGATCTTAGCAATGCTACTTATAGCTATTTAGCTTTTGGAATATTCAATCTGTGTAAGAATTTCCAGGACAGACTACTGCATTAGAAGAAAGTATATGTAGAAAGCAATGAAGACTATGTAATACAATTTCAGAAAACACTGGAAAAGTAAGAAACGCAGAGATAGCAAGACCAAGTGCCAAGAAACACCAACACTGACAGAAAAAGCAGAAAATAATTTCACAGTGCACAAAGAACAGAGAATCAACAGTGTGAAATGCTAATGAAAATCAAGCAAGATAAGGTCCAAAGTTTTATCACCAGCTGCCTTATCATGTAGTCATAGAAAGGGTGACCATATAATTAATCATATAAACTGGAACACTTTTGAGAGTAAAAAAGACTGTATTAAAATTGATGTCAAAATAATAGGCATAACCTGGAGCAGTTCTAGGAAAAGTAGGACATGTGGCTAATGGAGTCCTGGACAATTCTGGAGAAGCAACAGAACGATGGCAACAAACACTAGATGGAGGTGGGTTAGTGAGTGACTGGAAGTTAAGGAAACAAATACAAAAACTCTCACAGGAAAGCTGGCTAGGAAAAAAAAAATGGGAGGCAGACTCATATACATCTTCTTCCCAAACATTCTTCTCTAAAACACAAGCCATACATAATAAGCACAGCTAAACCACCTAGTCAAGAAAAAAGATTCAGTTCTTTTGAGAAGAGTAGATACTTTTTCATTTTTTCAAGTTTGCCAGTTTATAAATTAAAAATGCTATATTTATGAAAAGTCTTTTTCTAATTATATAATCCTATGTATAAGAATATCATTGATACAGTTCAACAATGACAGATACTATTTCAAAAAAGAAAAAGAGTAATATACACAGCTGATGGACAGGGAGCTGGCGTGCTGCAGTCCATGGAGTTGCAAAGAGTTGGACACGACTGAACTGAACTGAATATACACAGCTAAGTATCTAATAAAGAAAAGGGCATCCTACACAAAGATAGAAAAATAATGCAAAGCAGTTTTTAATATTTCCATTAAAAAGGTAAAGAAGTATACTGCTTTATGTAAATAATATATTCTCCCACTATACTTACAATGGGAAGTCAGAGTTATTGTACATAGTGAGGCGGAGTATGAGTTTTGAAGTCAGACACCTAGACTTACACTCACAGTTATAAAACCATAGATCACTCACTTCTCAACTCCCTAAGCCACAGTTGCCTCACCTATAAAATGGAAAAACAGCATCTACTCCCCAGAATTACTGATGGTTACATTAGATAAAACATATTAAAGCACTGGGAAAGAAACCATGGTATACAGTGAGTGCTCAAAAGACGGCAGCTCTCATCATTATTAGTGAGCTATTATTACATAGAAGGCATCATGCCTGCACTGACCCCTATATAAATTTTCAGGCCATGGTACTGCACCTGAGAATAGGCAGACTATCAGTATAAAGAGAAAACAGGAGCTCGTATGCAAAAGGAGACAACAGCAAAAGGCACGTCTCAAGCATAAGGTCTCCCATTAACAGAGAATGGAAAGCTCCTAAGATTAAATTTGAGGCATTGTTTGTTATTATTTTTTATATTTAGCTCCAAGTGCCAACAAGTGAAGACAAAGTCCTATTAAAATTGACCTGGCTGTATTGTGGTTAAGAACAAAGATTCTGACAACAGGAGATACAAAGTCCTTCTTGCTTCTGTCATCTACTAACATATATTCTATGGCAAATGACTCAATTTCTCTAAGCCTCAATTTACTCATCTTTAAAGTGGAAATAATAATACCACCAATCTAGAGAGCTGTTCCTGGAGTAGGAAATGGCATCCCACTCCAGTATGTTGCCTGGAAAATCCCATGGACAAAGGAGCCCGGCAGAATGCAGCCCATGGGGTCGCAGTCGGACACGACTGAATGACTGAGCATACACAGAGAGTTGTTCAGAAGTTTAATTGAAACAATGTATAGATAATATTAACACAGTGCCTAGTACATAGCAAATACTCAAATATTATAAATTATTATGAGGAGGTAAAGTCAAGATGAAAGAAAGACCACAAAGAAATAAGAATGAGAGGAATTCCTAGAAATGTTATGGCAATATGAAAAGGCATTAAAGAAGAAAATTAAAGATCACATTAAAGGAACATATAAAAGGCAAGATTTATTTCAACTTTTAAATTATAAAAGTATACACATATAAAATGTCTAAAGCTGATAATAACAAATTCATGACTGCAGAAATAGAAATGTATCTAATAAGAAAATGGTTAAATAAGTTACAGTAAAGTCATATGATATTACTATCTGCAATCATTAAAAACATGTTCTTAATGTGTATACTTGACAGAATATTTTAAAGTACATATTCTTATCTACAAAAATACCCAGCTCACAAAAAGAAATGAAACATCCCAAGATGTTAACAAGCTGTTTGTTAATAACAAAACCGTATTTAAAGTTTTTTCTCTAAATTTTGCTAAAATTTTTCAAGCTTTAACAAATATGTATTATTTTGTAATATTTTTAAAAGTTACTTTTAAGCATAAAAAGAATTTTTAAGGCTAGTTATGCAAAGTGTACTTATAAAACCAGTGAAAATAATTCTGAGTTTACCTTGTAGCTCACTTTTAATAAGGCAACTTTCCATCATGTATAACAGCACAGTGACCATAATATCCAGCAGCTGACATTCTTCTGTTACCTGTCTGGCTAGCTCTTCATTGCTGAACAACTGAACACTAATATGCACAATTCTGTTAGACATAGTATCTGATTCATGACTTTTCTTCAGTGTCTTCATAATGAAAGCATAATGCTGAACAAAAGTTTTTGTAAAAGCAACCTGTAAAATGTTTTAAACAGAAAGAAAAAAACAAAGTTTAAGTTATATAACACATTTTCAACATATTATACCAGCATTTTAAAGCTATGATTAGCTAATGACAATGTCCAAGACAATTGGAAAAGTAATTTCAATGATGGTAGTCTCACATTTGTCCCTTTTTTGAAAATCAGCAAAATAGTTTGATAGTTAAAAAAATATTCAATATGCATTTTACATTATTAAAGTTTTAAAGCAATTACAAAGATGGTTTAAAAACACAAATCTTCACTTTGCACAAAGGTATCAATTCACCAATGTCAAAGTATGTCTTCGTCCTGTGCTAACTACTTTAGCAATAAAATCTAAAGTCTCATTTGAAAATCATTAAGTTGTTTACACAACTGAACAATAAGTGAGTCAATGTGACTACTCCAAAAGAAATGATATTTTTTCTATTTGATCTGAAAGCCAACCAATATTTAAGTTTTCTTTTTTGTGTACCATATACACTTCGTCTATTGTTTTCTTAAGTAGACATAAACACAAAAAACAGCATTATTAAAATGTCACTCCTAAAGAGGCTTTACTTCTTAAACCATAAGAAGAGCTAACCCATGATTCACTGTCTTTTCAGACACGAGGCTGTATAACTTTGCCGTAACCATACAAGAGTAACTGGTGGGTCCACACCCTCTGAGACTAGAGACTTCACTCATCTACATGTGTACATGAGTCAATACCATCGTGTCTTTAACAGTTATGGCCAGAAGCTACTAACTCTGTGCTTTTCCAATGCTGAATCTCACAATCTAAATTCAGTTGTCCCCATTAAACATTTTCTCAAAGCATGTTGCATCTTTCTCCTTTAGAGAATTTACTACAATTTTTAACTATATATTTATTTGGGTAATTGTGCTTTTGTTTGTCCCCCAGCAACTTCTCTGGACCAAGACTCATGCAGAAAGGTAACCCTAAGAATCCCGCTCTGTAAAAATGCTTTGACTCAGATCTAAAATACTGTGCTTTTTGTGTAGGCCCTCTTTTGGCAACTGAGCTGAGAAATATATCCAAAAGATTTAAAATTGAAAAGGCAAAGAAAGGTGACCAAAGTTCAGAAAAGAAGGAAAAAAATGTAGATACCTTATACTCTTGATCTGGAAGCATGTTGAGTAAGAAAGTCACCATCTTCTGGGGAAATTCATACTTTATTGTCCAAAACAATAGCTCTTCTAAGAAACTTTTATGTTTCAAAACATCCATTATGGATTGATCTACATAAGAAAAATAATATTTATCACCCTGATGATTTAAGTTGCTCATCTCATTTAAACCTTATTATAACAACCCAGCAACCTCAAACATCTGAATATGCCTAAAAATCAAGGCTATCCTTTCAATAATTCAAATGATAATACTAACAATATCAAGTTGTTTCTATAATGTCCACAGTACAATAAAATACTTAGTCCTTATAATTCAACATAAAGTAGTTACTAGAAAAATAATTACTTGTCCTTAAACATAAGAACCAGACATGAAACAATGAAGTGGTTCCAAATTGGGAAAGGAGTATGTCAAGGCTGCATATTGTCACCCTGCTATTTTACTTATATGCAGAGTACATCATGCAAAATGCCAGGCTGGATGAAGCACAAGCTGGAACCAAAGACTGCTGGGAGAAATATCAATAACCTCAGATACACAGATGACACCACCCTTATGGCAGAAAACAGACAGGAACAAGAGCCTCTTGATGAAAGTGAAAGAGAAGAGAGTGGAAAAAGCTGGCTTAAAATTCAACATTCCAAAAACTAAGATCATGGCATCAAGCCCCATTACATCATGGCAAATAGATGGGGAAACAATGGAAAACAGTGAGACTTTTTTCCCTTGGGCTCCAAAATGACTGCAGATGGTGACATCAGTCTTGAAATTAAAAGATGCTTACTCCTTGGAAGAAAAGCTGTGACCAACCTAGACAGCATATTAAAAAGCAGAGACATTACTTTGCCAACAAAGGTTTGTCTAGTCAAAGCTATGGTTTTTTCAGTGGTCATGGATGGATATGAGAGTTGGACCATAAAGAAAGCTGAGCGCTGAAGAATTGATGCTTCTGATCTGTGGTGTTGGAAAAAACTCTTCAGAGTCCCTTGGACTGCAAGGAGATCCAACCACTCCATCCTAAAGGAGATCAGTCCTTTAGAATATTCATTGGAAGAACTGATGCTGAAACTTCAATACTTTGGCCACCTGATGCGAAGAGTTGACTTATTTGAAAAGACCCTGATGCTGAGAAAGATTGAAGGCAGGAGGAGAAGGGGATGACAGAGAATGAAATGGTTGGACGGCATCACCGACTCAATGGACATGAGTTTGAACAAGGTCCGGGAGTTGGTGATGGACAGGGAAGCCTGGAGTGCTGCAGTCCATGGGATCACAAAGAGTCGGACACAACTGAGTGACTGAACTGAAGCATAAGCCCTTTATCTAAAATTTCTACTATGATTTAAAACAATTATCTTACAAGAACAATATTCATGGCACATAATTTAAATAGTAATAATTTTAAACTAAAAACATACTATTAAGGACAAACTCCAATTTTGCTTTGAAAATCTTTATAGGATAATTTATCTATTTCTTTAAAATTATCCTTCACAAATGAAATGCTAACTTCACTAGAGAAAATAGTCATTATTGCACTGCTTACTCTAATATACAAAGGCATTTACTCTCTTCTGGTAGGAACATACCAGGAAACACATAGAATGTTAGCTATGTTTACTTGCACTGGACTCAAGACGCCCTCTTCATACATAGAGGAAACAGGAAATGGATGTCCCTTTTGAATTAAAAGGTATTCGAAGGGGGAATAAAGTAACTCCTGGAAAGCCTATTTCTAAAGCCAAGTGCCACTCCTTGAGGAGTGCACACCTTAGGCTCTCTCCTGCTTATCTCTGCCTCCTTACCTTGCTGCATCAACAGAAAGGTCTCAACTGGTACACGAGGAACTGAATTTTTTTTAATTTTACACTGGAATATATTTGATTACCAATGCAGTGTTAGTTTCAAGGTGTACAGCAAAGTGTGAATTGAATGTTTTTAATACTTCAGTTCTCTTTTACCCCTCAAAATGAACTAGAAAATTCTATTAATCTTTACTAAAGCAAACTATCTTGGGATACTGCTCTGAATTATCAACTCTATATAAGGGCATCAAGTGTCAACTATGGACTGGTTCAGTGCTTAAGCAAGAACTAGAGTCAGATAAGAGATTTGAAAAACCAGTATCACATGAATCAAAATACTCAGGTACAGTCCTAACTAATTACATGTCAAGTAGTCTTCCAGGGTAATCTTGCAGAATTTTTTAATTAACCCTACCCCAATCCTATCCCCATGTTACAGTTCTTCTATTATTGAGTAATGTGTTCATATCATAGGTGGCTCAGTGGTAAAGAATCTGCCTTCCAATACAGCAGACTCAAGAGAGGCAAGTTTGATCCCAGGGTCAGGAAGATCCCCTGGAGGAGGAAATGGCAACCCACTCCAGGATTCTTACCTGGAAAACCCCATGGACAGAGGAGCCTGATGGGCTACAGTCCATGGGCTGGCAAAAGAGCCAGACACAACTTAGTGACTAAACAATAACATCATGATCTCCTCAGGTAATGAGTCTAAAAGAGTAACAACTCAGTATTTAATCACTCTCTTGATTTTTTCGTAAAACACTGAGCTTAATAAGACTCAAATCAGATACAACTTTAACCCAATTTCCCATTAATAATTAACAACCACTATTTTCAGAATAACAAATTCATTAATCTAGAAACACTATGATTTAAACTACACAGAGACAAAAATATCTGTTAATCCCCCATCTAACTCCCTTTCAATGGAGCCTTCAGAATAAGCCATATGCAGAAGGACTAAAAATAGAAATACAATTATACTACACAGCTCTTACTTGGAAATAAAAATTATTTATTTTTCAAATCTCACAATTTTCTACTTGTAAAACAGAAATCTCTTCCTCCTGCCACTTGCAGGACATGGCAATGATTTAAAAGAGAAATGACCAGTTTTGCAAGAAATGAGGTAAAATATATTCAAAGGTCACACTGACAGATTCAAAGTCAAAAAGTAATAAAATCAGGGGTCAAATGAATTAGGTGACAGGAATAAAAAGATTATAATTAAAAATTAGAATATAACCTACAGCACACATTGTTGAAGCCAATTTAATTCTCAAAATTCACTTGGTACTAACATGATTGAGAATTTCACTGACTACCAAAAAAATCCCTGCCAGATAAGTGCTTCTGAAAATAATTACAAAGCTGAACAAAACTAGTAGTATTTATTCTTTTTTTTTAAATTAGTAGTAATTATTCTTAAATTCATAGTTATAACTCTCTGCAAGTTTGTATTAGCCAAAGAAAAGCCTGAAGCTACTATAATTGTGTATCAAGCATTAAAAATTAAAATATACAAGCAACTCCTGCAGCTCAATTCCAGAAAAATAAATGACCCAATCAAAAAAGGGCCAAAGAACTAAACAGACATTTCTCCAAAGAAGACATACAGATGGCTAACAAACACATGAAAAGATGCTCAACATCACTCATTATGAGAGAAATGCAAATCAAAACCACACTGAGGTACCATTACACGCCAGTCAGGATGGCTGCTATCCAAAAGTCTACAAGCAATAAATGCTGGAGAGGGTGTGGAGAAAAGGGAACCCTCTTACACTGTTGGTGGGAATGCAAACTAGTACAGCCGCTATGGAGAACAGTGTGGAGAGTTCTTAAAAAACTGGAAATAGAACTGCCATATGACCCAGCAATCCCACTTCTGGGCATACACACTGAGGAAACCAGATCTGAAAGAGACACGTGCACCCCAATGTTCATCGCAGCACTGTTTATAATAGCCAGGACATGGAAGCAACCTAGATGCCCATCAGCAGATGAATGGATAAGGAAGCTGTGGTACATATACACCATGGAATATTACTCAGCCATTAAAAAGAATTCATTTGAATCAGTTCTAATGAAATGGATGAAACTGGAGCCCATTATACAGAGTGAAGTAAGCCAGAAAGATAAAGAACATTACAGCATACTAACACATATATATGGAATTTAGAAAGATGATAATGATAACCCTATATGCAAAACAGAAAAAGAGACACAGAAGTACAGAACAGACTTTTGAACTCTGTGGGAGAAGGTGAGGGTGGGATGTTTCGAGAGAACAGCATGTATATTATCTATAGTGAAAAAGATCACCGGCCCAGGTGGGATGTATGAGACAAGTGCTCAGGCCTGGTGCACTGGGAAGACCCAGAGGAATCGGGTGGAGTGGGAGGTGGGAGGGGGGATCGGGATGGGGAATACGTGTAACTCCATGGCTGATTCATGTCAATGTATGACAAAACCCACTGCAATGTTGTGAAGTAATTAGCCTCCAACTAATAAAAATAATTGGAAAAAAATAAATAAATAAATTGAACTTCATGGAAAAAAAAAATAAAGATATATTAACTTTGTTTTAAATAAATAAAATAATCAAATACACCAGAAAAGCTGTGCCTTCTATTATAATGAAAATAGCTGCTGTTATGTACAATCCAATTTTTCTATCTTCAGACATAAAAGGGGGGGGGGGGCGGCGGTGAACCACAATGTCTTCACTGTCATTCTTAAAAGATACCAGTTTCCCAAGATATTTAAAGCATGTGTTATGTGTTTTATACATTATGTTATAGAAATCTGGTTAGAAATACTTTCATTACTTATGTATGATTATTACCTTTAAAATCTTGATTAAACTGTCATGACCTTCACAACACCTAAAACCACTTCAAGCGAAACTGTAAAATGAAATTTCTGAAGAATCAGTATGTGGTATAAATGAATGATAGCTTTTAATTTAGACAATAGAGTCCAGGCTCTGCAACTCACCAGCTCATCTTGGCCATGTTAGCTGAAGTCCTCTAGGGCTAAGTTTTTCATCCTTAAAACTGAACTTTTGAAAATAGGCAGTGATGTGTTTGTTAGCACAGTGCCTCTCCTCTTGTCCATCATTACATATTTTATTTTCAGCTCGCTTTCAAACTGTTGAATCAAATTCTCACAAAAACTAAACCACTCTGGACTTCAGACATTTTCAAAAGCAACAATCACTTCTTGGAAAGAGTTTCTACTGACTGAAAAAGCCATTTCTTCGATGTACATACTCAAACCAAAAATAACTAATCAAGTTTTACGTCTTTACTTCTTCTTATCAGTAAAGGAAGGAAGGGACAACGGTCCATCTCAAATGCAAAAAATCCAGATATAAAGAAAACAAACTTCAACATCAAGTCTGCATAAAATGTATCTTAAGCCAGAGTTTGACCAGGCTGAAGGAAAACAATGACCTCTTAACACCATGAGAGGTATTTTCCGAACATCCTTGAAGCTTAAACTCAAGTATATGCCTAACAATCTCCTCCAACTCAAATGTGTCTCAAGGACTCAGGTAAGCACATGCATAATTCTGGTTAAGTCAAAGAGCCAGGTGGCCAAATGGGTTTCTAATTTCTTGCAGGCATTACAGGTTTTCTGCAGGGCCAAGAAAAAGGGGAACACGTTGCAGGCGTGCGTCCTGGACAGCAAATCAAATTTCATGCCCTCTGCTAACAGTCCATCAGTTGAATATAGCAACGTGAGTAACTAAGAACAGACGTACAAAATGAGCCTCAACTGAAACTGTCTGCTTGCTCCACCTTTCCAAGCAGTCTTAAACTTTCCAAAAGACACACTTCGCAGTAGAAAAAATAGTCTTTTCATGAAAACATTTTAACCTCTGGAGACTTTCTAACAGATAACCCAGAAAATAAGACTACGCTAAGATTCAGAAATCCATTTCAAAAATGGAGCACAGGCTACCAACCAATAACAAGTACTCTCGAAAAGCTTTTGGAGAGGGTCAAGAAAATATACTGATAAAGCATTTAAACTCTGGGATTTGAATTAAGGACCTACCTCTCATTAGCTGTTATGCCTAACACACCTTCATTCCTCATTCATAAAACAGTAGTAACAATAAAACCTACTTTATATGGTTACTGTGAGAATTAAATGACAGAATGCACATGCTGTGATTAGCACTATGTCTAGCATATACAAAAGTTCAATACATATTACTTATTACTAACCTATTCCCTCACTATAGGCATATCTACTTTCTCCTTTGCATCAATATATATTGAGTCCTTACTGAGCCCTTAATATGTGTTAAGTGCCATTCATTCTCATTTTCTTTCACTCTTATTACTTCTTCTGACACATACCCACACTACTTCCCTGCTGCTCATCCTTTTTCATTCTAGAAATTGCATACCCTGAATTAAAAAAAGATACAAATCAAATTAAAGCTTTATAGCAAAAACGCTGGATCCAAATCAAAAGATTCAACAAAAAGACTATTTTTCTGGCTCAAATATAATATTGCTCATTTTATGAAGAAAACAATGAACAGAAGTCCCAACAGTAAGGGTTTCACTTGCTTCTGAGGTCCCCACAACCATCCCCTAACAACACTTCTGAGGTCCCCACAACCATCCCCTAACAACACTGTCTCCAAACTGAACACATCCAATAACATAACTCTCTCTTCAAACAGCTTTGATGGCCAGCCAACCAAGTGCTCTTAGTGATTAAGCATTTTTTAACACAAGAAAAAAAACAAAATATAAATACCTTTGGTGTTACTGCTTAGTTTGACCCTCTTTCTCTTGCCCAGACCTTGACTCCCATCTTGATCCTCCTGGAGAAAAACAAAATTAGCATTATCTGTAGTCCTAGTCATGAATTTATATATTTTATGTATATTTAAGTATGCTTATAAATTATATTAAATATAAAATATAGGTGTGTTTACATATTATTAATAATTTTACTCTTATGTATCTGCTATAATAAAATATATTTTAATACTGATAACTTTTAATTTAAAATTAGCATTATAATTAAATATATCATGAAAATTCTTAGGATTAAAATGCAAGAGTTCTTAAACTTAATCTGTGCCTCTAATGAAAGACTCTCAAATGCCCCAAAATCCCAAAATAAAAATCTTCCTAAGCTTATAAACAAAATATTAAATGCACAAAGAAGCTAAAGGGGAGGAGGGAAAAGATTAGCATAGGAGGGAAGAGGAGAAGGGGAAGGGGATTAAAACAATGAATAGAGGAAAAGTTTTGAAGAGTCTAATACAAACAAACGAGTTCAAAAGATCAAGTTCTGAAAACACAGTATGTTAGAAGCTGGAGTTGATGGTCAAAAAAAATATTAATAAAAACAAATTATTATGTGGCTCAGATGGTAAAACATCTGCCCGCAAT
This sequence comes from Cervus canadensis, assembly GCF_019320065.1. Classification (NCBI taxonomy): domain Eukaryota; kingdom Metazoa; phylum Chordata; class Mammalia; order Artiodactyla; family Cervidae; genus Cervus; species Cervus canadensis. The sequence continues at coordinate 49,675,277 of NC_057400.1, read as the reverse complement.
GCAGGAGACCCGGGTTCGATCCCTGGGCCGGGAAGATCCCTGGAGAAGGCAATGGCAACCCACTCCAGTACTCCTGCCTGGAAAATTCCATGGACTGAGGAGCCTGGTAGTCCATGGGGTCGCAAAGAGTTGGACATGACTGAGCAACTTCACTTTCACTTTCACTAGGAAAGAAATCCAAGAAGAAAATATATGTATTTCTGCTCACATGTGATATATCCGTTCCTGAAAAAATACCTCCCATTAAAAATAACAAGGCTTATGGGAAATAGAAGAGTGAGGGACAGACCATTCACAAGCTATTCTGTAACCAAGAAAGTGTATAACTAAATAAATAACAAAAGCAATAATTGGTACCTGGGGAGATCATTTGAATGCCCAGGCAAACATCTTGGAGTGGTTTGAGCATGTCTCACGGGATGTTAACAACATACCACCACAACAGAGTGGGAAGCTAGCTGGCTGAGACAACATAAACGGAAGAGGAGCAAAGGAAGCAGCCTGCTAGTAGTAAAACCAACAGTGAAGCCAGGAATGTGCCTCTAAAGCAGGAAGCCATGGGTGCAGGTGCTCAGTTCTATTTTCTTCAAATGTTGCTGAAAAGGTTCCTGCTCCCTTCACAGATGAGCGTCTGTTTCTCTCCAGATAAAAGATATGACTGTACCCCATTATCCCAGATCTCCTGAACTATTGCACAGTTCAGGAAAGATTGCATAGGAATCCAAAACTCCCATGTTATACTGACATCCTTTTCCTATTTTCCAAACATATATGAGCCAACTGGTATTATAAAGACATGTGTGGTAGTATTTTGGCATACTGTCTGTTGTGCTAACCAATTATGCTGATGGCAGGATAGAACCATGGTACAAATTCCCAGACACTTTCTCAATTAAATCAAACCTCCAAAGCAGAAAAGCCTCAGCTTTATGCTGTGGCTCAACCCACTGGTGTAGTATTCTTGGCCTACATACCAAGACTTAACTGCAAGTTTCTGACAAGTCCAGCATCAGCCCTCAGGACCAATTTGGGGGTTCCCAAAGATACCTCATAGCTCAGTCATTCAGCATTTACTAAGCACTTCCATATGCCCTCTGTTCACCCCCACCAAAGCCAGGCCTCTATGGTCATCTACTTGGCAGCAATAATAACAGTCAAACTCCACTCCCTCTTCTTTTGCCACCCTCACCTTGTGCAAAGAGAAACTCAGCCATTATGAAATTTTGAGCCATAAGAGACAGATACATGAATGTAAACCATGCCACAAGACCCAGAAGATTTTAAAATTTGAGATTTTAGCTAATAGTCATTTATTAAACTGTTCTCCTGGCCAGAGAAAAAGAAAAAAAAAAACTTTCAATAGTATATTCCAGGTTAGGATTATTTCATAATTTCAAATAAAAACTTCCTGTGAAAAGTGTATCCTTGGTCAAGCAATGGCCATGACAATACAAAGTTTTAAAAATTTCCCAAACTTATGCTTTAAAGGACAAGTAAAATTAGTCCAGCTAGGGAGAGGAAAGTCATTCCAAGAAGGCACAAAGACAAAAGTCTAGAGACAAAGATTAGCCTGACATCATCAGAGATATCAAACTCAGCTAGGAAGGGAGTCTACCTCCATTTAAACAGGTGGGATAATGGGTAGTCTTATACTACACTTGAGAGAGTATATAACAGAACAATTTTCCTGAATGGCAATTTGTCAATACACATATGAAAAGTCGTTAAACTATATCTATCACTGGAACAGAAATTCCAGTTCTAAGAATTTATCTTAAAGAAATAATCAGACAAGTGAATAGGGACTATCTGCATAACACTCATCACAATGTTATTTAAAATGGCAAAAAAAAAAAAAAAACAACTTTGGTTTCCAACAGCAAAGCAGGGAATTAGGGAAATAAATTATAGCACAAATATACTCTCTAAAGAAAACAACACTAGAGTTCCATATTCATTATGACCAGGTAAATGTTCAAAACTATTACTATAAATAGAAAAAAAAAAAAAGCATACCATGAAGGATAGCATATGGAGTATGAAACCATTTAAGTAGCGATATCACACACAAATAAAATCTGTTAAAATATACTCTCTGTTACAGGTGTTTAAAACTATCACTAGTAAGAAAAGCAGGTTACAGAATAGCATATACAGCACGGAGCCTCTAAAATATACCATATATAAAACCTGTTAGAATATATATGATTAGAGTAAGTCACCTCTAAGTGATAGAGTAATAGGTAATTTCATCATCTTTTTGTTAATATTAATTTTCTATTAATTCAATAACAATGAATTATAGCTTTAAGCTAATGAATGTTTTTAATACTAGTTATGATTTCCAATCCTAACCACAACAATCTACTCAAGATAATGGATTAGTGTATTATCTATTTCAAGTTCTATTTTTTTTGGCCGCACCTCGCAGCATGTAGGATCTTAGTTCGCCAACCAGCGATGTAATACCCGCCCCTGCGGTGGAAGCATGCAGTCTTAACTACTGGGCCACTAGGCAAATACCAAGAAAAAACAACAGTTTCAACGAACAGGAATAACTTCCAGCGGTGGGATGTTCAGGCATTAAGGAAGATGAAAACAATTTAGTTATCATGACAACAAGACCCCACCCCAAACTCAAGATGGAGAGTTAGAGTTCTTCCCTTTTTATCCACCAGAAAACAGTATAGAACCCTGGGGGAAAATAACGGGTCCTGTGAACAAGAGGAAATAAACAACCTCAACTGAGACAGCATTCATACAGCTCTCAGAAACACTCAAAATGTTACCTAGGTTCCTGAGTAGAGACGTAGACAACACTGCTATGTGTGTTTCAGGCACAGGTAGACTCCCTTCCTAGCTGAGTTTGATATCTATGTCCAATATCAGAGAAGACCCTTACCCCCACCTTGCCCCCCATCCCCCCAGAAAACAGATTCAAACTCCTAGCCTGAAAAATTTACAGGTGGTTTTTCAACCCAAATTAACCTTTCTTTCTTTGATGGATTTACTGGACAGATGAAAAAATATGAGCTCCATAAAAAGAAGTCAAGTTAAGTTCACAGTTGGCTAAAACAATACTCAAAGAATGTTAATACAAAATACACAAGGCTTAAACGAACATTTAACATAGCAGATTATAAAAATAAAACCCAAAGGAGATCTTAAGAAACTAGAATAAAATGAAAACATTTATGTAAGCCACTGTAACACGAGACTGTTTGCTTTAAATCAATTTTACAAAACAAAGCAGAGAGGGAGCTCTCAAACTTGTCAGCTGTAAATCTGAAGGGGTGAGTGAGTGAGGGACCTGAGTATTTCATTTGACCACTGGAGCTTCTGCCACAGTTTAGCACTGCTGCTAAAATGCTAACAAAAAACCTTAGGCTAAAGGAAGCCACAACATGCTTCATGATAAGCTGTCCTTGTGACTCTGTACCAAATCAGATCATAATTTTAAAAGGGAATGAAGAGGTGAAAGAGCTATGAACAACAGCAGAGAATACTGTATAACTAAAGCTAAAAAGTTAAAGGGGTGTCTAAGGGAAGTAAAATTAAAATGTTTCTATAGGGGAAAACAAGAAGAAAGGTGGGAAAATTATAATATTTAACAGTATTGAGAAGAGATTCCTAATAATTAGAGCTATCAAACAAAGGAACGAGTTGCCTCATAAGCTAGGTCAGCTCTCAACCACTGGAAGTGTTTATGGAGAGGTTGATCATTTGTGAGGAATGTCATAAAATCAAACGCTAAACTGGCAAAGAAATGTCTTAACTATTTCCAAGGCCTCCTCACCAAAATTTCTGTGATTCCCCACTCTTATCTTTTACCATTAATGTCATTTATAACTAATTAAAAATCAAACCTTGTACCTCTAAAAGTAAAGTCATATTTTTGGGGCTCCAAAATCACTGCAGATGGTGATTGCAGCCATGAAATTGAAAGACGTTTACTCCTTGGAAGGAAAGTTATGACCAACCTAGATAGCATATTAAAAAGCAGAGACATCATTTTGCCAACAAAGGTCCATCTAGTCAAGGCTATGATTTTTCCAGTGGTCATGTATGGATATGACAGTTGGACTGCAAAGAAAGCTGAGCGACAAAGAATTGATGCTTTTGAACTGTGGTGTTGGAGAAGACTCTTGAGAGTCCCTTGGACTGCAAGGAGATCCAACCAGTCCATCCTAAAGGAGAAGGACTGATGCTGAAGCTGAAACTCCAATACTTAGGCCACCCAATGTGAAGAGCTGACTCATTGGAAAAGACCCTGATGCTGGGAGGGATTGGGGGCAGGAGGAGAAGGGGACGACAGAGGATGAGATGGCTGGATCCCATCACCGACTTGATGGACATGAGTTTGAGTAAACTCCGGGATTTGGTGATGGACAGGGAGGCCTGGTGTGCTGCGATTCATGGGGTCGCAAAGAGTCAGACACAACTGAGCGACTGAACTAAACTAATTCATTTATGAAAAGTTACTTTAGCTTTCAATTGCAATAATCCTGCTTTTGCTACAAGTTTTGATCAAATTAGTTTTAACTCTTCACTGGATTCTTTCTTAAATAAAAGCAAGAATATTGAGAGCACACTTACATGGTAACTTATTTTGTTAAGTGATTATTTCTCTTATGTAAGAGTACGAAATACAGAAGACTAGAGGCAAACAAACAAATTAATAAACAGTGGTAATCTCTGGAGAGCACAGCTGGAGGTGAATGTTTTCTTTTTTCTATTTGTCAATTTTTCCACAATGAACATTCAAATTTTATGGTTACACTGGGGAAAAACATGTGTTTATTTATTTATTTAATTTGCATTAACAGCTAAATATATCAAAGTCACAAAGATTAATGATCTGGTTAATACACATAGATAAATGGACGGACACTGCTTATGGTAATAGCCACAGTGAAAATAATCTTTCCTTGAAAAGTTATCTTGATTTAAACGGTCCTATTTTCTCTAAGAAACTCTCTATTACACCCATGTACATATAATATTGGAGATAATTTTCTTTTGAACTGAATTATCTGATGACTGAAAAATCTAAACAAAAAATGAATAAACATAAATTCACATTTTAAAGTACTTCATAAAGTTAAAATGTGTTTCTGTTTTATTTCGGCTTCATTCAACACAAAGAACATTTTCAACTCTTATTACACATTAGCTACACACACACACACACACACACACACACACAAAACCAGTAAGAAGTAGTAGTGTGAAGAGTGTCATGTGTATAAATAGTCCTGCTGAGTACATAATGTTCTGTTACTCTAGGGACAGCAGGGACAAATATCTGACACAACTTGTAAGAATAAAATTAAGTAGACAGCAGTATGCTCATTCAAGTAAAACTTTAAACAGGAAAAATCCTGCTGCTGTTAAGAGTTTTAAACCTGTTTCTTCATTTTTCAAATTGGCAGAATTAGATTAAGTCTAGGATCTCTTCCAATTCTAACTTACAACATTTTCTAATTGTTATAACTCCCTCTCTAGAGCAGTTTTTGAGATGTCATTGCCCTCTTCTCATCCTGTCTCCCTTTTCATGTACTTTGCTAAATTATAAGAACGAAATCACAAAAGGGGTTTGTTCAATAGCCCTAAGGGTCTGTAGAGTAAGGGTGTAGAAACTCCAATCCTTAAGCCATATTCAGCTCTTCACTAAATTTCAAATATAAATGCTAAGAGCAAACATATAATTTGTGACCACAGTTGCAAAATAAAATGCAATATGGCTTTAAAAGCTTTAACGAAATTTTTAAATGGCATAAAATAGATATTTGTTCAAGAACATCTGTATCTCAGTTCAGTTCAGTCACTCAGTCATGTCTGACTCTGTGACCCCATGGACTGAAGCACATCAGGCTTCCCTGTCCATCACCAACTCCCAGAACTTGCTCAAACTCATGTCCATTGATTTGGTGATGCCATCCAACCATCTTTACCCTCCATCGTCCCCTTTTCCGTTTGCCTTCAATTTTCCCCAGCATCAGGGTCTTTTCTAATGAGTCAGTTCTTCACATCAGGTGGCCAAAGTACTGGAGCTTCAGCTTCAGCATCAGTTCTTCCAAAGAATATTCAGGATTGATTTCCTTTGACTGGTTGGATCTCCTTGCAGTTCAAGGGACTCTCAAGAGTCTTGTCCAACACCACAGTTAAAAAGCATCAATTCTGGTACATTTTCTATTAACATTTTCCATCTCCTTATCCTTTCATCTACTTTCTCCTTTAATTATTCCATTCTTTTATTAAATTACTGCTTGCATTTTCATCATTTGTATATGCAAAAATGCTTCAAAAAGAACTATAATACAAATTTAAAATACTGAAGTCATCAGTTTTTTCAAACATCATTAGGCTTCGCAGGTGGCACAATAGGAAAAGAATCTGCCTACAATGCAAGAGACACGGATTTGATCCCTAGGTTGGGAAGATACCCTGGAGTAGGAAATGGCAACCCACTCCAGGATTCTTGCCTGGAGAATTCCATGGCCTGGAAATTTCCAAAAGCCTGGAAAGCTGCATTCCATGGGGGTGCAGAGTCAGACATGGCTGGGCAACTGAGCACACGCTGTCAGCACAGGGAACTCTGCCTGTTGCCCCGTGGTGCCTGAGGAGGTAGTAACTCCCCACAGGAGGGCACACATATACACATGGCTGGCTCACCTCGCTGTACAGCAGAAAATAACATAAAGTTGTAAAGCGATATACCACAATAAAGCTTTTAAGAGGATGGAAATTCTTATATTTTCCCTCTAAATATATCACATTAAAACTCAATTAACTTCTATTTATGATTAGGCACAAAAGGAAGCTTTTTCCATCCAAATCACTGGTCCTAATAAAATAAAGTTTCTCATTAAGAAATAAAAGCACAAGAGACCCCAAGATTAGCAGAAAAGTTATGATAATTTTAGTTTCCGTTTTAATCAAATTCAAAACTATATTCTGTTCCTTAAGCTGCAATGAATCCTAGTAAAATTTTAATATGTCCCTTTTCATTCTACAAAGGCAAGGATCAATTTTTTTAAAACTGTCTAACTTTAAATATAAGCTTTCATTCTCTTGAGATATAATAATATAACTATTCTACTAAGGAAAACTTTGATCTTCTTTAAAACCCTACAGTTGCCATTTATGGCTAAAGTGGTATTTCATTATCATGTTATAGTTTTCCCAAACAGACAAGTACCACTTAAATAGATAGGAAAATACATAATAAATTACTGGTATTGTATTTAGCTATAATCACCAGTCATTTCTAGGCTACCAAGAGAATCCAGGAAAAAGAATGGCAAATTTCACATCCTGGTTGTGGGAATTTTGAAACATGTTTACAAACTCTTTGACATTCCTATCTTCTGAGAGTTGGAATTTGCTTCCTTCCGCATTGAACCCACCTTAGCCAACTCATAAGGAACAGAATGCAGTGGAAGTGATAGCATGTAAAATTCCAAGGCTAACACAGAAAAGGCTCCACAGCTGCTGCTCTTGAGTTACTCACATTAGGAAAAGCCACAACTATATGAGAAGTCCAACAACTTGAGACTACCATGTTGGAGAAGCCACATGCAGGCGGAGCTCCCTGTGCGCAGTCAGCGCCAACAGGTAGCCCTGTCCAAGCATCTTATATCTCCAGTTCAGCTGACCCGTCAGATGACTGCAGTTTCTCAAACAACAAATCACAGGAATCTCATGAGATAACCTAAGTGAGAACTGCCCAGCTGCCATTCCCAAATTTCTGAGTCATAAAATTGTTAACAAAACAAAAAATGGTAATTGTAAGCAACAAAGTTTAGGACAAATTTGCTGCACAGAAATAATAAGAACGGTTGGGTTTATCTAACTTACATTAAAAACTCTAGACCAGCAGAGAGGAGACCTAGCATCCATTTGCAACTCTACTACTAACGAGATGGAATTCACTTGTCAAGTGGATCAGTTAATTATTTGAAATTCAGCTTCCTCATCTACAAGAAAGTTAGGCAAGAGGAATGCTACAGAATTCATAATTTTTTAAACCTTCAAATTGCCTCCTTCTGATTTTCATTTTTGTTTTGCTATATTACACAACTTTTCTATTTCTAGCTCAAGATTTGACTTTGTTAGTATGTAGATCAATAAAACATATATGAAATTTTTGATTAAAAAAATTATGACTGCAATCTTAAAATAGAAATTTTCCTATCACTAAAACCCTTCTATGACTGGCCCTGGGTAATGGTCCGGTCTTTGTACTTTTCCATACTTGTCATCTTAAATATGTGTGTGTGCCTTTTTTAAACAGAAACATACAATCTAATAAAATTTAAGATATGCCTACCCTATAGTTTGGGGCTTTCCAGATGCCACTATTGGTAAAGAATCTGCCTCCCAATGCAGGAGATGGAAGAGACCCCGGTTTGATCCCCGGGTCAGGAAGATCCCTGGAGAAAGGAATGGCTACCCACTCCAGTATTCTTGCCTGGAAAATCCCATGAACACAGAAACCTGGCGGGCTACACTCCATGGAGTCCCAAAGAGTCAGACATAACTGAACGACTAACACTTTCACTTTTCACCCTGTAGTCAAGCAATTCCGTACCTTAGAGAGTTATCTGCTTGAAAAGAAATACAAGCACTGTATCTTATAATAAAAAATTGGAAATTATAAAAAAACTGGATAAACTGTAGCTTATTCATATTTCAGAATACCAGTAAAACAACTACAATGTATAAAATTTGAGTAAACTTTCCATTTAAAATTTTAAAAATAAACTTCATTACTCTTAATCCATGCTTTAATAAACTTATTTGCTCTGGAAAGACAAGCAAAAATGTCTATCATATGACCCATGGTAGCTGAAAATTTCAGTATTTGAATCCCTTCTACATACAAAGCACTAGGACAAAAAACATTTATCAAGAGCCTAATTTGTATCTGGTTCATGAGAGGTAATACATACATTATTCCCTTTAATCCTAACACTATAATAATCACCATTTTTTCATGAGAAAATTCATACGAAGAAGCTTAAAACCTGGCAGAAAGCATTGCGATACTATGAAGCAATATTCAAACTCAGATCTGCCTAACAAAAGCTCAAGTTCCTTTTAAAGAAAAACCAAAGTGGGTATCCCTTCAATTTACATCCAGCTGAACAACTCTACTTCAAATTCTTAAGTTTTCAGATGCTTGAATGACCCCATTTTCATCCCAATTAAAGAATACGATAAATACATAAAGTATAAAAAGTACTTTTTTTTAAATTCGAGGATAACTGCTTTACAATGTTGCGTCGGTCTCTGCCATACAAAGTGAATCAGCCGTAAGTGTATATACACATATGCCCTTCCTCTTGAGCTTCCCTCCCACCCACTGCCATGCCACCCATCTAGGGCATCACAGAGACCAGGCTGGGCTCCCTGTGTTATACAGCCGCCTCCCACTAGTTATCTGTTTTACTACGTGGTAGTGTATATACGTCAATGCTATTCTCTCAATTCATCCCACCCTCCCCTCCCCCTGCTGGGTCCACAAGTCCACTCTCTATGTCTGCATCTCTATTCATGCCCTACAAACAGGATCATCAGTACCATTTTTCTAAATTCCATCAGTCAGTCAGTAAGACAGTTCAGTCGCTCAGTCGTGTCCGACTCTTTGCAACCCCATGAATCGCACAACACGCCAGGCCTCCCTGTCCATCACCAACTCCCAGAGTCTACTCAAACTCATGCCCATCGAGTCGGTGATGCCATCCAGCCATCTCATCCTCTGTCGTCCCCTTCTCCTCCTGCTCCCAATCCCTCCCAGCATCAGGGTCTTTTCCAATGAGTCAACTCTTCTCACGAGGTGGCCAAAGTACTGGAGTTCCAGCTTCAGCATCAATCCTTTCAATGAACACCCAGGACTGATCTCCTTTAGGATGGACTGGTTGGATATCCTTGCAGTCCAAGGGACTCTCAAGAGTCTTCTCCAACACCACAGTTCAAAAGCATCTAAATTCCATATATATGTACTAATATACTATATTTGTTTTTCTCTTTCTGACTTACTCCACTTTGTATAACAGGCTCCATGTTCATACCCCTCAGTTCAACTGACTCACATTCATCCCTTTTTATGGCTAAGTAATATTCCACTGTATACATGTACCACGACTTCTTTATCCATTGATCAATCGATGAGCATCTAGGTCATTTCCATGTCCTGGCAATTGTAAATAGCGCTGCTATGAATATTGAGGTGCATGTGTCTTTCTGAATTATGGTTTTCTCAGGGTATATGCCCAGTAGTGGGACTGCTGGGTCATGGGTTTTATTGTTAGTTAAAAAGTACTTTTAAATAAACTAAAAGTTTAGTTATAAAAGACAATTTAAAGATCAAAAAAATCTTACTGTCTTTAAATATAAATATTAAGTATACTTCACAAACTCTAGGTGGTCTCAGCTACTATCACAAAAATAGCATTTTATGAGGATGCAAATTGAAATTAAGTATTTTGAAGTTGTCACCATCAACAAGTATTTACTGAAACATAATCATAATTAAGGAGCAAATGATTATATAAATTATACTACACATAGAAGTTGCTGAAAGAAAGAATCCAAGAGAAATGAACAGAAGGAACACAGAGAGGACCTAAAGAAGAACAGAGTAAGAGCAATGGTAATGAACAAAGAAAGGCCCTATTTCAAATCCTCTCATATCCCTCACAAAGTTACTTCTAGAAGAAATTCAAAAGCACTACACCCCCACCCTGGGCGTGCACTCACACAGAAGGATCTCCTTCCAGCACCCTACCATAAAATATGGTGTCGCTACAATGTACTTATGTACAATTAAAGTCACCACTGGCTATTCAAAAGTAGTATACTAAACTGACTATCCAATTTGTTGAAAATTAACAAGTTCCTGTTAGATGTTAATTAAATGAGCCTCCTTACAGGGGAAACATGCTACTACAAACTTTAAATTATAAGGCATCAGATCAATTGTAACATATCCATAAAAGAAATCGTGCTTTCAAAAGAAGGCTATTTGGCTTAGTTCATATGACATTATAACATCAAAATGGGTTTTTTCAAAGGAAAAAAATGTAAATGCTTAAAGACAATTTAGTTTTTAGAATGTCCAACATTAAATGTATAAATCAATAAAAATATGAAATTTAAGTTTTATAAAAACCAAGATTATAAACAAATAGAGATCAAAAAGAAATTTTTCCTTATAAATTGTATACTAACAAACTACAGGAATGTTATATGTAATTTATTAGAAATATTATTAATAAACTATAAAAATTGACATTTCAAACTGACAGCCTATTTCTCAGTACTTTGCTTTTAATAACTCTTGAGATATAAGATATAACTTTATTATGAGATTAGAAAAGAAGCACATTTCATATTCTTCATTCTAAACTTAGCTAATTTTTTTTTAAATAATTTCATTGTACATATGACCACCACTTGGATAAATTTGGGGATATTTTCATAGGAGAAATATCTATGACTTCCTAGCTCTTGTTTCTAAACTATGAAAAGAGAAATGAATTTACAAATAAGAAGTAAAAATCTAGTTGCAGTCCTCGTCCTGTCACTAAGTAATTCTGTGACCTTGACTAAGTTATTCCACTCTGGGCTTCAGTGTCCATGTCTACAAAATGAAGAATTTCAACTACAAAATATCCACAAATTTGTATGGTATTTCTAAAACTTATAAATTCTACTTTTTAAATGTTTCAAATGTTAACTCACCTCATCTGAAGAATCTAGTTGTCCCAATGTTCCTGCTGCACTTGCAAAACCTTTGGAAAGGAGAAAACCGTTGCCCTTCATAACTGTTATATATTGCTTTAAACTTAAAATTATTTTAAAACATAACAATATCAAAAGCTAAAGTTTTGTTAAGATAACTCATTCTAACAGTTATCTTGGCAGAATTCAACAGTTATTTTTAATAAATCTGGGCCCAATCAGTTTATACTTCAATAAGAAACCTCCAGTGAAAACCCAGATTTAATCATCACAAATAATGTTTCAGAAGGATTGCTTTCTTTACTTTTTAAACCATGGTTTACTAAAATATTGAACTACTAAAGTTTTGGGCTACTATTAAATAGCAACTGCTACATTTTTCATGAGTTCAAACTAGAACCTTTGATAAACTAACTGAATCCCTTTGAAGAAAAACAGAGTATCTTCTTTGACTAATCTACCCTTTCTTGCTTACAAATTTTTACTATTTTTATTACTTTCCTTACAAAGAATGACACAGCACTTAAATTTCTTCAATAATGAGTAAAGCTTGAGGGGTTTCTTGTTTTAATACAGAAAAGTTACCACTGTTCAAATTAAATATTTAAACAAACCTTGAACTGCCAGAGTGCTAGCGCCAGCAGATGGCTCTTGTATACCGTATACAAGTTTATCCTCAGGATATGTAAGTCCAGAGCTCTTCAAAGCTATAAGGTATTTTTCATGACTTTTCCTTGCACAAGCATTTTCTCCAAGACCTAATATTTAAAGTACATTTAAAAATCAGAAAAAAAAATTTTCCATTCAAAATGTAAGTACCACCACCTCAATAAATAATGTATACACATATAAAATAGATGACTATTCTAATTGGAGGGGAAACCCTAGAATGAATAATATAAAATAGCTATCAGACATTTCTGTGCTCATGTTTGGCATTAGTAATGTATAGCATGTTTATAGCAAATAATGAAATACAGTAAGTAACTGGTCATCTTAAAGATGCCAGAGATTATATACAAAACACAGGGGGTTCAAAGATTAATAAAACATGATTCCTATCTTCAAGGAACTTTTATTGTAAAGAAAGGCAGATAATATGGTAAGTGACAAACCTGTAGCAGACTTCACCATTTGGTTTCACAATCTGTGCTCTTATAATACCATGCAACCAGACTTACCCAAAGCAAAGTTTTTGGAAAGGGTTCCTAGGGAAGATAATACTTGAGTGGAATTTTCAAATATTATAACTGAGACTATTCTTTTGCCAAGCATAAAATGTTTTTATAATGACACTGAGGTAATTAAAAGCATAACTTGTACAGAAGTATCACTTAAAACAAATTTATTCCAAAATTTTGAGAAGTTTAGGTTCTAGAATTAAACAATCCTAGACATTTCACTTAGCATTTGATCATATTAATGTGAAGTTTGTCTTCTATTTTGATTTCTAGTATATTATGGAGAATAGAATAATAACAAAAGAAAATACTGACATTTGAAAGTTCTTTAAAAGAAAAAATTATTCTCTGAAAGCCAAGTTACCATGTCATTTGCCACCTCTTAAGCTGACGCCTGGCGGGCTACTGTCTATGGGGTCACAAAAAGTCAAGACGCAATTGAGTGACTAAGCAAACAGACACACACACACAAGGAGACTACACATCTTTAATTAAGGTTTCAATCTCTCTGATTATAAAAGTACATAGTAAATGAGTTTCTTTAATAGTTGCTGAGCTTTCCTCAATTTCCTCTCTTTGCTAGTCTCAATAATTAGAATAGAATAGCTTTGTTTTTTTAAATCTCTGTCCAATCTCTGGGCTAATTAAAAAAAAAAAGAAAATAAAACCTTCAGCACATATTAAACAGGAATACATCTATCCTTCAATTCAAGTTCAAAATTAAAAACAACCACAGTTTATAAAAAATAAAAGACTTCAAGGGTCCTACGTAAGAAATGACTAAATATATCTTCTGAATAATAAAAATCATGCATTTATCTCAGTAACAATAAATGAAATTTTTGCAATACTTTTAATTAACAAAATATATTTCAGGGACTTCCCTGGTGGTCCAGTGGTTAAGAATCCCTGCTTCCACTGCAAGGGGTGCAGGTTCACTCTCTGGTCATGGAACTGAGATCCGGCATCCCATGCAGTGTGACCAAAAGAACACAAAACTTTCCTATAATTATTTCTTAATTTAGTTGAACATACATTCCTTTAACTTCTTGAACATATCTATAATAGTTTTTTAATCTCTTTATCTGCTAAATCTAACATCTAGGCCATTTCAAGGTCAATTTCTATTAGTGTCCTTTTTCTTGGTTACACTGCACAACTTCTTATTTTTTTGTATGTCTAGCAGTATTTATTATATACTGGATATTCTGATGACACATTATCATAGAATCTGGATTCTGCTATCTTCCTTTGAAGAGTATAAATTTTAATTCTGCAAGACTTACAGCCTGATCACATAGAATTTCCCAAGACTCGGTTTTATAGTTTTTAAGAGACAAATCCCTTACTATTATACAGTGGAAGTGACAAATAGATTCAACACATTAGATCTGAGAGACAGAGTGCCTGAAAAACTATGGACGGAGGTTCATGACACTGTACAGGAGGCAGCAATCAAGACCATCCCCAAGAAAAAGAAACGCAAAAAGGTAAAATGATTGTTTGAGGAGGCTTTACAAATAGCTGATAAAAGAAGACAAGAGAAAGACAAAGGAGAAAAGGAAAGATATACCCATTTGAATGCAGAGTTCCAAACAATAGCAAGGAGAAATAAGAAAGCCTTCCTCAGTGATCAATGCAAAGAAATAGAGGAAAACAACAGAATGGAAAAAACTTGAGATCTCTTCAAGAAAATTAGAAATACCAAGGGGAAATTTCATGCAAAGATGAGCACAATAAAGGACAGAAATGGTATGGACCTAATAGAAGCAGAAGAGATTAAGAGGTGGCAAGAATATACAGAAGAACTATACAAAAAAGATTTTCATGACCCAGATAACCACAATGGTGTGATCACTCCCCTAGAGCCAGACATCCTGTAATGTGAAGTCAAGTGGGCTTTAGGAAGCATCACTACAAACAAAGCTAGTGGAGGTGATGGAATTCCAGTTGAGCTATTTCAAATCCTAAAAGATGATGCTGTGAAAGTGCTGCACTCAATATGCCAGCAAATATGGAAAACTCAGCAGTGGCCACAGGACTGGAAAAGGTCAGTTTTCATTCCAATCCCTAAGAAAGGCAATGCCAAAGAATGCTCAAACTACTGCACAATTACATTTATCTCACACTCTAGCAAAGTAATGCTCAAAATTCTCCAAGCCAGGCTTCAACAGTACATGAACCGAGAACTTCCAGATGGTCAAGCTATATTTAGAAAAGGCAGAGGAACCAGAGATCAAATTGCCAACATCCACTGGACCATCGAAAAAGCAAGTGTTCCAGAAAAACATCTACTTTTGCTTTATTGATTACGCCAATGCCTTTGACTGTGTGGATCACAATAAACTGTGGAAAATTCTTAAAGAGATGGGAATACCAGACCACCTGACCTGCCTCCTGAGAAATCTGTATGCAGGTCAAGAAGCCAATAGTTAGAACTGGACATGGAACAACAGATTGATTACAAATCAGGAAAGGAATACGTCAAGGCTGTATATTGTCATCCTACTTATTTAACTTATGTGCTGAGTATATCACGCAAGATGCCAGCCTGGATGAAATACAAGCTGAAATCAAGATTGCCATGAGAAATATCAATAACCTCAGATATGCAGATGACACCACCCTTATGGCAGAAAGCGAAGAACTAAAGAGCCTCTTGATGAAAGTGAAAGAGAAGAGAGTGAAAAAGTTGGCTTAAAACTCAACATTCAGAAAACTAAGATCATGGCATCCAGTCCCATCAATTCATGGCAAATAGATGGGGAAAGAGTGGAATCAGTAAGGGACTTTATTTTGGGGGGCTCCAAAATCACTGTAGATGGTGACCACAGCCATGAATTTAAAAGATGCTTTGCTCCTTGGAAGAAAAGCTATGACCAACCTAGACAGCATATTAAAAAGCAGAGACATTACTTTACCAACAAAGATCCATCTAGTTAAACCTATGATTTTTCCAGTAGTCATGTATGGATATGAGAGTTAGACTATAAAGAATACTGAGAACTGAGGAATTGATGCTTTTGAACTGTGGTGTTGGAGAAGACTCTTGAAAGTCCCTTGGACTGCAAGGAGATCCAACCCGCCCATCCTAAAGGAAATCAGTCCTGAATATTTATTGGAAGCACTGATGCTGAAGTTGAAACTCCAATACTTTGGCCACCTCATGAAAAAGCTCGGTTCCAATTCCTCTGTTTTGAAATTCCTCTTAAATGTTTTTAACAGGTAAGATTTTTAAAAGAAAATAAAAAGGCCTAAATAAGAATGGCATATTAAAAAAACAAGGACACAGGAACGAATGGAAGTACCAATAAGAATGCTATTTTGTAAAGGCAATAGAGAGAATGGTGAAGCTGTCAGGCTCTGGCCTCAAGATGCATAGCCAACTACTTGTGTAATCCTGAGCAGGTGTCTTAAACCCTGAGTCCCACTTTCCTCTTCTGTACAATGGGATAATGAGTAACAAACAGTCTTGGAGTTACTGATTAAATGAGCTAATCGTGTAAAGCAGGTTTTAATATTTGATCATTATTTTCCAAACAGGTGGATAAAAATACAAAATTTTAATAGCACTCTGTTGATGAGGCTGTTGTGAAACAGTCACGTGCTCTGCTTACTACTAAGCCTTATGGCGGGCAATCTGGAAATTTCAATTTATTTATCCCACTGATATTCTTGCACAGGTGTGGAAAGAAGGTATATCAGTTTGTAATTTCATCCTGGAACCAAAATGCCCATCAAAAGTGATGACTAAGAATGGCAACTTTATGACATGAAACACTATGCAGATTTTTTTTAACAGAGTACACTGATTTACTGACATAGACCTCTTAAGTGAAAAATGCAAGATGCATAGAATAATGTATACGGTATAAAGAGACTGAAAAATCAAAATACATATTCACCCTTTTTGTTTTCACACTAAGAGAAACTAAAAACGGTGGAAAGAAACTGGACAGACAGGAGATAGGATGGGAGGGAAACTTTAAACTGTGTCTATTTTTATTTTTTTGTTTTAACTAAAAAAATTTTACCTATTCAATTATCAATTTTGAAAGTATTTTTTAAGTGTCAGGCATACACTCTAAAGTTAGCAAATGTTAGCTGCAATTATTACTATTGTCCTTGTCAGCAGCAGCAGAATTACAAGTATTATCATTATTAGCAAGTTCAAAATAGCTTATTTCTGATGCTTTTTCTTACTCCCTCTGTACAGAAGCCTCCTCTAACTCCCAGACTATTTAAGGAACTTATCATTTTCTACTCTTGCATAAGCTGCTTAAGACACAGGTCATGTATCTACCTAATAGATACAAACATTCTGCAGTAACAGTAACCTACTCCAAGGAAAACAGAGACCATTTCTAAAGGGATTATACTCTATCATTAATTATAAGACCTGAAAATCGAAAAACCTGAATAACTGGATTTGCTAACATTCTTTCAGATACTACCCAACCAAAAAGCTCTCTTTGACTAAGCTTTTTTCTTCTCACAGGACTTCCCCAGACATCATGTCCCAAGCCAAGACACGACATGTACCAACTCTTTAACTCCCTGCAATCTCTGAAATGTCTTTTGGCAAATCCCGACATCCTGGTACAACACTCCTATCGAAAAAAGCATCTGTTGAGCGTTTCCTTTTAGATAGAGGTTCGCGTGTTAGTCCGTGAATAAAGTGCCCTTTTAACTAGAGAAGACCTAGCACTTGATTCCTAATTCGCTCAGTGTTTTGTCTGTTCTGGTATGGAGGGTATTCCATAACCGACTGCTCGCTCAGTAGCTCAATTCTAGCTGTCATTCCAGCACACCAAATACTCCACTGACAGCTCAACAGTCACTTTTCATTCAGGCCCCTCCCCTTCCCTCCTCCCTCAACCCCCATCGGCTCAGGAGCTCCTTCCCTCACACTGACAGTTCAGAAGTCCCCTTCCACAAGCTGTCCTCCTCTGCAGCTGCAAGACCACTTCCCCGACTCCCATCATCCCGCGACCCAATTTAGTCCCCAATATCATTGCTCTCCCAAATAATCCAAATCACATCATCAGTTTCTTCCCAAGAAACGGACGGCTTTAAAGCCTTCCCCACCAAGTACACAATTGACAGTTCGACACCAGATTCCCCAAGTATCCTTTCCTCTCCTCTCCGCTCCTACACTAGGCACTGGCTCTTTTCTCGCAATCACTCGTTCGTCCCGGCTTCCCCGAAATTCCCAGCTTCGTTCTCTAAATACGCTCTCCGCTCTCCCCTCCTCCCCATCCCCTTTCCACCGCTGACAGCTCAGTCACTTCCATCCCCATGTGGCTGCACCTTCCCCCACTTCTTTCTCTTGACAGCTCGGAGTCGGCTCCGAGCTTCCCCTCCCCGAGGCCTCTCCAGACTCGGCCTGGGCAATCCCGCGGTGTCCCCCGCCCCGGGGAAAGGCTCCACTCACCCACTCTCCCGCATCACGTTGCTGTCTCCGCAGTCGCAGGCACCCCCGGCCTGGCTGCGGAACATGTTGAAGTCGTGTCCGGTGTGGTCACCCTGGTGGAAGCACTCGGCGCAAAGCGACATGCAGGGTGAGATGCCGCACGTCCGGCAGCGGTAGGCCACGAAGTTGGCTGTCCAGACCAGGCCGCATAGCGCCGCGGGGTCGTAGGCCCGCACCGCCGCGCAGAACTCGTCGTAGCCTCCGCCGCCCGCCAGAAGGCACTTACACCACTCCAGAGCCTCCTCCTCGGCCGCCCCCGGACCGCCCCCGCCGCCGGCCGCCGCCGCCTCCTCGCCGTCCGCAGCCGCTGCCAGCGGCCGCTCGGCGCTCAGCACCCGCTCCAGCAGCGCCTGCAGCTCCTCAGCACCTGCCCGGTTGTCCGGCCGGCTGAGGGCCGCCTTCAGGTGCGCGGCGGTGGCCGCCTTGTCCAGGGCCAGCCCGGGAGCAGGCACCTCGGCTTGGGGTGACTGCGGCCCCCCGACGGCCGCAGCGGCCGCCGCCGCCATGATGAGAGCTCAGAATTTGGAGAGTCCAGGACCGGCGGCTCCTCCCGGGAGGGTGGGGGAATTGACTGCTGCGATTGCTCGGCCCGCCCAACTCTCGCGATACCCCGGGGCTGCCGCGCACCTCCGCCTGCGTCCCCGCCCATGCACACGCCCCCTCCTGCTGGGGTGCAGGCTTCCCGACCCTCTAGTCTGGGACAGTTCTCTTGTTTCTTTATTCAACCTTTTGGCTTTCTTGTAGTTGAAAGTCACTACAAGAAGGGACTCGACTTTTTAAAAAATTTGATATGGGTAGTATGGAAAACCTTTAATATGGACCTTTTTTTCCTTTATTTACCTGAACTATAAAAGACAGCATCTTTCAGATGTATTTTAGGCATCTCCATTTAGTTTTGAGATACAGATTTCCACTGTTATCAAACCCTTAATTACTATTGAATTACTATTATTACTGAAAAAAAAAAAGCTAATTCCCCTCCCCCCAGAATCAATTCCTACCTTCACACTATTATCGGTTTAAACTTCTAATACATTTTTTAGAAGACTAGAGTATATTCTTACTATCTCTCCTGTTCAAAATCTTTATTGGAAGCAAAAGTCAAACACTACTTGAATCTTCTATTAAAGTCCACCACCAACTTGTCTTTCTATCATTATCTCCTGGTGCTACTCTAATTTTGCTATTTGAAAGAAACCAGTGGGACTCTTCGGTGCTTTCTTAGAGATGCTTTCTTATTTCCTGCCCCTGGTCTTTATTGCTCCTAGTGCCACCCATACTCCACCCCATAAAATCACCCTACACTCCTAGCAATGTCTGCCTGTTTCATTTCCCTTCTTCCAAAGAAAATGGTTTTGAACTTATTTGATGATATAACATTGCCTTTCACTGTAAAAAAACCTCATCCTCACTGCACGACTAATTGGTAAGTTTTTTGAGGGTAAAGAATGAGTCTTCATCATTGTACATAAGTGTTCAAATATTTGGCTGATTATTGTCATTAAATGGAATATAATTAGAATAGATAACTTGTTGCATATTTATTGTGCCCCATTCTTTATGTATGTTATTTAACTATCTCAGTAATCCTATAAAGAAATTAAACTTACAGAGGTGGTTTATGTGTCCCAAAAACACACAACTGGCAATTAAATACGACTAGAAACCAAGTTCATCTGAATCCAAAGTCCTTTTTCTATCACATCAGTGCTTCCCAAACTTTCCTGATCCTAAGACCCACCGAAGTTCTTACCCACAAAATATATTCCTAGGCTCTACCCCAGACCCAAGGTATCAAAATCTCTAAAAGTTACACTGTCCTATCAAGCAAAATCTGAATCTTAAAAGAGACTGTCATTAACAGTCCTTCCAGAATTAAAAACCACGGCTTATTAAGTGTCTATAGCTCATCTCCAGAGAACTCGATGTATTATTAAAAGTAATTTAGGAATATATAACAAAGGACAACCAAGAATGAAAACAACTCTAGGAGAAGCAATCCAAAGAAGTAGAATGAGTATTTCCAATTCATAAACAGTGATATAAATGCATCTAACAGAACATACTATTTTACACATCTTGACCAGACTCTACATTAATGAAGCATTTCACAATCATTTAACAGTGCAAATAATTCAATAATTCCCTTTATAAATCGTCAAATTGTAAACTGTTAGGTAGTTAGAATAGGGAAAAGGAGTCCAGAATGGCAGTGGCTAAAAGACCTGAAAGGGAAAAGCCCACGAAAATAGAACAAAGGAAGGTCCAAGGGGTAAAACAAACAGCACTCCTGGCTGGCCCAATTTATATAGGACAGGCCCAGGAGGGGAAAAAAAACATAAAAAGAGGAGCCAAAGTGCTCTCTCTCTTTCTCTCTCTCTCTCCCCCGTGCGATGGGGCGCTCTTCTCTTTGCGTCTTTGGGTTGACATGCCCTCATGCCTCGAAGATGGATTTTCCTGCTATTATCTGAATAAAATAGAGCTGTAACACTGATTTATCTAAGAGCTATAACACGGTCTGTCCAAGACCCGACAGCTGTGACACGCCAAGGGGGGCTTTAATGTCCGTCACTCCAAATCCTTGTTGTGCGGAGACAAAAACCGAGGTGCATACACTCGCCTGACATCTAGAGGGTCCCCAATCAAATATGGTGATCAAATCCTTAGACTCTGGGTGAAGTCCATCTGCCAGTGGATAGGCCCCATGTCGTTGGACGGGCTGGGCCAGCTGGGGTCTTCGAGCTCCTTGGGGGTTGTTTAATTGGCAAGTGGGACAAGAGGAGACCACTTGTCTTATAGTTGTTTGGAAACCTGTTCCTCTGAAGGAACTTTCTAGTAATCTTTGGAGGGCCTTTTCCCCTGAATGAGTGGTGGCATGTAAGGAGTTAACCAACTTCCATTGGAGGTTCCCAGGCAGAAAAAGGAGTCCCTCCTTTTGGAACCACCCCATATGATCTTCTTGAAAGCCCTCACTCTTAGCTTTAAGAGTCGTTCACCTTCAGTATATGAAGGGGTTTCTGGCAAATTAGTTTGTGGAACTAAGGTGGCAATCCCTATTAGGTCATTGCTCTGTAATGCTGCTCTCTTAGCTGCCTGATCAGCTGCTTGGCTCCCTTGTGCCACTTCTGTGCTCCCATTTTGGTGTCCTTTACAGTGGGAGACTGAAACTTCACTGGGCAGATGGACTGCCTCCAAGAGTCTAAGGATTTGATCATCATATTTGATTGGGGACCCTCGGGTGGTCAAGTGGCCCCTTTCTTTCCAAATAGCTGCATGTGCATGTAGCACCAGAAAGGCATACTTGGAGTCAGTGTAAACGGCTATTCTTTTTTCTTTTCCCAGCTCTAAAGCTCGAGTCAGGGCTATGAGCTCAGCTACTTGGGCTGAAGTACCTGGTGGCAGAGGCTTAGCCTCTATGGTCTCAAATTGGGAGACTACTGCATATCTGGCTCTTCTAACAAAACAAAAACATACTATTTCACACATCTTGACCAGACTCTACATTAATAAAGAATTGCATAATCATTTAACAGTGCAAATAATTCAATAATTCCCTTTATGAATCACCAAATTGTAAATCAAATAAAATCCAAGAACATTTCAAATGATGGTAGAACTAGTGTGGATTCACCAATCAGTGTCTTTGGTTTCCGGCAGTAGAGGAAGTGTGCTGGTATCTCTCCAGGATGGCTTGCCTGTGGAGAATAACAAGGGCACCTGTTCTGCTTCACCATGATGATGCATGCTGGCAAATGAAGCCTTTTCAGCATGCCTCAGTGGTCTCCACACACTCTGCAAAATTTTTACAAAATTCCACCACTTGTCACCAGTGCCTCCTTTTTTTCTGTAACAAAAACAAATGAAAAAAAAATTAAATATCACCCCCTATTTTAGTTACATAGATATTGCTATGCATATACAGAAACCTGGACATTTGCCAGATTTCCCACCTACTTTGTGAGGATATCAGATATGCTCAACATCAGAGAACCATTAAGAATAACCAATAGTAACAAAAATAGAAATAACCCAAGTGACAAATGGGCTAGAAAGGTGAATAGACATTTTACTAAAGAAAATATATAAGTGGACAATCAGATCTAATCCCTTGAATTTATTTGTCATGGGATTACAGATATATAAAAATATATGTAACATATAAAAATATATAGACATTAAAAATAGACATATAAAAGATTCTTAGCATCATTATTCATTAAGAAAATGCAAGTCAAAATTACGAGATATTACTACACACACTCACTAATTGACAATAATCAGAAAGAGAGACAATAACAAATGTTGACAAGGATATAGAAAAATAGGACTCCTCATACAACACTGATGGGAATGTAAAATGGTACAGCTTCTTGGGAAAACAGTTTGGCAGTTATGTACTTACAGTGTTAAACATAACTTTACCACAGAACTCTACAATTCCACTTCTAGGAATCTACCCAAGAGAATTCAAAATATATATCCAAACAAAAACTTGTAGATGAATACTCACAGCAGTATTATTCACAGTTGGAAAAAAAAAAAAACAAAACCTGGAAGAGATCCAAGGCTCTAGCAATTTGTAAATGGATAAACCAAATGTGACATTTTCATATAATGGTTACTATTTAACAATACTAAGAAATGAAGTACTGGTGCATGCTACAATACAGATGAATTTCAAAAATCTTATGTCGATGAAAGAAATCAGATACACAAAAAATGTGTATTGTATCGTCCCATTTATTTGAACTGTGCAGAAAGGTACATTTATAGAGACACAAGACAGACTTAACAGTTGTCTTAAGCTGGGAGTTAAGAACAGGAGTGATTACAAGTTAACACAAGATACCTTTTTAGGATGACAGGAATGTTTTAAAGATGGATTATGAAAAAAAAAAAAAAAGATGGATTATGGTGATGGGTGCACAGCTATGTGAACTAAAAATCATTTATTTCTACTCTAAAAGTAGGTAGATTTTATGGTATGAAATCATATTGCAATAAAACAGTTAATAATATAATTAATATTTCTTCTTATTTGAGATGAATGATACAATCAAGTTTCTGTCCAGGTGGAAACTATATTACTGCTTTAGCTTTCAAAATCAATGTGACAGGCTCTCAAATCTTTGCTTCTCCTAGGATGTCTGGGGTTTGGATTGTTTGGATCCAGAAAGTTTGCCATTTTTCTCTTTCAACTCATTATTGTAAAATAAAAACTCTTCTTCTAAATTACCTCTTGAGTCACTGGGCTGTGTCATGAGAAATTCCTACAACTATCATATTTCCTTGAGGGAAAGCCAGATTGAAATTCAGCTGAAAACTCTGTGCTCATTTAAATACATTTAAAGGCTATACCTTACGAGATTACATTGAATCATGCTGTTACTCTACAGAAGAAATTGAATAAATAACAATGCAACATACTGCAACACAAAAAGCCACAAAATAATATCTTAAAAACTATGTGTATTTATATATCCCATCTTATTTGTGAGAATAAGAATCTTATGTTATTTCTAAACTGGCTTTTCAAATCTAATTAAACCACACACACATAAGGTAAAGGCTATAAATAATAAATAACATAGTTGCTTCCAAATTAGGGACCCTTAAAAGAGAATTTATAAATCAATGTAAGCGCTCCAAAGTTGGTTTTAGTTGCTGTTGTTGTTTGTTTGTTGGCCTCACTACATGTGAGATCTTAGTTCCCTGATCAGGGGTGGAACCCATATCGCCTGCAGTAGAAGCACAGACTCCTAACCACAGGACTGCCAGGGAATGCCCTCCAAAGTTATTTTCGTATTTATCCAGACTCTCTTGGTTTCAAGAGACAAAAACTTGAATTAGCTTAAGCCAAAAAGAGCATCATATTAGATCATATAAACAATGGAGGGAAGGGAAAAGTGAATTTGGATGCATCTCCACATTTGCTTTTAGTGAGCATTAGCTTCATTGTCCCCAGCTCTAGGTCACATCTCCACAACCTCACAACAGAGGAAAAGGGTCCCTTCTTTGCCAGATCCACTTAAAACCCTGCGAAAGAATGCATGACCCACTCAAGGCCGAAGCCACCCTTACCACCAGAAGTAAGGGGAGGAGATACCTGCTGGGAACATAAAACATACAAGATACCTACAACTGTATTAACTTCTAAATTTCTGCCTAGCGTCCTAATACACACCAAACTTTCTCTATATGCACAGCAAGTTCACCAGCTTTAATGGCAATTGTTGAAATTCACACCATAAGAAACACTGTACCAACCACGTACCAGGAATTCTGCCAGATGATCATGTTTAAGATTCATGACAACCCTGAGAAGTAATTATCATTATCCCCATTTTACCAATAGCAATGATACCCTTCATTTCATAGCCTTCAAAACATAAAAAAGAACCCTAGGAGAGCATCTGTTCATTGTTCCTACATGTGCCTGCCTCTCCCTCCTCCTCTTTCACCCACTCTATCCCCCTTCCCCTCCTCCCTCCCTCCCTCCCTTCCTTCCTTCAAAACTGAGTCCTTGAAGACTTTGCAACTGTATGTAACTGTGATTCTCTCATTTGCTTAATATTGAAACAAGGCCATTTTTAACAAGTTTCTCAACTCATGCTTTAGAAATATTTTGGGGAAAAAAGCATGACAGTACATAAAGGGTTTGACCTATATTAGCTCCTCTACAGACTGCTCTTTTCCAAGGTTATAAATGCTTATCGACTCTCTGCGATCTTTTTAATTATCATTTAGTACCATTACAGACCTGGGTTCAATCCCTGGGTCGGGAAGATTTCCTGGAGAAGGAAATGGCAACTCACTCCATTCTTGCCTGGAAAATCCCATGGACGGAGAAGCCTGGTAGGCTACAGTCCATGGGGTCACAAAGAGTCAGACACAACTGAGCGACTTCACTTCACTTAGTACCATTACAAGTTGTCCTAATTCCCTACTCCTCTTTTTTTAAACAAAGGAAAGTTTCCTTCCATGCACCTCTACTAAAGACTGTACGATTTTCACCCATGCACACATTCTTTGCACTATTCATGCAACAAAATAATTCAACACATATCTGTTGAGACACTACCAGTTGCTCTCTGCAAGAGTTGAGGACAGCACTGTAAACAAAACAGACATGGTCCATGGCATGGCCTGGCATGACACAACTCCAGGGGGCACCATTCACACAGAATACAACACTCCTGACACAGAGTTTACAGACTGATGGAAGCATATTATGAATTGTTATCTAATCTACAAATACATTATTACTGTTGCTATAATTATTATTATTTCTGATCTTGACATGAGAAAACATTTTTAATGGACACAGAAAGTATTAACAGCAAAAGAGAAGACTGAAAAAATGGGTTACAAAATTTTAACTTTCCGTTCTTTAAAGGTACCGTTAAGAGTTAGAGTTTCTGTTTGGGATGATAAAAAAAAAAAAAGGAAATGGATGGTTAAACAACATTATGAACATAATTATTACCACTGAATTTTACCCTAAAAAATGGTTAAAATGGCAAATTGTTATATGTATCTTACCATTTTAAAAAGTAATAGCATAATGTAACAAAACCCACTGAATTGTACACTTTAAATTGGTGAATTGTATGGAATGTGAATTACATCTCAAGAAGGCTATTAATAAAAAGAGACCACTAAAAGTAACAAGGCAAACTAAAGAGTAGAGACAATATTTGCAACATGTCTGACCCAAAAAGGATGTGCCTCTAGAATATATATTGACTTCCTACCAATCAACAAGGAAATGAATCATCCCAATAGAAAACTGAACAAGAGACTTCAATAGACATTTCATAAAGGAAGATACCCAAATGGCATATAAACATGCGAAATTAATAATCAGAGAACTACTAATTAAAACCATATTGAAAAAAAAAAAACCATATTGAGTGTACTACTATACATTCAACAGAATGGCTACAATTTAAAAGACTAATAATAATACCAAATAAGGGTGAGGATGTGGAGCACCTAGAACTATCAACTAGCATCAGCAGGAGTACAAAATGATTCAGCGACTTTGGGAAAAAGTTCCACAGTTTCTTATAAAGTTAAACAAACATCTACTCTATGATCCAAAAATTACAGTTAAGAGAAACAAAAACATACATATCCAGAAGAAACCTATGCAAGAATATTCATAGTAATGTTATTCATAGTAGCCAAAAGCTAGAAACAATTCAAATGTACATCAACAATGAATGTATAAATACTGGACTTCCCTGGTGGTTCACTCCCAATTCAGGGATGTGGGTTTGATCCCTGGTCAGGGAACTAAGATCCTGTATGCTACAGAGAGTGGCTAAAATAAATAAATAAATGCATAAACAAACTGGCATATTTCATGCAGTACAATAGTACTCAATGATAAAAACAAATGAATGATGTACATCAGGTATGAAGCTCAAAAACTTAATGCTAAGTGAAATAAACCAAAAAAGGTATGTTTGCATGATTCGATTTATACGAAGCCTTACAACAGGCAAAAGTAAACTATGATGATCAAAACCAAAACAGTGGTTGCCTGTGGACTGGCAGTAATTGACTGGTAGGATCAGAAGGGAAATTACTGGGATGAATGGAACTATATCTTAATTGGGGTGTGGTTTATGTTGTATATTATTCACATTTCATCAAACTATACACAAGATTTGTGCATTTTGTGTAAACTATATCTTAATTTTAAAAACAGGAAAAAAAAATAAAAATAAAAATGGAAACAAACTAAATACTCTTTAAAGTAAAATAAATGTAGTACATTCTTCTAATGGCTTCCCAGATGGCTCAGCAGTAAAGAATCTGCCTGCCAATGCAGGAGACTTGCGTTGGATGCCTGGATCAGGAAGATTCCCCGGACAAGGAAATGGCAACCCATACCAGTATTCTAGCCTGGGAAATCCCATGGACAGAGGAGCCTGGTGGGCTACAGTTCATAAGGTCACAAAACAGTCAAATAGGACTTAGCAACTAAAGAACAAAAATTCATATAATGAACCACTAAGCAATAATGAGGGCTTCCCAGATGGTGCTAGCGGTAAAGAACCCATCTGCCAACGCAAGAGACATAAAAAAACTCGGGTTCAATCCCAGGGTTGGGAAGACCCCCTGGAGGAGGGCATGGGAACCCACGCCACTATTCTTTCCTGGAGAATCTAACGGACAGAGGAGCCTCGTGGGCTATGACCCATAGAGTCGCAAAGAGCCAGACACGACTGAAGGGACTTAGCCCTCAGCATGCATGCAGTAATGAAAATGAGCAGACATGGATGAATTTTGCATATATGCTGTTGAGCAGAAGAAATGTGACATAGTGGACATGATTACACTTACATAAAGTAAAACAAAAATAGTAAAATTAATCTATGACTTTAAAAGTCAGGAGAATTATTACTTTTGGAGAGGGGAGCAGAGGAGTGATTGGAGGGGACCCTAAGGAGGATGCTCTCTTCCTTTCTAATCTTGATGGTGGTTAAACAGATTTGTTCACTGTATTCTCTTGTTCAGTGAGCTATTCATTTATAATTTGTGCCTGGATATGCTACATGCCAACAAAGTTTTTAAAATTAGTACCACTTGTAAGGAAGATATATATTTTGCACTTAATAATTTATGAATAAGTAAATGGATCTTCAGCACTGAAAAAGAAACATTCCAGATTTGAAGGTTAAATGTGATTATGAGTTCACTTAAATTGAAATACTAGGAAATATACTTTCTAATATTAGAAATATTAGAATAATTCATACTTAAATTTCAGTCAGTAATCAATTCTCAAAGTATAGTCTGCACACTTTTAAGGGGACCATGACCCTTGCAGGAAGTCAAGATTATTTTTGTAATAACAATAATACATTATTTGCTTTTCAAATTCTCATTATTTCAGGAGAATAGAGTGAAATTTTCCAAATGCTACAGGATATATGATGAGGTCATCATTCTGGCCATGAAATGTGTCCTTTTGTATTCTTATGTTTTTTAGAATGTTCTGAAGTACAATGGTAGGATTAGAATTTAAATATGTATATTTTCAGAGATTAACTAAGTTTTTTCCTCAGTACTTCTACCACATTCTTACTAGCTATATTCAGTTATTTCTGCTATGGTCTCTGCAACCTCATTATCCTGGACGAAACTGTTATTTTGAAATTATGAAGTTATCATACCCATGCAAACAAAAAATAGTACTATTTTCTGTCTCAGTTTTCAACAATTTTAATTTGAAAACATTTCTAAATTTTTAATTTTATGCAGAACTGTTGCTTTTAAGAAGTTAATAACTTTTTTTCTAAAATAGAAGATTTACATTTAAGAATGACTCTGGCTTAAAAGAGGGGAGATGAAATCTACAAGTGGATAGACTTGCTGTTTTCCTTGTATTTCGGCCATATAATCATCAAACAGGATCTTCAATGTGAATGTTAGGCAGTAAACACATTTCATGTAAAACACTCAGAGTATTGAATAACTTTCCTGAATCTCATCATTTACCCTCCAACAACTGCACTGACATATGCACTGATGTTGCAAAAACTAACAATGAATAAAACTGTTTGTAACTTAATATAAATCAAGGAAATAGCACTGAACTATCTAGTTGACATGTATTTGTCTCTCTTAAATACTTGCAGAAAAACAAGTCAGCTTCCCTCTAAAATAGCCTCCAGTTCCAGTTCAGTCATCCAGTTATGTTCGACTCTTTGTGACCCCATGTACTGCAGCACGCCAGGCCTCCCTGTCAATCACCAATTCCCGGAGCCTACCCAAACCCATGTCCATTGAGTCGGTGATGCCATCCAACCATCTCATCCTCTGTCGTTCCCTTCTCCTCCCACCCTCAATCTTTCCCAGCATCACGGTCTTTTCAAATGAGTCAGCTCTTCGCATCACCTACAGATTGTTATATAATATTGAGTATAATTTCCTGAGCTCTACAGTAGGTCCTTGTTGGTTATCTATTTCATACATAGTAGTATATATATATGTTAATCCCTACCAGGTTGCCAAAGTATTGGAGTTTCAGCTTCAACATCAGCCCTTCCAATGAACACCCAGGACTGATCTCCTTTAGTATGGACTGGTTGGATCTCCTTGCAGGCCAAGAGACTCTCAAGAGTCTTCTCCAACACTACAATTCAAAAGCAACTCTTTTGCACTCAGCATTCTTTATAGTCCAACTCTCACATCCATACATGACTACTGGAAAAACCATAGCCTGATCTCCTTTAGTATGGACTGGTTGGATCTCCTTGCAGGCCAAGAGACTCTCAAGAGTCTTCTCCAACACTACAATTCAAAAGCAACTCTTCAGCACTCAGCATTCTTTATAGTCCAACTCTCACATCCATACATGACTACTGGAAAAACCATAGCCTCAATTCCCTCTAAAATGGCATCAATAAAGCAGCAAAAAGCATTAATTTTATTACATTTTGATCTATGAGCATACACCTTAAAATTCTCAATGACTTAGTGATTTCACATAAAGCATTTTTATTGTATACTGAAATATGTGTAGTCTCCAGGAAAGAGCATATGTGCAATGTCGTAAGCTGAACTAGCAACTTGAAAAAAAAAAAATTGTGGCAAACTATACATAACAACAAATGAACTTATTTCCAAAACAGAGAGACACCCCCAGACACAGAAAACAAACTTACAGTTACCAAAGGGGGAGGGGGGCAGGGGGAAGGATAAATTAGGAGGTTGAGATTAACATATATATATATACTACTATCTATGAAATAAATAACCAACAAGGACCTACTGTGGAGCACAGGGAATTATACTCAATATTACATAACAATCTATAGGGAAAAGGATATACATAGCTAATATTATGCTTAATAGCCCACATTTTCTGTAATATAGACAATATTACTGTAAAATCTATATGAAATGGCAAAGGAATTGGAATAGCTAAAATAATTTATAAAAAGAATAAAGTGGGAGGAACCAGCCTACCCAATTTCAAGATGCACTGTATAGCTTCAGTAATCAGGACTACATGGTACTAGAGGATGTATGGACACATAAAACAATGGAACAGATTAGAAAATCCAGAAACTGACCCACACAAATACATTGAATTTTCACAAAGGTGCAAAAATAATACTGGAGAAAGTACAGCCTTTTAAACAAATGGTGCAGAAGCAAATGGACATTCATAGGGAAGGGCATTAAAGCCTCTAACTAAACATGATGTGTGTGCGTTCGGTCTCTTCAGTCACATCCAACTCTTTGCAACACGATGGACTGTAGCCCACCAGGCTCCTCTGTTCATGAGATTCTGTATACAAGTTTCCACAATTTTACTTGCAATAAAATTTTACTTGAAGCAAACCTAGATGTTCTTCAGTGAACGAACATTTAAACAAATTGGTACATCCATACCAGCAAAAAGGTACAAGCTACTGATACACACAACAACTTAGAAAGATCTCCAGAAAATTATTATAAATTTAAAAAAGCCATTCTCAATAGTTTGTATACCTATACCTCCATTTATGTAAAATTCTTGAAATGACAAGATTCTAAAAATGGAACAGATTAGTAGTTGCTAGGGGTTAAAAACTAGTGAGGACTGGAATGAAGTAGGTATGGCTAAAAACGAGTAACACGAAGGACCTTGGAGATCATGGAAATGCTGTCTTGACTGTATCTGTCAATCCTGGTTGTGATACTGTACTACAGTTTTGCAAACTGTTACTGTAAGGGGCAACTGGGTAAAAGATACACAGTATCTCCATGTGCTGTTTTTCATGATTACATATGAATCTACAATTATCTCAAAATAAAATTTTAAATTCAGTTTTTAAAAATAGAACAACACAAAAAGTACCTCAGCTGGCACTAGAGGTAAAAAACCGACCTGCCAATGCAGGAAACAAGAGACTCTGATTCAATCCCTGGGTCCAGAGATCTCCTGGAGAAGGAAATGGCAACCCACTCCAGTATTCTTGCCTGGAGAATCCCATGGACAGAGGAGCCTGGCCAGCTACAGTCCATGGGGTCGTAAAAGATTCAGACACGACTGTTCTAGGTATCCGGCTAGTCTGGGTAATCTATTTAGCTCAAACTGCTTACTCTATCTACTCTCTCTCAAAAGATACCACCATCAACAAATATTTGTTAGGCATTTGTTATGTGACAGGAACTTTATGCACTACCTTTACCTGCTAAGAACTTTACTCATTTAATCCTCATAACAGATAACTTTGAATTCTCTTTTTCATATTAAGTGGCAACCTCAGACACTGCCCTCTCTACTTCATCTGCATGCCTCCACAACCTTTTTTTTCTTCCATTGATAATAAAAAGAAGGGTTCACTCCCCAAAATAAGGGCAAACTTTTCACGTAATTACTGTATCCTTCCCTCTCAGGATCCTGACTCCATCCAATATCCTTGTTCTTGCATTTTGAACCCCTGCCTTTCAACTACTCCTCAGTCAGTTCAGTTAGTCAGTTCAGTCGCTCAGTTGTGTCCAACTCTTTGTGACCCCATGAATCGCAGCACACCAGGCCTCCCTGTCCATCACCAACACCCGGAGTTTACTCAAACCCATGCCCATCGAGTCAGTGATGCCATCCAGCCATCTCATCTTCTGTCGTCCCCCCTCCTCCTGCCCCCAATCCCTCCCAGCATCAGGGTCTTTTCCAATGAGTCAACTCTCCGCATGAGGTGGCCAAAGTACTGGAGTTTCAGCTTCAGCATCAATCCTTCCAATGAACAACCAGGACTGATCTCCTTCAAGATGGACTGGTTGGATCTCCTTGCAGTCCAAGGGAATCTCAAGAGTCTTCTGCAACACCACAGTTCAAAAGCATCAATTTTTTGGTGCTCAGCTTTCTTCACAGGCCAACTCTCACGTCCATACTTGATCACTGGAAAAACCATAGCCTTGACTAGACAGACCTTTGTTGGCAAAGTAATGTCTCTGCTTTTTAATATGCTATCTAGGTTGGTCATAACTTTCCTTCCAAGGAGTAAGTGTCTTTTAATTTCATGGCTGCAATCACCATCTGCAGTGATTTTGGAGCCCAAAAAAATAAAGTCTGACACTGTTTCCACTGTTTCCCCATCTATTTCCCATGAAGTGATGGAACCAGATGCCATGATCTTAGTTTTCTGAATGTTGAGCGTTAAGCCAACTTTTTCACTCTCCTCTTTCATTTTCATCAAGAGGCTTTTTAATTCCTCTTCACTTTCTGCCATAAGGGTGGTGTCATCTGCATATCTGAGGTTATTGATATTTCTCCCAGCAATCTTGATTCAGCTTGTGCTTCTTCCAGCCCAGCATTTCTCATGATGTACTCTGCATATAAGTTAAACAAGCAGGGTGACAATATACAGCCTTGACGTACTCCTTTTCCTATTTGGAACCGGTCTGTTGTTCCATGTCCAGTTCTAACTGTTGCTTCCTAACCTGCCTACAGGTTTCTCAAGAGGCAGGTCAGGTGGTCTGGTATTCCCATCTCTTTCAGAATTTTCCACAGTTTATGGAATTCCAGTTGAGCTATTTCAAATCCTGAAAGATGATGCTGTGAAAGTGCTGCACTCAATATGCCAGCAAATTTGGAAACCTCAGTAGTGGCCACAGGAATGGAAAAGGTCAGTTTTCATTTCAATCCCAAAGAAAGGCGATCCCAAAGAATGCTCAAACTACCGCACAATTACACTCATCTCACATGCTAGTAAAGTAATGCTCAAAATTCTCCAAGCCTGGCTTCAGCAATATGTGAACCGTGAACTTCCAGATATTCAAGCTGGTTTTAGAAAAGGCAGAGGAGCCAGAGATCAAATTGCCAACATCCGCTGGATCATCGAAAAAGCAAGAGAGTTCCAGAAAAACATCTATTTCTGCTTTATTGACTATGCCAAAGCCTTTGACTGTGTGGATTACAACTACTTCTACTCTGTCTGAATTTAGATATGTTCACTAATACTCCCATCAATTTAAAAATAAAAAGCTTCCCGCAACCTTACTAAACATGAACCATTCTCACTCTTCTTGCAGCCACTTTTCTTAAAACTGTTCCTATTTATTCTTCCTACTTCCTTTAGTCCCTGATCCCCTACAAACTGGCTTCTGCTCCTACCCCATGAAAGCCTAATTTCTTTCAGCAGTTGACACCACTTCCCATTCCTTAATCTAAACCCTTTCTTGTTTGGTCTTCTCTGACATCACCACCCTGTGAGAGCTGAAGTAAGTGACACAACTGACCTAAAAAGAGGGAAACCAAGTAGGACAAGAGACTAGCAAAGAAAGAAAAGGTGAGTGGAGGTTGCTAATTTCTGAGCGGGGACTTGGGACACAGAACGCAGAAAGGGTCACCGTGGGCGCTAAAACAAAGTGAGATATTCACCATCACCTTCATCATCTTTCTCCCTTCTTCCTTTAAGGGCCTGACGGTATTCAAGGAAAAACTACAGGGTAATGGCCACTCGAGAGACGGCGGGAGCCGGCCCCGAGGCTTCGACAAGGGCGAGCACTCCCTGCGGCGCGGCCTCCACCAAGTTGGCGGCGGCGGCGGCGGCGCTCGGGTGTCGGCGGAACCCGTGCGCGAGGCCGCTGTTGCAGCTCGGCGCGGGGCCGCTGGGGGGCGGACGCGTGTGCGCGTGCGTGACGGCCCTTCCGGCCCGGGCAGAGGCGAAGCAGCTTCTGGATGTGCGGGAACTTGACGTGTGGATCCCTTGGCGACTCCAGTCGTGTAACCGTGCGGGATACCTTGTAGGCGGGTTGAAGCCTGGCCGCGGCCTCCACCCGCCGCTGGCGCTAGGAGGAGAGCGGGAACCCCCTGGGCTGGGTGTCCTCAGCTTGGCCCTCAGCCAGCGGCGCTGAAAAAGATACGGGGGATAGGGGTTGGTGGGGAGATGCAGGCGAAGTAGGTTTCTCTACAGATCCAGCGCCTTTAAACCCTGCGCACACTTTTTTAAAAATGAAGAAATTAAGGCTTAAGGAACTAGAGAGTCGCCTGCAACAAGTGGATGGATTCGAAAAGCCCAAGCTCCTTCTAGAACAGTATCCAACCAGGCCGCACATTGCAGGTAGGGCGGCTGCTGATCACGCCCTTGTTTTGCGGGTTAGGCCTGTCTACTCTTTCTTATAACGAAAATAAGACAGTTATTTGGATACAAGAATGTCTAGAGTAATTTCGCTCTAAGATTTCACGTTGCGTGGGAGAGAACTTCCTTAACACTGCAGCTGAAAACGTCCCACACACAGGACACGCTGTCGTTTTACTGTTTGGTTTTCTGCATACCCCTTAATACTGTTAGACATCTTTTTAATGTGTTTATTAATCTCATTTCACAATTAACTCCCTGAGGGCAAAAATGTGCTGGTTTTGTTCACACAATTCCCAGTATCTAGAGTTCCTTATACTACTTAGGAGCTCAGTAAATATTTGCTAAATTAGAATCAGTTTCCTAGTGCAACGAATTTGCCAGGGCAAGAATTCCTGCGCGCTATACTCTGCCCTAGAAATGAATACTAAAGTTGGTAGTAGAAAGACTTGAGTTTTAACAAATTCAAAATAGGTGCAATATTAAAAATGAGGATGCATTTCAGTTTTAACAAATGATCTGAGAATCAGTAATGTTGCTTAATAAAGATTGGTACTGGAAGTAAAAGAACACAGGAAAAACCATTATATTAATAAACATATTACCAAAGTCATTGAGAGAGTCTTTGGAAGATTAAGTTGTTGGGAACACCAGGGGAGGAATCCCCTTAACTTCAACATAGTTCTGTTTCTAAGCTGCTAAAGAAAGTCAGGGGAAAAAGGGTGTACCCGCACTTCATTCCAACATATTTGTCATAATTCCAATCAAAAGTTGCACAAAATTGTATCTGGGGTAAGACCAGTTTTCCCAGTGTAGATAATGATTTCTTTAATGTCTTCTGGCTGTAGTGAAATCGTTTTCTTCCCCCCAAATAAGAATCCGTTGTTTGAAACCCACTGTGTAAACATACACATAGTTGTGCTAGTTCTTTGAGATACTATCTCTAAAGACATTAACACCTGCAGCAGTAATCAACAGCACAGTCAGTCTGAGACATCCTGGTTATTGTGTGTTTTGATAAAACCTCTGGATCCTGGGGCATCAGTGATGGCCAGCAACCTTTGGTAGGTTCAGAGATAGGCAGGGAGGTGTCAGTGGATATTACTCATGCTTAACCTCCATATATTCCCCACCTTTGTGTATTTAAAAGATCCCTTTCCCATCTCAGCAGCCTCTGTTCTGCTCCTCAATAGTTCTCTTATCAAGTTTCATTAGTAGATATTGTTTCTGTAGATCATAAGTATATGTGTGTGAATATTTGTGTTTAAAGGCTATATTGTGGATGTAGGTCTTTTCCTTTCCTATTCTAGCTTAATACAGAATATTATGATGACTTGAACTTTCTTCTCCAGTTGAGGATTTGTGTAAAGAAAATTTAATTATATGTTATTATTTTTAAACCTGGAACATGAATTTGGGGGAGAACTTAATAATGCAAGAGGAGAAATTGTTTTATAAAGGGTCATTTGCACAAATTGGATTTTTGGTCATCCACTTGCCTACTTACTCCTTAATATATTTTTTGATCTTTCAGCATGTATGCTCTATACAATCCATAATACATATGATGACATTGAAAATAAAGTGGTTGCAGATCTAGGATGTGGCTGTGGAGTGCTTAGCATTGGAACTGCAATGCTAGGAGCAGGGTATGTGATCCACTATATTTCTATTTTAGTATGGGGTAGTTTTAATAAGAGTAAATAAAATCAACTGAATTATGAGACTCTACAGAACATGATGAGAGGAACAATAATCCAATACTGAGTACATTTTGAATGGGCAGAACATCAAAACAAACTTAAAAAAAACAAAAAATGGTAATAGCAGCAATTAGAAGCCTATATTTTAGATGAACCTGAGTTTCCAACCCCTGACAGTTTAGGAAATCATGCTGTTGAAAGGCATCACTCACTGTCACTTGGCCAGTTGGGTTAAAATGGTACATGGTTTTGGTTTTGTTGTTTTGATTTAGGATCTATAAGTATTTACTTTGTGTTTTATATTTATAGGTTGTGTGTTGGATTTGACATAGATGAAGATGCATTGGAAATATTTAATAGGAATGTAGAAGAGTTTGAGTTAACAAATGTAGATATGGTTCAATGTGATGTATGCTCATTATCTAACAGAATGCCCAAATCATTTGATACAGTAATTATGAATCCTCCTTTTGGGACCAAAAATAATAAAGGTTAGTAATAATAATCAGCTGTGCTGGTATCTTTGTAAAAAAGCAAGTTTTAAAAACCATTTTTTCATTGGATTGTTTGGTTAAGTGACTTTATCACTGTTCATTAAATAAACCAGTCTCTTACCTGTGTAATTATTACAATTTCAATCTCTGTTTAATGCATGACTAGAGAACTGAATTTTTCAATCTTTGTTTTCATAAATTTGTGCTAAGTGAACAAATTTATTCACTTATTATTTATTCTTCATCTGATTCCTAGAATGATTTACCTCTTTTGAAGATTTCTTATAAAGTGTTTTATACTTTTAAAACCTCTTTTTAATGCCTCAACATTCAAAGATTTCAGTAACAATGACTTATTGTGCCTATTTATTTTATCTGTTTTGTGGGCAAGGAGGGTAGGGAGTGAGCAACAAGAGGAAAAGACATGCACAGTTTAAAAAGCCCTCCCTCCACCAGCCCCCATCATTCTGATTACTACTTTACCTGTTCTCTTCTGCCCTCTTTGAAAGTTGTTAATTTGGAATATATTAAAATTTTTACTTTAGCCTCATTTAAATGAAACAGTATAATTCTGATTTTCTTCCATCAACCTTAAAAGATATTTAGACATCTTAGATATTTGTACCCTGTCTTGTTACAGAAAGAATTTGAAACAGCTATTTTGGAGTTTGAAAAAAAAAGTTTCCAAATCCCCAGTATTCCTTTAATCTTCTATTTTGATAACAGTTTTTTCTACTTTTAACAGGGACAGATATGGCATTTCTGAAGACTGCTTTGGAAATGGCAAGAACAGCAGTATATTCTCTACACAAATCCTCAACTAGAGAAGTAAGTTCAAATCATCATAATATTCTGTGTTATTTATTTTTAAATTCATGACAGTGTTTGAAGGATTTACTATCAGTACTAAATACCAAGGTATCTAATTCTCCTGAAATTTTTAAACATCTGGCACTTAGAAATTAAATTTTCTCCTTAACTAACTAGCATTTATGAGTAGCTTTATTTGTCAAAGATTTGTCCAGGCAGGAATTGTTAACAGGAAAGAGATTATATAATTCAGGAATAGAGAAGCATGGTGTGACTGTGGTTACAGTATGTCCTGGTTTGCTTGGGTAAGTCCTGGTTGATGCCTGTAATCCCAGTGTCTCTGTATGGCCTAGTGTACTTGAGAGAGGCAAGGACAGCCTGGTTTTTAAGAACACTGAGCCTAGGAAGCTAAACTAATCTGAGTTCAGAACTTATTTCTTCCATTATTTTTTATTGTCAGCACATGATACTTGAAGGTGCATAAGACATATTCTAGAAAATTGGGGGTGGGGTGGCACATTTTTTTAGTGTCAGTTTAACATAGTGATCAAGAACAGACTGTAGAGCCAGACTACCTAGGTTCAAATCTGCTTCACAGCTGTCTTCTCTTGGTCAAGGTTCATTTTGAGTTCATTCGAGTTCACTTTCATCACTTACCCTGTACTCACCTATACTCTTATAGCATAAGGAACTAAGAGTACTTTATACTTTGTAGGGTTGATGTGAGGATTAAATTAGTTACTGTTTACAAAGCACTTATAATAGTGTATAGCAATTGGTATGTTAGCAGTTATTTTTAAGTGATATATATATTAAGAGATTTTAAGGTTTTGTAGGAAAAACATTAATATAAATACAGTGTACTGGAATTCGGTTGGAAACAAATTATGACTATATGATAATCTAATAAACTTTAAAATATATAAAATTTCATAGCTAAAAATATATATAGGCATACTTGCCCTTTATTGTGTGGGGCTTCCCCTGATGGCTCAGATGGTAAAGAATCCACCTGCAATGCGGGAGACCTGGGTTCGATCCCTGGGTTGAAAAGATACCCTGGAGGAGGGCATGGTAACCCAGCCCAGTATTCTTGCCTGGAGAATCTCCATGGACAGAGGAGCCTGGTGGGCTACAGTCCATGGGGTCGCAAAGTCAGACACGACTGAGCCACTAAGCATAGCACAGGATTGCACTGTGCAGATAATGCATTTTTGCAAGTTTAAGGTTTGTGACAACCTTGCATCAAGCAAGTCTGTCAGCACCATTTTCCTAACAGCATTTACTCACTTTGTCTATCTCATTTTGGTAATTCTTGCAATATTTCAAGCTTTTTATTGTATTTGTTATGGGTGTTGGTGCTCTTTGATATTACTGTTACAGTTGTTTTTGGCATTGTTTAGCAATAAAGTAATTTTTAATTAAAATATATACTTTCGGGGGACTTCCCTGGTGGTCCAGTGGTTGAGAATCTGTGCTTCCACTTCAGGGGGCATGGTTTGATCCATAGTCAGGTAACTAAGGTCCCACATGCTGTGAGTTCCAGCCCCCAAAAAAGTACTTTTTAAAGACATAATGCTATTGCACACCTAAAAGACTACAATATAGTGGAAACAGAACTTTTATATGCACAGAAAACAAAAATTATTCAGGTTACTCTTGTGATATTCACTTTATTATTTTGGTCTGTTACCAAGCCTGTAATCTCTCTGAGGTATGCCTGAATACTGCTGAACAATTAGTAGTGATACATGTAGGTAAGCAGCAGAACACAATATAACTTTATTGGTAAATAAATCCCCATTCAGTTAAGTGAGACCAAACACCAGTAATTATTGCTATCTAAAAAGCCTGTGTTGAGGAGGTCCCCAAGACCATCCTCAGGTTTGATGATTCACAGGGAAGTCTAACAGGACTGAGCATATAGCCATACTCATGACTGTGATTTATTACAGCTAAAAGTTACAGAGTAAAATCAGCAAAAAGGAAAGGTGTATAGGTCACAGTCCAGGAGAAACCAGGTGTAAGCTTCCAGAGTTCTCTCGCAGTGGAGTCATATGGGATGCACTTATTTTTTCCAGCAAAGAATTTTTGTGACAAGGCATGTGAAATGTTAACCAAGGAAGGTCACTGGAGACCTGATGCCAAGCGTTTTTACTGGGGACTGATCACATATCACCCCCTTGCCTGGCACATACCCAAATTGCAGACTCCCAGCAGCAAAACAGGTATTCAGCATAAACACTTTAAGTACAGTAACCCACTCTTATTAAAGAATGGGGAGTGAAAACTCTCTCAAAAATCTAACTTTCCATACTCCAGCCAAAGGCCAGACTAATATGTAGACCTTTCCAAGGATAAGCAGTCAGGACTGCTGTGAATTCTTCTGCACAGCCTGGCATAGGTCTTATATTACTCATACATAGTTCATGCAAACCAAGTAAAATATGCCAATAAAGAGTGCAATTAAGCAGCAAAGCCTAATAACTTGAATAAATTCCTTTAGTCACATTACCAGGGAATGCCTGTCTTCATTGTTTGGTATTGCCATGTTCCACCACCAGGAGGCAGCAGTATCAGCATTGTCTTGGCTGGCCTAATAGAATTTTAAGCAAATATCTCTTGGAGTTGGTGATGGACAAGGAAGCCTGGCGTGCTGC
The DNA here is from genome assembly GCF_019320065.1 of Cervus canadensis. Classification (NCBI taxonomy): domain Eukaryota; kingdom Metazoa; phylum Chordata; class Mammalia; order Artiodactyla; family Cervidae; genus Cervus; species Cervus canadensis. The sequence continues at coordinate 49,635,120 of NC_057400.1, read as the reverse complement.
AGTCCATCAGGTCGCAAAGAGTTGGACATGACTGAGTGACTGAACTGAACTGAAGCAAATATTTACTTAAGTACAGTTTTCTATTTTAGCAATGCAGAAGTATTTCCATTAGCAGAGTAACTAGTTTGAGAAATTAATCTGGTGTGTGTTGTGCATATTGTGAAGATGTGATGAACTTCTAATATTAAACAGTCCTTAGATTATGCTGTAGATACATCTGCTATAAGCCTTGTGATAATTTTGCTTAAGCATTCTATTGTAACTAGTAACATTATCACTGACGCTTATTTCAGACAGACCCCTTAACTATAGACCCTTGTCTCTTTTAAGTACTTGGCCCTCTATTCATAATACAGGTGCATTTGATACAACTTTTTGATAGAAAATTTGATATAAAGCATGTCCTGGCAGACTTATACAATTTACTGAAAACTTCTACTGGCACCCAAGGTATTTGTTCTTTCCAGGCTCAGACAGAACCTTACATATCATCACAGTGACTCCAGTATGCTGCTGCTGCTAAGTTGCTTCAGTCATGTCTGACTCTGTGCGACCCCATAGACGGCAGCCCACTAGGCTCCTCTGTCCCTGGGATTCTCCAATAAGCTAGACGACTCTAAAAGTTGTTGCCTTATCTTCTTTCATTAGGCATTATGAGAACTTAAGTTCTTGGCTCATAGTTAAATATGTGAACCTCAAATTTAGGGAGATGTAAATAGCTAAAACCAGCATTTAGCACTTGTTTTTTGTGCCACCACAGTTCAAAGCACTTTTCACCAGTCTAACAATTTGATGAGATACCATTACTATCTTCATTTAACAGATGAGGGAACTGAGGCACAGAAAGCACGATTTGCTCAGGGTTACATAGCTAATAGAGCTTCAGTTCAAATGCAGGGTGTGATTCCAGAAACTATGTCCTTAACCTCTCTACCATACTGCCACTGAATTGCCCTTGGACACAGATCTCTGCTGGTTTCTGGGAGAGCTGTGTATTTATCTTTAATATTTTTATGCACATCAAAGTCCATCAAGCGACTTCTGAAATAACAGCTTTGTTACTTATATAGTTTAGTTCAGATTATTAAATGGCTTGGCTTCTTACTAAAATATTATCCATCCAGTTGAAAAAAATTTTAAAGGTCTAAATTCTAATGAAATTTTAAAAGCTTGAAAACTTACAATCAAGTATTAGTAAAAAGCAATTTTTTGAAAACTGTTTTAAGACCAACTCACATTAACATGTTTATGTTCAGCATATTCAAAAGAAAGCTGCAGAGTGGAAGGTCAAGATAGATATTATTGCAGGTAAGACAGTTTTTAAGTTTCTCACAAAACAAATTTCAACCATAATTATCTATGTTTGGTAATGGGTTGGAAATGGAGTAAAGGCAGGGTATCAGTGTTTGCTCAAGATTATCCCAATTTATGCATTTTACTGAGAACTTTTAAGCGATCTAAGAGCTTGGGCTTAAGAGTTTGTCAGGTCTTCATTTGAAATCCATTCCTGAAACATACCACCAGACTATGCTTGGATTACTTTTCAATTTTCTAATTGTTCCTGAAGTCAAATAACATGAAGCTTTTTCTTTTAGTGGGGGACAGAATATAATCATCCACACTATGTAAATCATGTTTGATACATTTTTATTAGTAAATTGCATAATACTCACAGACATCAAAATGGCAAAAGCATATAACTAGAAGCTGACTATAACCCAGGTAATTCTGAAAAGTCTGAAATAAGAGTATACAATAAGGGGGAATTTTTGTGGTTTTTTTTGGACTGGATTTAACAACATAACTAGAAATGTCACCTTCATAACAATTAGTAATGTGTCCAAGTCTGTATTCCTATTCAGTACTGTCATTCCTTTCTTAGTTTAAGATATAATATGCAACGTGGAGACCTCAGAACAGTTCCAATAGTAGTATACCAAGTCAGAGACTTGCTACTCCAGGTGTGGTTGTCAAGTATGGACCATCAGCATTGACATCCCTTGGGAGCTTGTCAGACTTGCAGAATTCAGGCTCCACCCAGACATACTGAATTACAATCTGCATTTGAACAGGATTTGACTTGAAGGTGATTTGTTTGTGCATTAAAATTTGAGAGCTGTGATTTAGAGAGAATGCTTAGTAGGAAGATAATTAGCTACTGACTACTGTTACTAAAATCCAAACCAGAAATTTTTAAGATAATCATGGTTATTATGAAATTGGTAGCTATTGATTATTTAGGAAATTACAAATAGGAAGGTACTACCATATTTAAGTCAAGGGTGGTAAATGTTTAGAAGTACAATTTTCATCCTTAGGTGGCTTTTGTTTTATAGAGCTGCGATACGACCTGCCAGCATCATACAAGTTTCATAAAAAAAAATCAGTAAGTCTCTTGATTCTGGTTTATCCACATTCAGTACTGAAAAACTTCACAATAAGTAATTATTTCTAATGCTATCAAGTTGCTTGAGTAAATACAGAAAGCCAGCCTAGAAGATAAATATTTAACTACAGAATGGGCCTATGATCACAACAGCCAATATGCTGGTTTAACATGAATTCTTTCTCCAATACTTTGGGCACAAAAATAAAAAAAAAATAAACTAAGTTTATTTTTATGCAGTATACATTTTATTACTTTGTACTAATGCATTCATATTACAAAGGCAACTTAATGGAAGAATGTTTCTTTTGATATTTGAATAATCCAAAAGAACACAAACAGAACTGCACATTAAAAAACTCATTTCGATAACAGAAGACAAGTTCAACAATAACAACAACAAATCTTCCTTTCTTACAGGTAGACATCGAAGTGGATTTAATTCGGTTTTCTTTATAACAGCCTCCAAAGACAAAAGCAGCTTAAAATCTAATTAAAATGAATAAAAAATTTGTTTATTAAACTACTGGTCTTCGGCACCATTTTCTGTTTTCTGTTGTTTTGATGGAGGTTCTTCTTCGTCTCTTTCTTCTCGTGCTCTTTTTACTGCTCCTATACAATAAGAACTTTCATTAAGGGCACTGAAAGCATTACTCTTGAGCATAATTATCAAAAATAATTTTGTTTAAAAAGATTAGCAATAACTTCCCTAGTGAGGAAAGGCTTTTCCTTTAGTACAGACCTGCTCTCTAAATTTAGCTTCCAAATATTTTTGTTTGCCACATGTAATACCACCATAACCAGGGTCAATCACAATCTGAGAATATCACTTACACAAAACCACACTGCTGTTCTCGCCCAAATAATTTTTCATCAAAGTACCAAAGGACTTAGAAAAACTTACCAGATGCACCGTTTGCATCACGTTCATCATCACTATCAAATTTAGTTTTCTTGCCCTGAAACTGTACTCTTCCTTTAGCAGACCCAGCCTGGGCAGCTTTATTTCCCTTTCCTTTTCCTTTAAATCTGCGACCTGTAGCGACATAATTAAGAAATCATCACTCTTTTAAATCTCTTGTCGATGTCTTTTAACACCAATTATAAATTTTTAACCAAGTAAATGAGTTAAATTGTAAAAGAAAATCAGAACTAATGACCTTTTGACTTCCATTTGTTTAGAGATTCTTGTTGATCTTCTATTATTTTTTTCAGTGCTTCTTTTTCCACATCTCCTTCTAATACTTCCCAGGTGACGTCTTTGTTCCTTAGTTGTAGGTTACCATTATTGGCCTCTTTTGCTTTATCCAGTGCTTCCTTAGCTTTTTCTTTAAAAAGAATTATTCCCTACACCAAAGACAGAAAACAAAAGCCAGGGAATTCTACTGAACATCAGACATCAGGAAGGAAGTTATTAAAAAGCTTGCAGTCACTAATTTCCAATAGTTATTCACAGCACAATCTCAAAAATATCAATCAGACATCATGTCTAGTTATAACAGTAATAAAACAATTGCTTTCTTCTTTAATGTCATCTTAAGATAAGTTTCTATGGGTTTTTTAATTGATTGGTAAAAAGCATATGAATATTCCCCAAACCTCTTTGGCTCCTCTGACAAAGTGTATCCATTTTATTTCACCATGATTTGAGAAAAGGGTGTGCAAATCTTCTCTACACGTCTGATCATCTAAGTCTCCTGAAAATTTCAGCAAGCAGCCAATCTTTTCTTCTAGAGATTTCTGTAAAAATATACAAGGCAATACAAAGTTTCTTAAAGCAATCACAAACCAGAAATGGCATGTACCACTCTCTACATATATAAGCTAAAATGTTTTGAAGTAGTTTAAGTAGTTGGTGTGTTTTCCTTTATCATCCTTTGTTTTACATGGCTTCTGATTTTAACTTACTTTAACTTCTCCAGCAAGTCATCATTAGTATATAAATCTTATTGCTCTGTATAGTAGTAATTTTAGGCAATATTTGGCTAGTACTTTAGTGCATTGACAACTGCAGACTTGCTTACATATTTTCTTTAAAAAGTCCCCAGAGCTTTTTGTTCTAACTTTGAATTACAGATTTCTTAAGAGACTAGTAATATATACTTACCATTTCAGCACTTTCTGCTAGCTTTTGTTTTTCTTCTTGCTCTCTACAAATAAAAATATCATTAGAACATTTCCATCTACTTTATGCATAAGAAAATTAAACCCTGATAAAGTTAACCTTAATCATGATTACTAAACTACTAAATAGTACAGTGATCTATTCTCTAACCACACCAAAAGCTCAGATTTTACCATCAAGCCTAATTTTAAGTTTCACATACAAAACAAAAGCCAGTCCTTGCGTTTTCTGACTCTCTGATGCTAGAGTGCAACAGAATGTGGCCCTAGGATTATCAAGGCAGCTTAGGACCTCAATATTTCATAAGCAGAAGAAAGGTCTATTGCTACTCATATTTCAGAGCTCATCATCAGCTTCACCTCCCAGAACCAATAACTTTACCTTTGTCAAAGCTTTAAGGAACTAAAATGTGATTAGCTCAACGTACTTACTGTTTAGCTCTTAATTTAGCTTCCATTTTATTTTGCTTTCTTTCTTCAATTTTTTTGGTGAGGTAATCTTCCCTAAGGACACACAATGTAAAGGCTAAGTTCATGAGAACTTTTGAAGACTGAAAGTTAAATTGAATGATTTAAGATATCACATAAGAATAAATGTTACATTTTCTATCAACATAATTACCTATAAATTCAAAATACACTAAGGAAGTTACTCTTATTTTTAAAATAACAGTTTTACTAAGAAGTAATTCACAGGCCATAAAATTCACCCTTTTAAAGTACATAATTCAATGACTTTCAGTATAACACTGATAGCATGATTTATCACTATGCATCTCTAGGTCCGTCAGGTTTATTTTAAGTACTTAGTATTTAGAAGACTGTACAATGCAGAAGTAGGAGATTATGGACCTGCAATTCACTTTAACATGAAAATGTCCAGTCTGTGCTAGTTTTTAGACACAAAGGGCGATACACAAGAATGTGATTCAAATCGCTATTTATTAGTCCTCTATACTATATGAAAACACAGGCATATAGACTGTGAGAAATACAATTAGATAATGATTGTACAGTGATCTATTCTCTAACCACACCAAAAGCTCAGATTTTACCATCAAGCCTAATTGTAAGTTTCACATACAAAACAAGTACTGAAACTTAACCTTCTTTATTCATTGCTAGCAGTGAAAAGGTCCTAATAAACCCTTACAGTCAAAGGACTAATAGTACCACTAAAAGAGCTTTAAATATTTCTCAAAGAATGCCTAAGGATACTGAAAAATACTGGTCTTACTTAACCCCAGCGTTTTAATTCTAGATAACTAAGTGCCCGCCTCTCAAAAAAGTCAGCAAACAGACTTACTTGAAAAGTATTAGCAGGTCTGTGTCTTTGTACTTCTGGCCAGGGGTCTCGACAAACTTTTTAGCTGATTCAATACTATCAAATACAGCAAATATTGAACCCTTTGAAAAAAGGAAGAAAAAAAAATTTTTTTAAGTTACATCCCAGGTAATTTTCAACCAGAAAAAGTAACAACATACAAGCATACCTTAAACGCTTTGTGCAACGTTCTTCTCATCTGAATATTTAGCACTTGACCTTTATCTTCCAACCATTCTTTTATGTCATCAAGAGCTGCATCAGTTGGGAAGCCTTTCTATGAAAAGAAGAAACACACAAATGCCATCTCAAGTAAACAATGTCTCAGAAATTCTGATTTACTGTGTCTTGAAATGGGCCTTTCTATGAAAAGAAGAAACACACAAATGGCATCTCAAGTAAACAATGTCTCAGAAATTCTGATTTACTGTGTCTTGAAATGAAGCCAGGATATACATATTATCTTTCTGTCTCTTAAATGTTTAATAGCTCTAGTTAAAAGCTGTTGTTGACCAGTGCAATAGAAGTGACCCGTTTATCTGGGATCCACTTCAAAATAATCCAGGTAGGGCAAAGATAAAGCAATATTAATCATGCTAAAAACTGTTGAAGAGGATAGTGGTACATTATATATTCAATCTACTTTTGTATGTCTGAATTTTTGCAGTATAAAAAATCTACTTAAAAATTAACATTATAAAAAAATTAATGTTGAAGAAAATAGCTATCAAGTTTAACTATTGATAAATAACAGCCAATATGCACTTGATGCTTACAGTATGTCAAAGATTCTGTCCCATGTTATATGGTTTTTTTGTCATTTAATTCTAACAACAGTTCTATAAGGTAAAAAATATTATCCCCACGTAGGAAGATAAGGCTAGAAAGGTTAAGAACATTGACCAGAAATATACAGCAAGTGGTGAAGCTATGATTCCTGAGTCCTTATTCTGATCCAGTAAGAATCCATGTTATTTCTACATAACTTTTAAGATACAATTAAAGGCCCACTTACAATATAAACAGATCTGTTTTTTACATCATTTTTATACTCATCAGTCACTTCAGGGAGGGGTTTGCTGGGAGATCTTCTAATTTTAGTTTTATCTTCACTTATTTCCATGAGTTCTGCCTTTGATTTGCTCAGGGCCTCTACTATTACATTAAAGTCTGTCGTTAAACGGTTTAACCTAAAAAAATATAAAAGCATTGTAAGATTTAGAAAAAGCCCTTGCTGTTAACAGAAAATCTAATAACTTAAAAATGTTTTTACCTATTAAACTTTATCATTATCTCCAAAGGAACCCAGCCTTCATCCAGTTTGATCTGTTCCTTTAAAAATTTGTCCCGTGGCAAATTGAAGTCTCCAAAATAATACTGCAAGATAAGTACAATATACTGCAGAGCACTGTAGAATATCAACTCTAATCCTGGAGTTTTTAAAAATTACCATTACATCACCAAGGTCTAGGCTTTAAAAGTAGCAATATGTGTCAAAAGTTAACTGGCAATAAACATTTTCCCTTAAATACACTTTAATAAAATACTTATAATGCAACTTAATAAAAATATAAAACTAAAAATGACTATTGAAAGAATGTAATTAACAGACATGATAATAGAAAGCCTTAAAAAAATTTAAGGATTTAACAGATGAAAAGCCTCATTTCAGTGTGGAAAGAAGAGACTATTATAAAAACTGGAATAAATTTGTTAATCACTCTAATTTTAATTGTTTTTAAATTAGAAAAATCTACTGTTCTCTACATCATGTGAAACAGCTTTTAAAAAAATTACTTTTGCTTTTTGTTTCAGCTGCTGGACAAGGCAACTATATTCCAGCACATCTTTTTAACCTAATGAAACCTTCTTAACCTTCTTAGCCAACCAAAAGAAAAATAACTAACTTATGTGTAAAAATGTAAAGGAAAAGCTTATGATTATATAACAGGGAATTTGAATCATCAAATAAATTATCTTACAAAAATCAAACTTACTTTCAAAACACTTTTGTACTTGTGAAAAGGAAAAACTCACGCTGAAATACAAAATCTGTAGGCTTGTATAATAAATTAAGAGCATTCTTACACATGAAACAAATGGTTCAAATATTTTACACATAATTCAATTTTCAAAAAATATGTTGGAAACATGTGACTAGTGTGGCCAACAGACTGTAAACAGAAGAGGTAACCAGGTGCATCTTCTGAACTGTGCAATTAAGAGCCTCTATCGCAGGCTTCCCTGGTGGCTCAGTGTAAAGACTCCACCTGTCAATGCAGGAGACACAGGTTCGATCCCTAATACGGGAATATCCCACATGCTGCAGGGTAACTAAGCCCATTGAGTCCCAACTATTGAGCTTGTGCTCTAGAGCCTGGGAGCTGCAACCGTTGAGTCCATGTGCCACAACTATTGAAACCCAAGCACCCTAGGGCTGTGTTCTGCAAAGAGAAACCACCACAATAAGAAGCCTGCACACCACAACCAGAGAGTAGCTCCTGCTCTCCACAGCTAGAGAAAAGCCTGTGCAGGAATGAAGACCAGCACAGCCAAAAATAAATAAAATATTTTTTAAGAAGAAAAAAAATAGAAAAATCTAAAAGTTTATTAAATTTCCTGTGTTATTTTAAATTTCCCATGTTACAACTTTACTAATTTCTTTACAATTGTGAAGAAAAATTACAAATTATTCTGTGTTCAATATTTAGAGGATATAAAAAGTTTATCAAAACTTATAATTGAAAGCAATGAAAAACATTTTCACCTAACAAGTTCGCCAAAAATTCTAAAAACAAGAATACTTACTATTGGCTTGAACACAGAGAAATGGTCATGCAGGTAGAGATATTAACCACCAGTAAATATCAAATATCAAAAGTTCTTAAGAAAAATCATGTATACCCTTGAGACAGAAATCAGTAAACATGTTTAGTAGTATTTATGTTATACAGATACTCATCACAGAACTATTACAGTTAAAAAATTGGAAATGTCCTACATATCAAATAGTAAATGGTATAAATTATTGGTGATATGAAACTACTACCCCAAAATGCATCTTATTTTTGGTGGGAGGGAAAGGGAAAAAAATTATGTTATCATGAGTACTGACCAATGTGTGAAAGGGTATTCATCAGTCTTTTAACCTTGACTACCTCAAGAGCATGAGATTTGAGAAGGGGTAGGTCGTGGAAGGGACATTATTGACTTTTTCCACATATATTTTTGTATTATTCCAAATACTGATCATAGAATAATTTATAATTTTTCTTCACAATTATAAAGAAATTAGTAAAAAAAAAAAAAGTTGTAACACAGGAAATTTAAAATAACAGAGAAGTGCAACTTGTTACAATACCTAAATTAAAAAAAAAGTTTAAGAGAACTTTGAAAACAGACACTTAAAAGTTACGATGACTGAGAAGACCTAATTGAGTACAAAAACTATCAGGACCTTCAGAATAAAGTTCTATTTAACAGGGAAGGTATTTTACAAAGAATTTTTAAATTATCCTTCTATGTGCTATGCATTATTCCAAAATGTTTGACATTTTATGAACTACTGTAAACCTCACAACCATCTTATGAGGTACTAATTCTATCCTCATTTTATAGACCAGGAAACAAAAGCAGTAAAGAAGTAAAGTTATACTGGTCTATAGTGTTACCTTTTGAAATGTCTTTGTCCTTGGGTTTTAGAAACTGGCTCCACCAATATAAAACTGTACACTACTGTACATCTATCTTAACTCCAAGAATCAAAAACAAACCAAAATGTTAGACAGGTCAATATATCAAAATTAAATGCTCTATCTTTGTTTTAAGGTCCTAAATCTCCTCTCAAAGAGTCTGTTTTCACACTGTAATACCACAAGAATCATACCTCAATTTGATGACAGATTTTGGCCTCCAGAGCGGCCATTTTTTCATTATCACCATTTTCAGCCATTCTGGCTATCTGCAAAATTTTCCAAATTGGCATAAAAGTTATTTACCTTTTACATAGAACTCAAGACATTTAAAAGAATGTTTTAATTATCAATATCCCACTATTTTCCTAAATAAAAAACAATTTCACAGGTTCAATTTCTCTACTCAATTTTCTAATTTCAACAAAAGAAAAATTTTGAACTAAGTGATGAAAAACTATCAACAATCCTCACTTCTTTCAGTAAATCATTGTTCCATCCTCTATAACAAAGTGAGTGGGTCATCTTCATTTAGCTGATCCAGAAAGCTCTGAGGGGAAAAAACTCCATGCATTTAAGCATATCAGTTGTTAATATCATGGATCTCAGTCTTGTTTGGTGTGAACTGAATTTCTTAAAATCAGCCACAGTTGATTTACCAAAAACAAGACTATGTTATCAAAACTTTTGGGTGAAACAAAATTTTTAAAATATTACACAGTGTTAAATAAATAAATGCTAATATTAAGGAATATATGAAAATGATCATTTGAGAACCTGAGAACACTAAAACAACATTAAACTGGAGTATGCCTACTATTTGGGCTTCTCAGGCGGCTCTAGTGGTAAAGAACCCGCCTACCAATGCAGAAGACACAGAGAAGGGTTCCATCCCTGGGTCGGGAAGAAGCCCTGGAGGGCATGGCAACCCACTCCAGTATTCTTGCCTAGAGAATCCCATGGGCAGAGCAGCTTTCTGGGCTCTGTCGCAGAAGTCGGACATGACTGAAGCTGACTGAGCATGCACATACACATGCCTACTAACATTGGTTAACCTTACAGCCACATTCCTGTTTCACATCCCTCACAGTAACATTGCAAGAAAATCATAAGTCTGTGAAGTTGGTTTGCTAGGACTAACAGTCTCCTGACTTCAAATTATTTGCTTCTAGTTCTCCATTAAGCCATCAAAACACACTGTATATTTATAAGAATTCATCAAGGCTATCTGCCATTAGTTAACTCTAATGATACACTTCTTGGAGGCAACCCTTTATAACTTGTAATTACTATGCAATAACATGGATGCACACTGGAATCTCTCCTATGGTGCAACACCTTACTAACAAAATTTGGTCAATCTTACGCAATGGTTTTTTCACCAGGATTCCTAAGTTATTACCGTGATCTGTTGTTGTTTAGTAGCTTAGTCGTATCCGACTCTTTTGCGATCCCACGGACTGCAGCCTACCAGGCTCCTCTGTCCACGGAAATTCCCAGGCAAGAATACTGGAGTGGGTTTCTATTTCCTTGTCCAGGGGATCTTCCAGACTCAGGGATCGAACCAGCGTCTCCTGCACTGGCAGGCGAGTTCTTTACCACTGAGACACAGGGAAGCCCTACTGTACTCCAGAGCCTTCTATAAAGGAAAGGGTGAAATAAAAGAACTATTTAGTCCCTGTAATACTTCTCTGGCCTACTCAAAACTGGAACTTTGTTTCATGAGATACACTCTTAGAATGTACAACTGAAATATTACCCACGTTTCTCAATTTCGCTCAGAAGCCCTGATGTGAGTGAATAATGACCGTTAAAACCCAAGAGAGTGACGCCAGGAGAAAACCTGCGGCCCCGATTCCCTGACCCCAGTCCGTCTCGTATGATCCAAGAAACCCTTCTGCGTTTAACCCACGTCAACCTCCTTAGAATCTTATACAGCCCAACCGAAACATTCGTTTTCGGCGACACTGCAAAACGGTGAAGGTACGAAACCTTAAAGACGCAGTGAGGATGCAGGCAGCCTGAGTCCAAATAATCCGCCACAGTCCGTCCCAAAGCAACCAATTGGTCGCCTGGGCCCCAGCCACGTGCGAGGAAATCCTCACTCCCCCGAAGAAGGCAGGATCGGCTCCCCACCTCGCAGCGGCCCGCGCCCCTTAGCTCCCAGCGCAGCTTGCCACATACGGCTGCGGCCCACGCGGCGCTCTCCCGGAATGCGAGGAAGGCGAGGAGCGGACGCACCCAGCGTGAGGCAGCAATGAAAGGGACGCGCCGTCGCGCACCACGCAAAACAGACCCTTTTGTACTTTCTTCTCTTTAGCCACGTAGAGTTGCTCACCTTGCAGTTCCTGGCCCCACAGAGACGTGGCACACGATCCCCAGCAGCGTCTACACTCCTCTGAGTCGCCGGCTTGCCCACCGCGCGTAAAGAAGATGGGGGCCGTCCCGGCAACCCTCGCGGTTAAAGTGGGCGGGGCTTCGGCGCACCAGAGCCGGCTCCGCCCTGTGAGCATGCGCCTCGGCTGCAAGCTCTCAAGGTCTGAGATGTCCTGCGCCTTATTTCGGTGGGGTTGGGATACAATGTTCAGCAGCACTTTGGAAGTGTTAGGATTAAATATTTATTTTTAAGTATTTCTGGAGAGCATTTGTATTTCCAGTCCTTCCTTGGGCTCTCCATTCACATGAAGTGGTTGACTTTTTTCTGACTATACTTAAAAAAAAAAATTGTTTTGATTATCCGTAATAGTTAACCCGTTTTTTAAAAAATGACAAGTAAAAAATTTCATATTTTAAATGAAAAATTCATGGAATCTTAAATTTGAGAAAAAAATACAGTAGCGAGTTTAGGAGCTGGAACTCTTGAGATCCGACTGCCTGCGGTCAAATAGCAGCTCTCCAGTTTACAGGTTCTGTGACTTTGGGAAAGTTACTCAACCTCTCTATCCTTCATATGTAAAATGGGGCCAGTGATAACTATCTTACACTTTATATAGCTGTCGTGAGTATAAAACATGGTACAACATATACCTTTTGTCGGGAACTGTGCCTGGCATATAATAATAGGAGCAGCATGTATTAATCTAAAACAAAACACGTCGTTTAAAGAGACCGAAATGCCATCCATAGTAGTGCAGAAACTTACTGCTCTATTAGAGCGCCTGTTTTTTGAACCAGCTGCAAAGACTGTGGGATCTTAGTTCCCCCACCAGGGATTGAACTTGGTCCCTCAGTAGTGAAAGTCCCGCACCCTAACCAATGGACTGCCAGGGAATTCCCAAGAGCCCATTTCTATTAGTATACTTTTTGCACAATAATTTTAGTCACTTAAGGGAGTTTTTTCTTGTGAAGCAAATCTTTCCAGCGTTTTCTTGAAAATTTAAAACATCTGGTGAAATAGTCTTTTAAGTGAGTTCAGAGCATTTTGGCAGTTCCAAAACAGATCAAATGAATTTATCTGGGGAAAAAAAATTTCAGTTATAGATTCAATCCAGACATTACATCAAGCCAATGAGAAAAAACTGAGTTATGCTGAGGTAATTTAAATTCAAATTAATCATGTTCACTTTTATCCACTCAACAAATATTTATCAAGTCTCTACTTTGTGCCAGACAAAATAAAAACAATTCACTTTATGATCAAGTTAGTGAGAATATTAGTATTTAATAGGACAAATTATATGCATGTCAGGGTAGCCTCACTCAGTGGTTCTGAATATTATTTACTCCATGCCTACTAATGTCCTGGGATGGAGCTTGGCAATGGGAATAAAAAGAAGACCCAGACTCTGCCTAGAGACAGTGACACCTGAGCAAATGTCCCTGCTCCTTTATGCCCCCACAATGTCTGGGTAAACTACAGATACAGTCTACTACCAGAAACCACACTTATTGCAGAAGATATATTTATTGCTCCCATCAGGCCCCTGGTCCTTTACTTCTTCCCTTTCTTCTTCCCTTTCTTCTTCTTTGTCTCTCTCTTCTAGGGGCCAAGCTCTATGCAGCTATCACCCTTCAGGGAAAATGGATTCCTGGCTGCACATGGGGTAAGTTCTTTTTTCAGATGAAGCACCAAAAAGGCTCTCTCATGCTGATATCCATTTCTCTCATGCTGATATCCAGTTCTCTCATACCATAACTGTATAGGATAATATATTAAAGACCATCTTTTTGAGTTTTACTAAGTAGACTTAGTAAAAATATTCTAGACAGTAACTTGGTAATAATATGTGCTAAAGTTTATGATATGCATAGTTGATGCCCCCAAAGTGTATTCTAGGGAAATTTTTACATATGTGCTTAAGAAGGTATGTTCAAGAATATTCATAGGTGCATGGTATATAAATGCAAAGAATTGGAAATACACTAAAGGTCCACCAAAAAAAGAATGGGCAACTAAATTGTGGTGTAATTAAACAATGAACTAATTAACTACACAGTAATGAAAAGACATAAACCAAACTACATGCATTAACACTGATGAAATTCACAAACATGATGCTGAGTGGAAAAAATTTTTTAGAAGAAATATAAGTAGCACCCCTAGCCATTGTGGCAATGAAAAATCCCTCTACATTTCTAAACACTGCTGCTGCTGCTAAGTTGCTTCAGTCGTGTCCAACTCTGTGCGACCCTATAGACGGCAGCCCACCAGGCTCCCTCGTCCCTGGGATTCTCCAGGCAAGAACACTGGAGTGGTTTGCCATTTCCTTCTCCAATGCATGAAAGTGAAAAGAAAGTGAAGTCGCTCAGTCGTGTCCGACTCTTAGCGACCCCAAGGACTGCAGCCTACAAGGCTCCTCCATCCATGGGATTTGCCAGGCGAGAGTACTGGAGTGGGTTGCCATTGCCTTCTCTGTTCTAAACACTAAGAAATGGTTATTGCTTTTCCCCTTCCTTTTCTCCAATACTGAGAACAATTAGTCTAGGATAATGGCATTATTTTAGCTTAGTTAGGCATTTAGTTTGAAATATTTGTTAGCCATCCAGGTAGAGGTGTCAAGTGGACAGCTGATAGATGAGTTTGCAACTTAGGAGAGAAGGCAAGGTTGGAGATACAAATTTTGGAGTTATTAATGTAAAGAAAACATTTAAAGTCATGACATTAGATGAGCTCTCCTAGAGAGAGTATAGACAGTGAACATAAGAGCCCAAGACTGAACCTTCTAGTATTGCCACTTTTGGGATATTAGATAAAGTAAGAGAAGCATGCACAGGAACTAGAATAAGCACAGCATTCAGAAAACTAAGATCATGGCATCCAGTCCCATCACTTCATGGCAAATAGATGCAGAAACAGTGGAAACAGTGGCTGACTTTATTTTGGGGGGCTCCAAAATTAATGCAGAGGGTTATTGCAGCCATGAAATTAAGATGCTTACTCCTTGGAAGGAAAGTTATGACCAACCTAGACAGCATATTAAAAAGCAGAGACATTACTTTGTCAAAAAAAGGTCTGTCTAGTCAAGGCTATGGTTTTTCCAGTAGTCATATATGGATGTGAGAGTTGGACTATAAAGAAAGCTGAGCACCAAAGAATTGATGCTTTTGAACTGTGGTGTTGGAGAAAGAAGACTCTTGAGAGTCCCTTGGACTGCAAGGATATCCAACCAGTTCATCCTAAAGGAGATTAGTCCTGGGTGTTCACTGGAAGGACTGATGTTGAAGCTGAAACTCCAGTCCTTTGGCCATGTGATGCGAAGAGCTGACTTATTTGAAAAGACCCTGATGCTGGGAAAGGTTTAGGGTGGGAGGAGAAGGGGACGACAGAGGATGAGATGGTTGGATGGCATCACTGACTCAATGGACATGAGTTTGGGTGAACTCTGGGAGTTGGTGATGGACAGGGAGGCCTGGCGTGCTGTGGTTCATGGGGTCGCAAAGTCGGACATGACTGAGTGACTGAACTGAACTGAATTGAAGTCCCTAAGAGCATAGAGTGCCAAACCAACCCTGGTGGCCTCCTAGAATGGATTTACCATTTAATCAAATTTTTTAAAAAAGCAGATATGTCTTTGCTAGATTGACACAAAAATGTAGATTGCTAGATTTTAGATCTGAGTTAGGCAACAGATCTGTCACTAAGTGGCAGAATATGCTAATAAATCAAAGCTCCAGGCCAAGATCCCCACTCTGAGGCTGCTTGCCTTGTGCTAGACCTTTATGTTTGTGTGTGTGTGTGAGATGCATGTCAGAATGCCTAAAAGCCAGAAATCCAGTGTCTCTCTGAGCTTTGGGAATAGGTTGTAGGACTTTTTTTTTTTTTTTGTCTTCCTTCTAATAGAGTTTTTTAATATATGACAGAATCTTGTCTGAGACCTGCCATTATATAACATATATATATTAGATCACCTGAGCATGAGATTCTTGGAGGGAGACTTAGAGCCTGACCCTATGTCTGATAATTGGAGGCCGCTAATATCCCCTCAATTATCTACTAATTGTGAGTAACCAAGTTTTCTTGAGTCATTTGTTACATTTGATATATATGCACATGTTGATATATATGTAAATTGTAAGTAGACCTTATATAGGCAACAGAGAGAGACACACAGGAATTCGCTACGTCTGTCCAACTCTTTGCAACCCTATGGACTATATCTGACCAGGCTCCTCTGTCCATGGGATTTCCCAGGCAAGAATACTGGAGTGGGTTGCCATGCTCTCCTCCAGAGGAATCTTCCTGACCCAGGGATCGAACATATGGAAATTCATAAAACAGCACAGGTTCTGTACTAAGACTTTGTTTAAAATAAAATATTTGTGACACATAAAGGGAAAAAAAGGAGCTTTTGTGGGTAGGGGGCAGGTAGCTGTAAATTTTTTTTTAACTTTAAAAACAAAAATTATACAAACAGTGAAGTGCGTGAATTTCAAGGGTATGGCTTGATGAAGTTTCACAAATGAACACTACCTTGTAAACACCACCCAAACCAAGAGAACATTTTCAGCACTCCAGAATGTTCCCTTTTCCAGTCAATACCTCCTTAAAAGTAACCAGCACAGATTAGCTTTCCCTGTTCCAGAAAGTCATGTAACTGGAATCATGTAGTAAATATATATGTGGTATATGAATGTACCACAATTGATTTATCTATTCTTCTGTTGGTGGATATTTGGGTGTTACAAATAAGCTGGTCTGAACAGTGCATGTCTTTGGGTAGATGTGTGCGCTCATTTCTGTGATTTATAGCTAAGAGTGAAATTACTGAGTCACTGGGCAGGCATATGTTTAGCTTTACGATGCACTGCCAAATGGCTTACTAAAGTGCTCAGATCATTTTCCACTTGTACCAGCAATATATCTGCTAAGTATCCTGGACAACACCCTATCATTCTTTTTAATTTTGGCCATTCTAATGATGGTGGTTTCTCATTGTGCCTTTAATTTGCATTTCCTTGATGATTTCTGACTGTAGCCCGCCAGGCTCCTCTGTCCATGGGATTTGCCAGGCAAGAATACTAGAATGGGTTACCATTTCCTTCTCCAGAGGATCTTCCCAACTCAGGGATCAAACTCGTGGCTCCTGCATTGACAGGTGGATTCTTTACCACTGAGCCACCAGGGAAGCCCCACATAGGCAAGTACATTGTATTTAAACTATTTACATAGTATTTACATTGTATTAGGTATTATAAGTAGTCTAGACATGACTTAAAGTATATAAAAGGATGTGTGTAGATTATATACAAGTACTATGATATTTTATAACAGACTTGAGCATCTATAGATTTTGGTATCCACAGAGGATCCTGGAACCAGTTTCCCCTGCAGGTACCAAGGGACAACTGTATACACACACTCACGTGCACGCACGCACACACACACACACACACAGACACACACAGATGGAAAATTACTCAACCACACACAATAAAAGAACTCTTAACATTGGTGAGAACATGGATGGACCTTGAGAACATTATGCTAAGTGAAATAAGTCAGATAGAGATAGATATGTATTATCTCAATAATGTGGAATCTAAAAAAACAAAACAAATAATTTTTTAAAAACCCAGTTCATGGTACAGAGAACAGACTGATGGTTGCCAGAGGCAGGGTGCAAGATAAGTGAAATGGGTGAAAGGAGTCAAAGGTACAAATTTTCAATTATAAAATAAATAAATCACGGGAAGACAACATACAGAATAGTGACTATACTGAGTAATGAAACCAAGGGCAATCATCAGTTAGATCTCTTACACTTAATAAATAGTATCCTGTAACCTGCCTTCACTGATTAAACTTGCCTTGATTGTTTCTACAAATTGTGTACTATCCAAGCCTCACATGGTTATATAACATTTTTGAAGATTCCTTTAACCATCCCCTATGTTATCTAACATCTCTGACATAGATTGGTTTCTCTGGTGGTTCAGTTGCTAAAGAATCTGCCTGCAATGCGGGAGACCTGGGCTTGATCCCTGGGTCGGGAAGATCCCTTGGAGAAGGAAATGGCAACCCACTCCAGTATTCTTGCCTAGAGAATCTCATGGACAGAGAAGCCTAATGGGCTACAGTCCATAGGATCATGAGAGTCAGACAGAACTTAGCGACTAAACCACCACCACTGACGCATAGGTTGCTATAGTAGTGGCTGCATAAGTTGTTTCTCAGGTAAAATGGACCTATATTGCCCAGTTCAAGCCGGTTTAGACCACTGACCATTTAACTAGTCCTGCATAAGTGGCGAGTGAATGACATTTTGATGTCAAAGGGTTAAAACTCCACCTTCGGATTATGCTACCATCCCTATTTTCTTAGTGTACATCCTCTGAAGAAGCTTGTCATCCAGATACACCTGCACAGAACATTGATTACTTCACTTCTTTCTTGACTCTGATGGTCTCTCATACCCCAGACCACCCTGCTTCCTTATCCCATAAGTATCCCGAGTCTCTCGCCTTGGAGTAGGCGAATTTTAGGTTTGTTCTTCTACCTCCTCCTTGCTTGCCTGCTTTGTGAATAAACCCTTTCTCTGCTGCAAACCCCACGTTTGGCTTGCTGCAGTCTGACAAATGAACCTGATTGGATAGCATTAATACTGTATTGCATGTTGAAAGTTACTGAGAAAGCAAATCTTAAAAGTTCTTATCACAAGGGAAAAATTGTAACTATGTATGATGACTAATGATAACCAGATTTATTGGGGTAAACATTTTGCAATATATATACATGTATCAAATCATGAGGTTCTACACCTGAAACAAATACAATGTTACACATCAAGTACACCTCAATTTTAAAGAGTAAAGAAAATGGTTAAGATGATAAAGTCCTATGTATATTGCCACATTATAAATTTTTAAAGAAGCCAGGTAATAAGCAGCTAAAAACAAGATAAATCTCCTTGAGATTGGTCTAACACAGGGCTTATTTCCATGAGACCCCTCCTACCACATCCAGGCCATGGGGACAGCTTAGGCTGCTGCCGGAGAAAGAATCCACCCTAACAAGGTGACAAATGAACCACTGCAAGTGCCACGGCAAGCTTAGGTAGTTGTGGCCCTCTGTCCTGACCCCAAAGAAAGATTGGCATCAGAGGCAGAAGGGTGTCATACTGTGGTATACTCATTCAGAAGGTCTGGTTCAGATAGATTCAATAATTCTATACTGGATAATCTTTTATGTTTTAAAATTCTATTAAAAAATAAGTAACTTGAAAAGGCAGGTTTATATACTATTACATTCAGTGGAGTGAATGCCTCCTGATTCATCATTTGGGTTCTCAGTTCCCATAAATTTGACATGGCTTTCAATAGTAAAGCTTTTTATACTTTTTGTCTCTCTCACTGGAAAGTCAGCACTTTGAGGACACGAGCATATTCCTCAATCTTCTATAAAGGTAATACTCACTGTGCATAAATTTTCTTCTTTTATTAAATATACTTTCCAGTATTCTTGCCCAGAAAACCCCACGGACAGAGGAGCCTGATGGGTTACAGGCCAGGGGATTGCAAAGAGTCAGACATGACTGAGCACACACACACACCCCACACACACATTAAATATGTCCACTGTAAAAACAGTGGTGGATGATATAATTTAGTAAGCTAAAAACTGGACCACTGAATCTGGCCTGGGTTCAGGGAATAGAGACTAAAGACTTGGCCTCCACTCAAGTTGCTGTTACTTTGATTTTGTTCTGAATAAACTAACAAGCAGAGAGAAAGATACAAACAACATGTGCATGCCAGAGAGTGAATGTGTCTTCCCATAGCCTTTCTTGTGTCTTTCAGAAGGCACCCAAAGTTTGCATTTCTTAGCAATTCTGCAGGTGGGATACCCCTCAAGTCAAAGCCTCAGGAACAACTTAGACTATCATAGAAGGTGATTACCTTGAGACTCAGCAAGCCATGTGGCCAGGCCTAACTGCCACATTCTGGGCCTTGAAATTCTTATACCCACAGTCAGGCAGTCTCCCATTTCCTCTGAGTACAAGGGAGGGCATGGGAGTGCTCCATTGCATCTTTTTGGGTTTTTCGTGGGCAGGCCTTTTGAAAAACAACAGGAAACCCATACATGAAATTGAACCCAAGTATCATCAAGCAAGGGCTTCCCTGATGACTCAGATGGTAACGCATCTGTCTGCAGTGCAGGAGACCCAAGTTCAATCCCTGGGTTGGGACTATCCCCTGGAGAAGGAAATGGCAGCCCACTCCAGTACTCTTGCCTGGAAAATTCCATGGATGGAGGAGCCCAGTAGGCTACAGTCCGTGGGGTCGCAAAGAGTCAGACATGACTGAGCGACTTCACTTTCACTTTCATCATCAAGCAATGTATTAATATATAGAAAATTATGCTCGCTATTGCTTAGTTTTAACATGAATTGTTAATTCCACAAATATACATGGCCTGCCTACCATGTGTTTGAAGATACAAAAGTAAATGAAACAGCCCCTGCCTCCTGTATTAGGAAAGCTTGGAGTCTTGTTAAATTCATTGAGCCTTTCTCTAAGACCCTTACTTTACTGAGGGTGGACAGGAAAAAAACAGGATACACTGGTTTGAAACTTTTTTTTTTAAGTTTATTATCATTAATACCAGGTTGTTTAATAACCTTTTGATCTCTTTTGGTTTTCCCCTATCCCTCTGTCCTCTGCTATTTCCCCTAAAATAATACTCAGTGTCTGTTTTCATTAACTGGATATGTTTACTCTGAAAACAAAGCTGTGTGCATGTTCAGTCGCTAAGTCGAGTCCAACTCTTTGAGACCCAGTGGGCTATAGCTTGCAGGGCTCCTCTGTCCATGGAATTCCCAAGCAAGAATATTGGAGTGTGTTGCTGTTTTCTTCTCCAGGAGATCTTCCTGACCCAGGGATCAAACCTGAGGCTCCTGCAATGGCAGGCAGATTCTTTACCACCAAACCACCTGGGAAGTCCTGAAAACAGAGCTGAGGGTTATCACCTTGAAAGATTCTTCCTCTTTTGTCTCTGGCTAAAGCAAACTTTGGGAGACTCACAAGAATATGCAGAGATTTATTCTAGTTCTTAGAGTGCTAGCAAGGACCACTGACAGAGACAGACAGAACTTCATCATTTTTAGGATTTCAGGAGTGCATTGTGGAAGATCAAATGTGGACATGTGAGTCAGCCAGGAGTAGGCTTTGTACAGTCTCAAATTCCAGATTAATCTGAAGAAAATGAACTTGTTTTCATGAAAATTCACCCTTTGTATTTCTTATGAATTTATTGCTTAATGAGTACATATACTTCTTTCTATAATTGTTCCTGGATTTTGTAGATGCAAAATATTCTAAAAGAATTAACCAAGCCTAGGGAAAATCCTTTTACATAGTAAGTATACAAAAGATCTCAGAGGATACATACCTCAGGGCCTTTGAACTATTTGTTTTTAAAATCCTAGTCTTTCTTCCTTCAGGCCTGAGCACAGATGTCATATCAGAGAGAACTTTGCTGACCACCATATATAAATAGAACCTCTCTCACAATTTTGCCATTCCATCTTCTTCACCCAGATTTAATTTTTTCATAACATTTATCACCAACTTCTTTTTCAGTTTTACTGAGATATAATTGACATACAGCACTGTATAAGTTTAAGATATACAGCATAATGATTTGACTTACCTATATCATGAAATGATTACCACAATACACTTTTTTAACTTTATCTTGGAGCTTACTCAGGTATTATGGCTGTATAATATTCCATTGTACAGTAGTGTCTTAATTTAAATAATTTTACATAGACATGTAGATTGTTCTCAGTCTTTTCCTACTCCAAATAATCTTGCAATGGATAAACTTGTATATGTGTTATTTTACACAAATGTAAATACATCTGTAAGATAAGTCCCTAGATATGCCTTTAGATATTAGAGTGATAAATAACACTCTTCATCTTCATCCAGGTTTCTGAGCCAATTGAGACACAAATCAAAAGCATTAGGCAGATAGGTGATCAAAAGTATGACCTTTATTACTGATAAGATCCGATGCTAAAGAATGTGACATATTTACTTACATAAGAGGGCTTCCTAATTTTGAATCTCTCCATTTAATCATAGGTAATGTTGGTCACCTACAGGCCTCTCAGAACAGGTTTTGGAGAGAGAAAGGGCTGAGTGGAGCCTTCCCTGTTTATTCTTTACAAATATAATAATTATAATAGAAAAGTCATCCCTGGTGCAGTCATTATGGAAAACAGTATGGAGATACCTCAAGAAATTAAAAACAGAATGACCATAAGACCTAGAAATTTCACTTGCAGGTATTCATCTGAAGAAAATGAAAACATCAATTAGAAAGGACACAAGCATTATTTACAACAGCCAAGATATGGAAGCAATCTAA
Organism: Cervus canadensis; assembly: GCF_019320065.1. NCBI lineage: Eukaryota > Metazoa > Chordata > Mammalia > Artiodactyla > Cervidae > Cervus > Cervus canadensis. The sequence goes on along the minus strand of NC_057400.1, from coordinate 49,612,780 downwards.
ATGCCAATCAATAGATGAATGGATAAAGAAGATTTTGTATATATTAATATAATAGAATATTACTCAGCCAAAACAATGAAATCTTGCCATTTGTGACAACATGAATGGACCTTGAGGGTGTTATGCTAAGTGAAATGTCATGGAAAGACAAATACTGTATGATTTCACTTATATGTGGAATCTAAGAAACAAATGAATAAATGTAGCAAAACAGAAATGGTTGTAAATATAGAGAACAAACAGGTGGTTGCCAGAGGGTGGGGAAGTGAGGGGAGGAAAGAAATAGATGAAGGATATTAAGAGGTACAAACTTCCAGTTGCAAAATAAATGAGTCACGGATATAAAAAATACAGTGTAGGGAATATAGTCAATAATTGTAATACTTTGTATGGTGATATATCATAACTAGACTTACTGTGGTGATTATTTTGAAATATGGAATCACTATGTTGTCTATCAGGAAGTAAAAAAGTGTTGTGGGTCAATTTACTTCAAAAACAAACTCATAGGAAAAGAGGTCAAATTTGTAATTACTAGAGAGAGGGGGTGGGGTGGGGGAATTGGATGAAGACAGTTAAAAGATACAAACTTCAATTTACAAGGTAAATAAGTATTAGGAATGTAATGTGCAATGTGCAACATGATAAATATAATTAACACTGCTGTATGTTAGATATGAGAGTTTTTAGGAGAGTAATTCTAAGAGTTCTCATCACAAAAAAAAGGTTTTATGTATTTCTCTAAATTTTTATCTATATGAGATGACGGATGGTCACTAAACTTATGATGATCATTCTGTGATGTAGATCTTAATGTTACACAGTGCTGTATGTCCCATGTCACATACCTCAAAAAAAACAGGAATTAAAAAATGAACAACAGCAAAATGATAGTCATTCCTCCTTCTGTAGGAAGAAGCAAGGTGGGGGTGTTAAACTAGTAGAGCTACTTCCACATCGAAGGGCCATCAGGAGAGGGGAAGAAGTGTTCCCACCCTAACAAAGAACTCTTCTAAAAAAAAAAAAAAAAAAAAAAAAAGAACTCTTCTGATTCAAAAGGATTTGCATGTATATTATAGATCAGTGAAACAGGATAGAAAACCCGGAAATAAACCCACACACTTAAGGTCAATTAATCTATGACAAAGAAGGGAAGAATATACAAAAAAGAAAAGACAGTCTCTTCAATAAGTGGTGCTGGAGGACTTGCCTGGTGGCTCAGTGGATGAGAATCTGCCTGCCAGTTCAGGGGGGACACAGGTTTGATCCCTGGTCCAGGAAGATTCCACATGCCACAGAGCAACTAAGCCCTTGTGCTGCAACTACTGAAGCCCATGCGCCTAGAGCCGATGCTCTGCAACAAGAGAAGTCACTGCAGTGAGAAGCCTGAGCACGGCAATGAAGAGCAGCCTCCACTCTCCCCAGCTAGAAAGCCCGAGTGCAACAACGAAGATCCAGCACACACACACAAAATTAATTAATATTTTTCAAAAAGAAAAGATAATATATTTTTAAAAGTAAGTGGTGCCAGGAAACCTGGACAGCTACATGGAAAAGAATGAAATTAGAACATTTTCTCACACCAGGTACCAAAAAGCTCAAAATGAATTAAAGAACTAAATGTAAAACCAGATACTATAAAACTACTAGAAGAAAACATAGGCCACTATGGAAAACAGTATGGAGGTTTCTTGAACAACTACAGAAAGAGTTATCATGTGATCCTGCAATCCCACTGATAGGCATGTATCTGGAGAAAACTCCAATTCAAAAACACACATGCACCCCAATGTTCTTAGCAGTACTATTTACAACTGCCAAGAACATGGAAGCAACTTCAGTGTCCACCTATAGATGAATGGATAAAGAAGACATGGTATATATACAATAGAATATTACTCAGCCACAAAAAAGAATGAAATAATGACATTTGTAGTAACATAAGATGGACCTACAGACAATCATATTAAATGAAGTAAGTAGACAGAGAAAGACAAATACCTTGTGACATTAACTGCATGTGGAATCTAAAAAATGATGCAAATGAACTTATTTACAAAACTGAAATAGACTCAGACATAAAAAACAAACTTATGGCTACCAAATGGGATAGTGTGGAGGCGGAAGTAGAGACAAATTAGGAGTTTGGGATTAACATATATACACTACTATATATAAAAATAGATGAACAAGGGTCTACTGTATAGCGTGCCTGCATGCTGTCATTTGTGTCCAAATCTTTGCAACCCAACAGACTGTAGCCCGCCAGGCTCCTCTGTCCATGGAATTCTCCAGACAAGAATACTGGAGTGGGTTGCCATGCCCTCCTCCAGGGGCTCTTCCTGACCCAGGGATCAAACCCAAGTCTCTTATGACATCTCAGTTGGCAGGTGGGTTCTTTACCACTAGCGCCACCTGGGAAGCCCCTACTGTATAGCACAGGATGAGTGAGTGAGTGAAGCTGCTCAGTCGTGTCGGACTCTTGGTGACCTTATGGGCTGTAGCCTCCCAGGCTTCTCTGTCCACGGGATTTTCCAGGCAAGAGTACTAAGTGGGTTGCCATTTCCTTCTCCATAGGATCTTCCAGACCCAGGGAACGAACTCAGGTTTCCCCCACTGCAGGCAGACTCTTTACCGTCTGAGCCACCAGGGAATCTTAAATCACTTTGCAGTACACTTGAAAATAGCACACAGTAAATTAAATATACTGCAGTTTCAGTTCAGTTCAGTCGCTCAGTCATGTCCGACTCTTTGCGACTCCATGAACCACAGCATGCCAGGCCTCCCTGTCCATCACCAACTGCTGGAGTCTACCCAAACCCATGTCCATTGAGTCGGTGATGCCATCCAACCATCTTATCCTCTGTTGTTCCCTTCTCCTCCCGCCCTCAATCTTTCCCAGGATCAGGGTCTTTTCAAATGAGTCAGCTCTTCACATCAGGTGGCCAAAGGATTGGAGTTTCAGCTTCAACATCAGTCCTTCCAGTGAACACCCAGGACTGATCTCCTTTAGGATGGACTGGTTGGATCTCCTTGCAGTCCAAGGGACTCTCAAGAGTCTTCTCCAACACTACAGTTCAAAAGCATCAATTCTTCAGCGCTCAGCTTTCTTTATACTTCAACTCTCACATCCATATATGACTACTGGAAAAACCATAGCCTTGACTAGACGGACCTTTTTTGACAAAGTAATGTCTCTGCTTTTTAAGAAAGGTTAAATGGCCTGGTTCAAAATTGGGAAAGGAATACATTGAGGCTGGATATTGTCATCATGCTTATTTAACTTACATGCAGAGAACATCATGCGAAATGCCAGGCTGGATGAAGCACAAGCCTGAATCAAGATTGCTGGGAGTGCTCGCTTCCAGCACATATGCTAAAATTGGAGTGATACAGGGAAGATTAGGATTAGCAAGGCCCCTGCCCAAGAATGACATGCAAATTTGTGAAGCGGTCCATACTTTTTATGTTTGACAGGAAACAACAAAATTCTGTAAAGCAATTATCCTTCAATTAAAAATAAATAAATTTTTAAAAAAGATTGCTGGGAGAAATATCAATAACGTCAGATATGCAGATGATACCACCCTAATGGCAGAAAGAGAAGAGAAATTAAAGAGCCTCTTGATGAAGGTGAAAGAAGACAATTCAAAAGCTGGCTTAAAACTCAACATTCAAAAAACAAAGATTATGGCTTCCAGTTCCATCACTTCATGGCAAATAGATGGGGAAACAATGGAAATAGTGACAGGCTTTATTTTTTTCTTATCCATAATCAATGTGGATGGTGACTGCAGCCATGAAATTAAAAGACGCTTGCTCCTTGGAAGGAAAGCTATGACAAACCTAGACAGCATATTAAAAAAGCAGAGACATTACTTTGCTGACAAAGGCCCATGTAGTCAAAGCTATGGTTTTTCCAATGGTCAGGTACCGGTGTGAGAAGTGGACCATAAAAAAGGCTGAGCACCAAAGAATTGATGCCTTCGAACTGTGGTGTTGGAAAAGACTCTTGAGGGTCCCTTGGACAGCAAGGAGATCCAACCAGTCCATCCTAAAGGACGTCAACCCTGAATATTCATTGGAAGGACTGATGCTGAAGCTGAAGCTCTAATATTACTTTGGCCACCTGATGCGAAGAGATGACTCACTGGAAAAGACCCTGATGCTGGGAAAAACTGAAGGCAGGAAAAGGGGACAACAGAGGATGAGATGGTTGGATGGCATCACCGACTCAATGGACATGGGTTTGAGCAAACTCCGGGAGATGGTGAAGGACTGGGAATCCTGGTGTGCTGCAGTCCATGGCGTTGCAGAGTTGGACACGACTGAGAGACTGAACAACAAAACTCCTTCCAGGTGAGCACCAATGCAGGCCCGGACACTTATGAAAATGTAATATAAAAGTTTTCCAATTATCTGGTTTTCTACTCACGTTTCAGTACCTGAGGTTTTAACCTTGCTTCTTTATCTTGAAATATAGCACACCAGATTTTAATTATAGTAGCTTATAATAGCTTTATAGCATTTTAGTATCTGGCAGAGACTGTTAATGGTTCCCGTATCTGTTACCCCCTTCTTTCTGTCTATAACAAGACTCTAAGCTTCTACCTGAGCATATGACTCTCCATCTTTGTGTCCACCTACAACAGCACACATGCGTACTATTGGAAGGACATAGACTTTATCTCCAAATAAAACGGAGAGTCATCACAGGGGTTTGCACAGAGGAGCGACATGATCAGGGTCTTTCTGTTGTCAGCAGGGATTTATTTGCTCATCAGCAAAACCTGGTGAGTACAAGGCAAGGCACTTCTCAAATAGAATCAGACCAGAACTAAAGCCGCTCTACAGGTTGAGACTAGTATGACACAGAACTGAATGGGTGGCTCTCCCTTTGCTTCACTCCAGTTCTTCTAAACGTTTGGGTTTTACAGAAAGGGAAGGGGAATGGAAAGGGAAGGAGCCTGATGAGAGTTTCAGATCTTAGATTTATGAGACAGGATGCTATGCTGCTTCCAGAGATTTTTTTTTTTTTTTTTTTACTTTCTGGCAGTTGTTTTCTCATAAAACTTTGAGCTTCCTCATTGAAAAAGATTTCAAAGCTTCAGCTCATCCACTGCAATGGCCAGGAACATCTGTATTTATAACTTATGGAGTAAAAACACAGGTTCAAAAATAATACATTTTTTAAAAAGTAGGTTCACAGAAGGCGGATGTCATTATGGAAAGATGCCCAGTTAGAACTACTTTTTAAAACATTACAGGTGCACTGATGAAAAACACAAATATGAAATACAAAGCCACAAAACGCACTGGAAGACTGAAGTTGTGTCCAACCAAGAGAATAATGATAATTTATATTGGGCACAATTTTTATTTAAACTTTCTAGCAATTCTGTGAACTACGTGTGTGCTGTGATTTTGGTGGAGCTGAGGAAATTCCTGGACACAATAGGGCTTCTAAACAGTGGGCAATTTCAGCCCCAAACCTTCTAAGAGAACTTCCTTCTTGTTTAAGAGACCAAGGTTATGGACTCTATCATGTTGCCTTCCTAACTTCTTTTAAAAGCAAAGATTTAAAAAAAAGAAAAAAACAGATACATTGTTAAACCAGTAACTTTGGGTTTCCATTCCTACTTAATCACACTGGAAAATAATTGTATGTGTCCTTTGTGGTGTTGGAGAAGACTCTTGAGAGTCCCTTGGACTGCAAGGAGATCCAACTAGTCAATCCTAAAGGAAATCAATCCTGAATATTCATTGGAAGGACTGATGCTGAAGCTGAAGCTTCAATACTTTGGCCACCTGTTGCAAAGAACTGACTCACTGGAAAAGACTCTGATGCTGAGCAAGATTGAAGGCAGGAGGAGAAGGGGACGACAGAGGATGAGATGGTTGGATGACATCACTAACTTAATGGACATGAGACTGAGTAAGCTCTGGGAGTTAGTAATGGACAGGGAAGCCTGGCATGCTGCAGTCCATGCGATCAGAGTCGGACACAGCTGAGCGACTGAACTGTGTGCACTGGACCTGCCGTTAGGCCGAGTGGGAAATGTTTTCCGAAAAGTCTTATAAGCTCTTGGCTGAGCTTCCAAAAATAAATGACTTTTGCTAGAAATTAAAGGATATAAAAGCAGAAAGAAGCTCTAATAAAGACTGTATTTCAGAAACTTTTAAAAATTATGAAGAACAAAGTGCTCTAAAACTTTACTTTTAATGTATGTTTAGAGTTCCTGACTGGGATTATTTACCATTCTTTTCTTCTGTCTGATGTAAAGACTCGGTGGTAGTCAGTCAGTTTCAACCTCACCTACCCATTTACTTTCTATTTGGAATTTTGAAGAGGTCCAAAATTATTGAAAATTTATACCCAAACTGCTTGTTGGTACTATTATTGTGAGAATGATGTGTGTGCGTGTGTGTATGCGTGTGTGTGAGAGAGAGAGAGAGAGAGAAAGAAGTGGAATAAAATGAATTATAAACTGATTTTTTAATTCTGTTATGCCAGGTGACTTTGAGAACCAGGATACTTTCTGTGAGAAAAAGGGCTACAGATATTGGGCTAGAAAAAACTAGGTAAATATCCTGTGGAGCTTTTACCACTTCCTGACGATGCTGGAACCTTAGAAATTTTTAACTGTAATTATCTCTCTCCTGTATTTAGTATTTTTATTATTATGTATTTTAATTTTAGGCCTAGAAACATGGGACAATCTAGTAGCAATAAGCATCCGTAGCATCCAGACTATGATTTTGCAATACCAGTTTTCACTGCAAGAAATCAGGGCTGCTTGGAGAAATGGATGATTACAGGTTTGAGGTAGGAAATGTTCCAAGATGAGCCAGGAGAATCTTGTCACACCAGATAGCAAAGGAACCATCAAAAACTACTGGGGCTGTGCCAAAAGGAACTGTGCCAAAAGCAATCTGCAGAGCCTTTCACTGGCTCATGATGATAAACGGAGCATCAATAAGAGTAACTGCAATGGACTGAAAGATGCTAAGTACATTTAAATCTATGAGTTCATAATGATTTAAAAAACAACAAATCTAATAAATCACCTTTGAAGGATGGTAACAACTATTCATTTTGCAAACTGGTACATAAAGTTAGGAATCAAGCCATTTCTTCTACCTTTCCCATACAAACTATACCTCCAGGTAAACAACTAGTAAGTGAAGGAAGGTTTCTCTTTATAAAGTATTTCAAGAAATATACCAAGAAGAGAGAGAGCACTGGAAATCACCATTTTGCAACCCCTAATGAATTAAGGATTGGGTATTGAGCATCTATGGCTGCTAACATCTGAAAGAGACAATTATGTCTTTTGATGAAGGAACACACCACCACCTGTGAAGCAGTTTTAACCAAAAAAAAAAAAGAAAAGAAAAATGAAATCTGAATCTGATTAAGCTTCTAGATCTAACTACAAAGTTATAGGAAACATGGAGGACAGAGGAACATGCTAAACTACACAATAGGAACACAAGCAGTACAATCTCAACCCTGGAAAACCAGAATAAATCATCTAGCTTCTTCAACAAATAAATTGCAAGGAGTTAAAGAAAGAAGAGCTGGATGGGGAACTTATAGATTAAGAGACCTTAAAAATTTTTTCATGCATGTGAAAATAAAGGTTAATGTGCCCTTAAGCAAGTATCCTGATCTTGATCCTATTTCACTTGCAGTTTAAAAATAAGATTTGTGAGAAACAGCAACTTTCAAAATTTTGATATTTAGAGTCTTCTTAATTAAGTCATACTTAAAATCATCTACACAACTTTAATTATTTTGTAAAATAGTGTTTGCCCCTCCAAAGCAATGGCTTACATGTAATTACAATAAAATATTTCTCAGTCATACAACAGTGATTTGGAACTTGGAACAATTCCAACTGAATGTTTATCTTTCTCAATCCTTTCTTGGTACATATATCAAGAGCAAAAAAAAAAAAAGAAATTTTGCAGAAAACAGGAGCTGGAAATAAAACATCTCAGATCACAAACTATTTTTCAAGATCCTTCACGCACCTCGAGATACTTTTCTGTAAAATTGATACCATCATCTTTCAGAAAAAAAGTATGCAGAATATACAGATGAAATGTTAGACCCTGAGAAGACGAAGATGGGATTCATGATCTCAAAATTAGCCAAGAGACATAATATGCACATATAAATGTTAAATTCTTTAAATGTGACAATGGGAGTTGTACTGTGGCTGAAACAGGAAAGAATTTCCAGTGGCTAGGCTTGAGTCAGGATTTTATAAGATCTGGATAAGCTGAAAAGGAGGTGAAGACGAGTCTAACTGTTCTCATCTGTTCATAAAAGAGATCTCTAAAGTACTACTGATAAAAAAATTATTGGTTCAGCATTAAATGCAGATATTCTTAAAGGCAATAAAATAGTCTATAATTCAGTTACAGGATGAAATAGTCTATAATTCAGTTGTTTCATTAATTCAGAAGCTTAATCGTTCTTCAATTTAACTGGCCCCAATTCAAGCAGCTTTACCATACATACGGTGATTTATTTATTTTTATTGAAAATACAAAGTAATATTAAAGAAAATTATTTAAATAATTTAAAAATCATTCCATATCCCCTACACTAACACAGTGAATTTCAGTTCTGCATATTACTTTCCACATGCATGAAGATTTTATAGTCATAATGATAGTGTGCATATCATTTTATATTGTGCTTACTTTGCTTATCATATCACAGACATGTCCACATTTCTACACAGTATTCCAAACAATTATTTTAATGGCAGTATAATACTTTTTTTATTAACCCACTTTATTCTTTGACATTTAGATTATTTCCAATTTTTTGTTATTGAAAATAATGCAGACATAAGCAACCTCATGCATTTATCTTTCTGTTTGTTTGTTATGCTTTAGGTTACAATATCAAGGAGTAAAATTTATGAGGAAAAGATATGGCCGTTATTATGGTCCTTTCTATATAGTACCATATTTATTCCCAAAGGGTTATATCTATTTAAAATGCCTTTTGAAACAAATGCATTAAACAGGTTCCTTCTAAAATTTAAAAATAAGTCAGAAGAGTTAGGTAGTTTTACACTTACATATTTAAGGTTAAAAATAATTATTGCCTCTTAAAAAATGACGAGTGTGGGTAGATGATCTAACAGATTTTACTAAGTTTAGATGAGTTAAGCAACGCTTCCAAACTTTTCTCAAATTATGGCAGACCTGGAAAGTGATATGGTAGGCACGATGGAGAAAATGAACAAAGATGTTTCTAGCCCAGAAGCTGCAGCCACCCAGACCACCTCAGGCAACCCCAAGAGATGTGGGATCTATGTCTAGGCACTCTGTCACCCAAAGTACCCGTGTACCTGGGAAGGGAAGCTCTAACTGACAGTAGGTTAAGTGACTCAATACAATTTACAAAATCTAGTTAGTGGAAAATGAATTCAAATTTCTTTTCATCAATGTATTTTCTACTGTATTACAATGTTCTACATGCTTTCCAGCTCAAAGTTCAATTTCATATGCAGACAAATATCTATACTTATGAACAAAGAGGATTTTCTAACATGCTTAAATTAGATACCTAAACTAGCAATTTACATCAAAGCTGAAAATTAAAAATAGTTCTTAGGATCAGCAAATATTCAACTACTTTCTCTGCAGCTTTTCAGATTTTCCATTCTTTTAGTTTGTAAACTCTGTGAATAGTAATAATCTTCTGCACAGTATCTTGTATATCTCTGTTGTCAGTAAATAATCATAACAATAAATAATACACACTATGAAGGAAAAACACTAAACTTAAGTACATTCTAAATAATTTTAAAGGTGAAAAAAAAAGCTTAAGTGTTGATTTTGTAGAGGTAGAGAATATTCCCTCCTTATATTTCAAATTCCTTGCTAGCTAAGTGGAAACAACATATACTAATACATTACAGGATCATAAGAGACATCTCATTCCACAGAATGATTTTGACCTACACCCAGTGTTGCTGCTACCAGGAGAAAAAATTCAGTACAAAGGCATTTCACCTTTTACCAAGTGTCCAGCATTCCAAATCACCTTTGATGAGCAAAGATTATAGGTGTTGACTCCATTGATTTATTCAACTGTAAATATACAGAAGGTTCTTCTTGACCATTAATCATTGGGTTGAGGTGTAGAGTGGGGGTTAGGAATAAGAATTTACCTATTATGTGCCAGGCCACAATAACAAGTAAGAGACTCCAAACCCTACATTCTTTTCTTACTACACCATGAAATAGTGATTACTTGGTCATTTCTTTGGACTTGATCAGACATTATACACACAAACACACCCATGGGACCTCATGGCACTTGGAAGATTACCCACAATTTCCCACTTATTAAGATCTGGATCGTATTTCTCAATGCTCTGAAGATACGTCCCCTTTGAGTAGGAATAGCCCCCAGTGACATAAATGCATCCATTCATGATGACGGCACCACACTCCATCCTCCTTTCCATCATGGGAGCGATCTCTCTCCATTCATTCTGTTCAGGGTCATAGCATTCTGTGATTGTAGTTTGTCCACCAACTAGATAGAGCTTATTTTCAAATGGAACTGAACACAATCCATATTCTATTAAAAAGAAAAAAAAAGCACATTTTTATTAGGGTAAACAAACAGAAGAGATACCTTAGGGTAGTGATGTAATAATGCTTTACAATTTGGCTTACAAAAATAGAGTAGTTGTGACATGTTGATTCCAGCACAAACTACTGCAACACGGACCCTTAAAATCCACTCCCAATCATCAGTTTCAGATGACTAGTTCCTGCCACTGTCTTTCAGATTATCCTTAAACTGGCTTCTCAGGGTGCTGGGAAGAACTCATCCTCAGACCACTACCCTTCTGGGAACTTGTCAGCACAGGCGCCTTTTCTCTACGCCTGTGTGTAAAAGGTGTAGCAGCAGAGTCCCTCTGCCATGAACATGTCCTAGGTAACTGTTGTAGGATCCTTCGGGTCTTAGCAGCTAACCCTGAACTGGTACGTGCTGCCACAGATGCTTGCCTCTCTCATACTGCTGGTTAAGTTAAGGACACAAGAAGTTAAGAGAAACACAAGCCAGTTTACTGGGGGCACTGCAGTCTGTGACCTTTAGAAGCTGTGGAAGGTGCTCAAAGGCAGAGGGCTGCTGTGTGAGGTCTGTGTCCTGGAGCTGGGAGTCCACTTCTTGGGGCTCAGCCTTCCAGGCTGTTTTAATTTCTTCCACTTTATCTCCCCCTCCACATCCAAACCGGCAGGCTGTTTAAGGCACTGGGATCTCTGGCAACTTCACTTCTTCTCCCTTCTTCCCAGGGCTAGGATGAGGCAAGTGATGTGCCTAGAGCACAAAACACCACGAGGTGCTTCCTGTCCAAGTGACTCCTTCCGTTTGTGCCTCAGGTGTCTCGCTTGCCTGATGCTAGTCCCAGCCCTGATTCTTCTAACATCCCAGGTCTTAGTGCTCACATCACTCCCAGCCTATGAGTTCATTCTATGGAATATCAACTACAGACCTGAAGGAAGAGCAGGAGTTGTCAGGGGGATGAATATTATAGCAAATAAATGAAGATTTAGCTTTCCATTGCTGAGCTATTCCTTCTGTCTGGAAGTCTTTTCTTTTCCCAGGTCTTTGCATAGCTGCCTCTTCTCATCATTCAGTTTTCATCTTACTATCAACTCCTCACAGGGCCTTCTCCTGTCATCCAACCTGCAGGAACCAGTCAGCTGTCTCTACAACATCACCCTACTTTAATTCTCTCTGTAGCACGTCTCACGATCTGATGTGGTTCCTGTTTACAGTCTCTCTTCCTTCCAGCAGTGCAGGAACTGTGTCCTGCCCAATGCTCCATCCTATTTGGAGGATGGGTGTTCATTGGAAGGACTGATGCTGAAGCTGAAACTCCAATACTTTGGCCACCTCATGCGAAGAGTTGACTCATTGGAAAAGACCCTAATGCTGGGAAGGATTGGGGGCAGGAAGAGAAGGGGATGATGACAGAGGATGAGATGTTTGGATGGCATCACTGACTCGATGGACATGAGTTTGGGTAGACTCCAGGAGGTGGTGATGGACAGGGAGGCCTGGCGTGCTGCGATTCATAGGGTCGCAAGAGTCGGACACGACTGAGCTACTGAACTGAACTGAACTGAAATGTCTGGCACCTTGTAAGGACTCAGTAAATGCTTGTTGGATCAATGAATGAATTGTACCTTGTACCCTCTGTGACCAAATATGTACTCCCAATACTTCATGGAAAAAAAACTGATAAGGCCTTCTTTAGAAAGAAAGAATGCACAATCATTCTTTGATTTCCCCTGTAAGTAGGGAAGACAGGTTCTTATCAGTAAAGCTGTTGCTATTTAGGCTTCAAAGCATAAGGAAAAGCCTGAGAAGATTGGTATTTCTGCTTTGAGTCCACATACTGATGTTCTCCAGTTTCTGACATCCAAGAATTCTCCCACCTCCGAAAACCCATTTATTCCTTTTCAGTTAAATAAATGTAGAATTTTTATAAGATTTCATTGTTTTTTGAGTACTTGTGACATATTATTTATATAAATCATGAGTCATTCTGTTAAATGGTTACTGTGAAAATTAATGATACAAAAATTTTATCAGTTGGTATAAATGATTCAACAGTGAGCTTAGTAGCCTATTTTTAAATTATTCAAATCTTACCCAAAGAAATCATCATTTTGTGACTCATGTTAAAGAAAAATCTCAATCTTTCCATAGCAACAAAAATGTCCAAAATAAAGTGACTCCTGGGCTCTCTATTCTGATTCATTGATGTATGTGTCTGTTTTTGTGCCCGTACCACACTCTTTTGATGAAAGCAGTTTTGTAGTATAGACTGAAGTCACTGATTCCTCCAACTCTGTCCTTTTTCAAGAGTGTTTTGGCTATTCAGGGTTTTCTGTCTTTCCATGCAAATTTTAAAATTATTTGTTCTAGTTTTATGAAAAATACCCTTGGTGTTTTGATAGGGATTGCACTGAATTTGTAGACTGCCTCAGGATAATGTGGTCATTTTAACAATATTAATTCTTCCAATCCATGAACACAGTATATCTTTCTACCTGTCTGCATCATCTTCAATTGCTTTCATCAGTGCTTTAGTTTTCTGAGCACAGGTCTTTACCTCCTTAGGCAGGTTTATTCCCAGCTATTTTATTTTATTTTTTGATGCAATGGTAAATGAGATTGTTTATTTAATTTCTCTTTCATTGTTAGTGTATAGAAATGCAATATATTTCTGTATGTTAATCCTGTATCCTTATGATCAATTATTCTACAACAAAGGAGGCAAGAATATACAATGGAGAAAAAAAAGTCTCTTCAACAAGTGGTGTGCTGGGAAAACTCACCAGACACATGGAAAAGAATGAAAGCAGAACACTGCCTCACACCATATACAAAAATAAATTCAAAATACATTAAAGACTTAAGTGGAAGGCTATTTACTATAAAACTCTTAAAACATAAGCAGAACACTCTAACATAAATTGCATCAAGGTCTTTTTCAATCTACCACTTAGAGTTCAGTTCAGTCGCTCAGTCGTGTCCAACTCTTTGCAACCACTTAGAGTAATGAAAATAAAAACAAAAATAAACAAGTGGGGCCTAACTAAACTTAAAAGCTTTTGCACAGCAAAGTAAGCATAAACAAAATGAAAAGACAACCCTCAGAATGGGAGAAAGAATATGCAAATTAAGCAACTGACAAAAGATTAATCTCCAAAATACACCAAGAGCTTGTGTGACTCAATAGCAAACAAACAACCCAATCAAAAAATGGGCAGAAGATCTAAACAGACATTTCTCCAAAGAAGACATATGGCTAAAAGCATATGAAAAGATGTTCATTATCACCAATTATTAGAGAAATGCAAATCAAAACTACAATGCAGTATTACCTCACACTGATCAGAATAGCTGTCATCAAAAAATCTACAAACAATAAATGCTGACAAAGATGTGGAAAAAATAGAACCTTCCTATATTGTTGGTGGGAATGCAAATTGGTATAGCTACCAGGGAGAACAGTATGGAGGGTCCTTAAAAAGCTAATCATAGAACTACCATATCTTCCAGAAATCCCATTCCTAAGCATACATTTGGAGAAAACCATGATTTGAAAAGATACATGCACCCCAGTGTTCACTGTAGCACTATTTACAGTAGCCAAGACATAGAAGCAACTTAATGTCTATCAAGACATGAATGGATAAAGATGTGATATATTTATACAATAGAATATTACTCAGCCATAAAAAGGGATAAAATAACGCAACATAGGTCTAGAGATAATCATATTAAGTGAGGAAAGTAGACAAAGACAAATACCATGTGATATCACTTACATGTAGAATCTAAAAAAATGATACAAATGAACTTATTTACAAAACAGAAATAACTCACAGACATAGAAAACACACTATGGTTAAAAGTGGGCAGTGTGGTGGGGAGATAATTAGGAGTTTGGGGATTAACATATACATACTACCATAAATAAAACAGGTGAACAATATGGAACTTAATATTCTGTAACATATACATACTACCATATATAAAAACAGGTGAACTCAATACTCTGTAAATGGTCTATGTGGGGAAAGAATCTAAAAGAGAGTGGAGATATACATGTATATAACTGGTTCACTTTGCTGTATGCCTGAAACTAACACAATATTGTAAATCAATTAAACTTAAATAAAAATGAACAAATAAACATTTTTTTTAAATGACAAAGCAAAAAACACAATGGATGAACAGATAAAAAAGATATGGTGTGTGTATATATATATGTGTGTGTATATATATATATATACATATGTAAAGGAATACTATTCCACAATAAAAAAGAATGAAATTTTGCCATTGGCAACAATGGATAGATTTGGAAAGTATTAGGGCTTCCCAGGTGGCACTAATGGTAAAGAAGTCTCCTGCCAATGCAGGTAGACGTAAGAGACGCAGGTTCGATCCCTGGGTTGGGAAGATCCCCTGGAGGGGGGTATGGCAACTCACACCAGTATCCTTGCCCGGAGAATCCCATGGACAGAGGAGCTTGGTGGGCTATGGTCCATAGGGTCTCAAAGAGTCAAATAGGACTGAAGCAACTTAGCACACATGGATAATATTATGCTAAGTGAAACAAGGCAGACAGAGAAAGACAAATATTGCATGAATCACTTTTATGTGGAATCTAAAATATAAAACAAACTAGTGAATACAACAAAAAAGAACTAGACTCACAGATCTAGAGAACAAACTAGTGGTTACCAGTGGGGAAACGGAATGGGGGAGCAGCAGGATAGGGGTAGGAGATTAAGAAAGTACAAACTATTATGTATAAAATAAATAGACTAGAAGGATGTACTGTAAAACACAGGGAATATAGCCGATATTTTACAATAACTATAGAGTATAAAAAATTTTTTAATTGTAAATCACTATGTTGTACATCTAGAACTTACATTGTACATAAACTACATCTCAGTTTTTAAAAAGTATAAAAATAAAATGATTCCTGGTATTTTTTCCCATTACCCAAATGCAACATAATGTTCTGTTATAGTTGGTGGAAACTTCCTCAGCTGTTAACTGACTTTTTTTTTTAATTGGTCACTCTATGAAGCCACTGAGGCTAAGGTACTGTATCTTGTTTATCGAGCTCCTAGCACTGTACACAGCATTCTAATGCTGTGCTTTCTAAAGCACTCAGCAGTGCTCGCTTCGGCAGCACATATACTAAAATTGGAACGATACAGAGAAGATTAGCATGGCCCCTGCGCAAGGATGACACGCAAATTCGTGAAGCGTTCCATATTTTTACATTTCTCCAAAGAAGACATACAGATGGCTAACAAACACATGAAAAGATGCTCAACATCACTCATTATTAGAGAAATGCAAATCAAAACCACAATGAGGTACCATTACACACCAGTCAGGATGGCTGCTATCCAAAAGTCTACAAGCAATAAATGCTGGAGAGGCTGTGGAGAAAAGGGAACCCTCTTACACTGTTGGTGGGAATGCAAACTAGTACAGCCACTATGGAAAACAGTGTGGAGATTCCTTAAAAAACTGGAAATAGAACTGCCATATGACCCAGCAATCCCACTTCTGGGCATACACACTGAGGAAACCAGATCTGAAAGAGACACGTGCACCCCAATGTTCATCGCAGCACTGTTTATAATAGCCAGGACATGGAAGCAACCTAGATGCCCATCAGCAGATGAATGGATAAGGAAGCTGTGGTACATATACACCATGGAATTTTACTCAGCCGTCAAAAAGAATTCATTTGAACCAGTCCTAATGAGATGGATGAAACTGGAGCCCCTTATACAGAGTGAAGTAAGCCAGAAAGATAAAGAACATTACAGCATACTAACACATATATATGGAATTTAGAAAGATGGTAACGATAACCCTATATGCAAAACAGAAAAAGAGACACAGAAATACAGAACAGACTTTTGAACTCTGTGGGAGAAGGTGAGGGTGGGATGTTTCAAAAGAACAGCATGTATACTATCTATGGTGAAACAGATCACCAGCCCAGGTGGGATGCATGAGACAAGTGCTCGGGCCTGGTGCACTGGGAAGACCCAGAGGAATCGGGTGGAGAGGGAGGTGGGAGGGGGGATCGGGATGGGGAATACGTGTAAATCTATGGCTGATTCATATCAATGTATGACAAAACCCACTGAAATGTTGTGAAGTAATTAGCCTCCAACTAATAAAAAAAAAAAAAAAAAAAAAATCAACAATCAGAAAAAAAAAAAATAAATAAAGCACTCAGCAAATATCTGTTGGACAAATGAATGAATGAGCAATTTCAAACCCAGTATGAAAACAGCTCAGAGTTTACACACAAATGTTCAGTATAAAAACATGGCAGTCCATATTCAGTTTTACAAGAGTGATCAGAACAAAGCCATGCAGGCATTCAGAAACAACCATAATATTTTCAGGTATTCAATATCCACTTTTTTAAAAAATGCTGTAAAATTTCTACTTAAGATTTTTTTTCTCACTGAAAAGAACTGTAAAGCTTATCTAATCTAACTTCCTCATTTTGCTGGAAAGTAAGACCCAAGAGCTTAATCTGCTCCCCAAGATTAGACAAGTAAATAAACAGCAGAGCCAGGAGAGAACATTCTCTCCATTGGACACAGCTCTCCACATATTTTTCTTCCTTATCACTTACTGCTTCTCCTGGGTTCTTCACACATTCTTCTTTCTTTCTCAGCTCATCCTTTAACGAATGCCGTTTCCCAAGATTCTGCTCATTGATGTGTTGTTAGTCCCAACCTCCCAAGGCATCTTATTCACCTCCACACCTGGCCATCATCTCTAAGCAAACAATGCCCAAGTCTCTGTATTTACCCACATTCTTCCTCCTGAGCTGCAGAACCACACTTCCCATTGCTTTCTGGACAGCTCTTCGAAGTTGTGTTAGTTCTCCAGTCGTGCCCAACTCTTTGCAACCCCATGAACTCTAGCCCAGCAGGCTCCTCTGTCCATGGAATTCTCCAGGCAAGAGTAATGGAGCAGGTTGCCATTCCCTTCTCCAGGGGATCTTCCCAACCCAGGGATTGAACCCTGATCTCCTGCACTGCAGGCAGATTCTTTACTGTCTCAATAACTAGTTCTTAACATTTCACTCAAAACTGAGCTCGTCATCCCTCCTCTTCCCCCTTCCCATTGGTTGCTACTTCAGTGCTGCCAGTCAACGAGCCAGAGAGTCTTGCCCTTATCTCCGATGTCCAATCACCCAAGGGAGTGATCACTACCATTCAATCAATGGTGAACCTATACTATTCCTCACACCTTCCTGTTTTCTACTCCTACCATTTCAGGCTGTCAGTATTTCTCACCTGGCATAGTATAGCTTTAGTAGGCCTCCCTGCCATCTTTCTCCCAGTCTACTCTCAAAGGAACTCTTTTCTTAAAACTAAAACTGACAATGCAGCATTCTTTTGCTCTGAAACTTTGGTAGTTCTCTATTTTTAAAATTTATGGAGGCCAGTCAAAGCCCTCCATGACATGATTTTCAAATGAACTTTGTCATTCAGTCTCTCATTCTTCCCTCTTGCATCTCACTCATACTTCTACTCCCAAGAACTGGAGTAAACCTGGAATTTTCCCATCAGCCTTCCTTCATTGGCTAACTTTCTGCCAGAAAGCCTAAATCATAACAACCTACTCCTGGAAGCCTTCTAAGATTGTCAGATTCCCCTTAATCAGACTGACGCTCTCTCTACCCTCAATTTCAATAGCACCTATTTGTAAGATTGTCTTGTGTTCCTGTTATGTATGTATATTTACTACTATATTCTGACTTCCTGTGGCAGTAAAATTAATCATCTTTAATGTCTCATGTAGTAACTATCAATAGGATGGTATCTTTCCCAAGGTAAGGTCTCAGTAAATGTTATCTTGAATTTGATGGAATTATACTCCCCTGTCTTTCAACTATACAAAGCAATCACCCTTAAAAGCATTAAGAAAAAATATAACATTTATGTTACCTTTTAAAAATAACAACAGTCATTTAGTTGCAGTCTAAGCTACATATATGTAAGGTAGACTCATTACTGACATTTTACATTCCTCAGGAGGTGCTCCTAAAATGTGTAGGAAGCAAGTTGTTGTTGTTCAGTTACTAAGTCACGTCTGACTCTTTGGCGACTCCATAGTCCTCCTCTGTTCATGAGATTTCCCAGTCAAGAATACTGGGGTGGGTTGCCATTTCCTTCTCCTGGAGATCTTCCCAACCCAGGGATCGAAGTGCGTCTCCTACATTGGCAGGCGGATTCTTTACCACTGAGCCACCTGGGAAGCCCCATAGGAAGCATAAGTTGATATAATTTAGAGGATGTAGATCCAAACACTTCCCAGGGCCAAGGAGATAACAGATTAGCAGAATGAAGCAGGCTAGGGGTAAGAAAAACAGCAGCCACCACTCCCCCAAGGTCTATGATGTGATGAGCGTGGAACAGACTGTGGTGAAATGGAAGCCTCATCTGAAGCGAACAGCCACTACCTGACCCCAGTGATTGTTGCCAGGAAGGAATACGATCCAAGGTTGACAGATCTTGCAATTTTCCTAAAGGCCAGAAATAATGATTTTCTATTTGAAATCTCCTGAATTTTAAATATTGATAACAAGCCAGTTAAAAAATATTTTGAACACTGTGAGAGCCAAACAGAAGATACACAACATAGGTGATAATATGATATCTTCATTTCTCATTTTATGTTCAACCTGAATCAAAATGCTCCATATGGAATTCTGTGTTCACAGGGATTGACACTGTAATTTAATATTCATTTCTGACTGATTTTTCAATTTGCCGTGGATTTACATCCTTTGGCTAAAGTCTTACTAAGCCACCTGGAGTGGCTCTCCATCAGCCAACAAGCCATATCCAGTTTAAGTGTGTTATGGAAGATTTATTTTTAAAGGAATCCCTTTATGAAATATAAATTAAGCTTCTAATGTAGACAACTGCCCTCTGATTTGTTGATCTGACTTTTCCTATGTTGGATCTTCTTTGTAAAGATAAGTCAGAATAATATCTAACTTAAAAGGTTAACATGAGGATCAAATGAAGTAACAGTGTAGTTGTTCAGAGAATGGGCTTCCAGCCAGGCAGCCTGGATCTGAAACTCACAACAGCCTGGGCTAGCTGACCATGGGCAACCTATTCACTGTTTTTGTGCCTCAGTGAGCTATAAAACAGTAGTAGTATCTAGTTCACAGGATTGCTGTGGCTCAGAGGGTAAAGAATCTGCCTGCAATGCAGGAGACCTGGGTTTGAGCCCTGGGTTGGGAAGATCCCCTGGAGAGGGCATGGCAACCCACTCCAGTATTCTTGCCTAGAGAATCCCATGGACAGAGGAGCTTGATGGGCTACAGTCCATGGGTTTGCAACGAGTCGTACATGAGTCAGTGATTAACACTTTCACTGGATTAATACATGTGAAAGTACTGGAAAAGTTAGTGCCTGGCACATACTTGGGCTTCCGTGGTGGCTCAGAGGGTAAAGCGTCTAATCTTAGCTATTACAGGCATACCTTGAAGAAAGTGAAGTTTGGTCAGAACATGGTAATAAAGTGAGCATCACAATAAAGGGTCCACACAAATTTTTCGGTTTCCCAGGGCACAAAAATGTATGGTTACACTATACTGTAGTCTATTAAGTGTGCAATAGCATAATGTTTTATATCTAGAAAAACAATAAATGTATGTTAATTTTTTAATATTTTATTGCTAAAAAATGCCAATTCGATTAGAATAGAATATCAAAGACTGCCGATCAAAGATCACCATAACAGATATAATAATTATGAAAAAGTTTGAAAACATTGCGAGAATTACCAAAATGTGACAGGACAGTGAGCAAAGGCTGTTGGAAAAATGGCACTGACAGAATTCTCAAGGCAGGGTTGCCACAAACCTTCAGTGAGTACAAAATGCAGTATCTACAAAGCACAAAAAACAAGGCCTGCCTGTAGTCAGTAGGACTGTTATTGTTATTCTCTACTGTAATTTCATTAGTTGTAACAGCAAGTTGTGGGGATTCTAGGATAATATATCTGAACTACTAGGAGATGGATGACTACCTCTATGATGTCTTCAAGAGCCAGGACAGCGTATGGCTGAAGTCTCTTTGTTGTGAAAGTCCTATTGTACATGGAGACACAGCACCAGATCAGGTGTGCTCGCCCTGAACTGTGAGATGATGCATGCATATGATGCGTGGTCAGGCTAGCTGCATTGGTTAAAAGTAGGAGAGCTTGCGCCCTTCCAGAGAAGCAGACTGCTTACTGGTTATGCCACAGGTTAATGCACTCAAACTTCCTGACTTTGAATCCTGACCCACCACTTCCAAACTGTGACCTTGGCAAAGCTACTTACCCTTTCTAAGCCTCCATTTTCAAATATGTAAAACAGGGCTAAACTCACCAAACATACCAACTCACAGGATTGTAGTTAGAATTTAAGGTAATATTTCATGCCAAGTGCTTAGGCAGTATTTGACCTATGGAAAGTGCTCAAGAAGGTTAGCTATTACTATTATTCTCAGATGGTTCAAGCTTGTGAATTTTGATTATGCACTCCAGTGACTGACATAGCAGCCTGATGCCATATGGAAAATGATTCCAAGTAGTAGAGGGATATGGTGACATGAAACTTTCCTAATGAAAAAATCTTAACCAGATGGCATAACTGTAACAAGTCTATGCTTTCCCCTGAGCCTTACCCAAAGAGACAAGCCAAAGAACAAAGGACATCACAGAAGGCAGGCCATTCTTTGTGGGCAGACAAGATCCTGTGATGACTGAAAGGCCAGCAAAGAGCTCTGCACATCACAGGAGTAAGTGCTTCATACCTATTGAAACTCAGAAGAACATGCTTCTTTAAAAAAAAAAAAATCTTTTCCTAAAAGGAATTAACAGACATCCTTCCCAACTATTTGACAGACTAGTGTTTTTACCTGTCCATAAAAATTCTGTTTTCTAAAAAAAAAAAAAAATTCTGTTTTCTGTAACACATGTAGTAAATGAAAAAAAGCATACAACTAAGGAATAGGGAACAGAAGAAAAGAATCTTTGTAAAAAAATTTAAAAAGAACTAATACTTTTAACCACACAGGCTTAAAATATTTGTCATGTAAAGACATCAGGGACAGAAAGATAAAGACCATTACAGTATACTAACACATATATATGGAACTTAGAAAGATGGTAATGATAACCCTATATGCAAAACAGAAAAAGAGACACAGATGTACAGAACAGACTTTTGGACTCTGTGGGAGAAGGCGAGGGTGGGATGTTTCAAGAGAACAGCATCGAAACATGTATATTATCTAGGGTGAAACAGATTACCAGCCCAGGTTGGATGCATGAGACAAGTGCTCGGGCCTGGTGCACTGGGAAGACCCAGAGGGATCGGGTAGAGAGGGAGGTGGGAGGGGGGATCGGGATGGGGAATACATGTAAATCCATGGCTGATTCATGTCAATGTATGACAAAAACCACTACAATATTGGAAAGTAATTAGCCTCCAACTAATAAAAATAAATGAAAAAAAAAAAGATGACCTGAATTGTGCCAGGTAGAAAGAACAACTGTGAAGACTTTTGTATAGGCTGTTCTGATAGTTTTTCCAATATGTATTACATGTGCCCATGTATTTATGAAGAGAATCATATTGAACAGGTGTTTATAATAAACTTTTACTACTTAATGGTACGTTAAAAAAAAAGAGAGAGACATCAGGGAAAGTATCTGTAGATGTCTTCAAATTGGAATAAGTTAATTGTGATTGTTGTCAGATGAACATGTGACTATTTTGGGCCTTTTAATTATACCCAAGTATAGTCTACTATAAATTTAGTACTGTCTACTTCCAGCATATTTTTAGCCATCTTTTATGCTGATAAGCTCATCGCAACATGTACTATTTGAGACAGTAATTTGTTACCTGGATGTGGACTGGAGGTGATGAGGCTCCATTCATTGATATCTGAATTGTAGCTCTGGACCTTGTCATAGGTGCAGCTGCCTCTGTATCCGCAGTGGCCGCCAATGACGTAGATAACTTCATGTAAGACACAAGCAGTAGCATTCCCCACGCCTGTGTGTTAAATTAAAATCACATCTTCAGGTTGATCTTTTGGTTTTGCAATGAATACTGGACTAAGTTTATTATTGCTTTTGTTAATATGGACATTAGACACAAGGCATTGTCCTAGGAGTTATGAAGGATAGAAAAAAAATTTTTTTTAAGGCTCCCTCAGTTTTTTTTTAAAGGGGGGGGGGTGGTGAGACATTAATACAAATAATTAGAATGCAGGGTAGAGAACTCCTGTGAGTTTTCAGAGCAAGGAGACATTGCTTTGTCTGGGGAAATCACGGCACAGTTTGACCTGGGCCTTGGTAGGTAGCCTTTGGCAGGTAGAGGTAAGAGAAAGCCATCCGAAGCGGAGGGAAAGGGGAACACAAAGACTCATTGGACAATGTCAGGTAGCCCGATTGATTCCCAGCACTTGAGCAGGCAGGTGGCACTCCTGGGGCTGTCGTGTGGGAATTAAAGCTGACGTGGTAAATTGAAGCCACATGGCAAATTGAAGCCTCATGCCCAACTAAGAAACATGCAATTAATTCAGTAGGACATTTTAAACAGAGGAAGGGAGGGACTATAGAAATAGAAGGGCAAGAGTCAGAAAAAGAGAGGTATTGGCCCAGGTGCAAAGTACCAAGGGTCTGACTTAGACTGGGCCTTGAGTATGGGGGAAGGATACCGAGGTAAGAGACACAGAAGAACAGATGGGCCTCAAAGACTGACTGCATCTAAGACAAGACTCATTCTGAGGTCCTGAGCGCAGAAAACTGGGAAACACCGATGCCACAGAAAAATAAAGAAGAAATGGATTCATCAGGGGAAGAAGATATAAGGAAGAAAAAAGTGAAAAGAAAGTGCTCAGTCATGTCCGACTCTGTGACCCCATAGACTGTAGCCTACCAGGCTCCTCCGTCCATGGGATTTTCCAGGCAAGAGTACTGGAATGGGTTGCCATTTCCTTCTCCAAGGAAGAAAGATGAGGAAGCTCATTTTAGCTGAAAACATCAGGTTAGTCTTTTAAGCAACATTTTACTTAGCCCATTCTGTGCAAGGTGCAGTTCGATCTTCCTGTATATTTCTACTCCAAAACAAAAGTGAGTTTGTAAGCAGTGCAGTTATGATGAAAGAGAAAAAAGTTAGGATTTTCTAAACAGCCAAGTATTTGGTTTTTTTTTTTGTTTGCTTTTTTTTTGTTTTGTTTTGTTTTTTGTTGTTTTTTTTTTTATTTGTTTTTAATGTACCTTTTTGGCTGTACCAAGTCCCACATGGGATCTCAGTTCCCCCAGCAGGTACTGAACCCACTTCCCATGCACTGGAAACTTGGAGTCGTAACCACTGGACCGCCAGGGAAGTCCTAAACAGTCAAGTATTTATTTCTTCTCTGTACATCCCTAAACCAAAAAAGGAAATGAATCTGAAATTTGACTCTGCCCAATTTTGGTGCTCATTACCGGGGAAAGCTGCTAGTTCATTTCATGACTACCAAATAAAACAAACTGGGGAACATAGTGTTATTCTTTCTAGAGACAAAATGGGAAACTTAAAGTTCAACATGAGTCCACCCATCAGAACCAGCTCTTGCAAAAAGTGCACATAACTGACAAAAGTGTTATCCTTCCCTGGGATGGTCAGATATAATGAAGAATCAAAATTTAAGTTAAAAAATATAAAACTCTGGAATTTCAGACCCAGCTAGGAGGTAGAGGAGGACTTCAGCATAAGAGAGTCTTCCATTCCACTCAAGGCTAAGGTGAGAATACTTGTGGCTTTCTTTACAGTGTAGACACCCTTGCTGCATTTTTCTTTCCAGAAACATTGTTTCAAATATGATTTAACAACATTTCATAAAGTAATACATTTCAACCCTCAAAGAAATATACTCTAAACTACAAAACCACTGAAACTGTGATCTTACCATTAAGAAGCAAGGCAGAAATATAGCCAGGTTTACAACAGCTGCTAAAATATTTGAACTTTCTTTGTTTCTTTCATAGGAAAGGAGTTAGGATAGTTAGAGCCACTCTAGGGAGGGGAATTAGTAAATGGGGGAGTCAAGCTCGGGCAGAGTGAAAACCAGCGCAGCAACAGCACTGCGCTTGAAGCCACTTCTCCCATCCTGCCAACTGCTGCGGAAACTTTGGGCATGCAGGAGAGAGGCTGTAACTGAATATGAAAGATATTTCTGCCCTATCAAAGCTGACACGTTCTTCTCTAAGGATGGTCATCACCAGGACTTCCCTAGTGGTCCAGTGGTTAAGACTCTGCGTTCCCAGTGCAGGGACACAGGTTCAATCCTTGGTCAGGGAACTAGATCCCAATGCTGCAATAAAGGCTGAAGATTCCATGTGCCACAACTAAGATCCAGCACAGCCAAATAAATAAAACATTTTAAGGTGTTCATGACCATAATGCCTAACACTTACTGAGTGCTTACTCTATGCCTGTCTCTGTTCTAAGTGATTCACATGCATAAATTCAATTAATCCTCTCAAACCCTAAACTGTGTAATCTTGTCACCCCCATTGTACAGATGGCAAAACTGGGGCACAGGGAGATTAAACCATTTGCCTAAGCTCACCAGCCAGTAAGTGAGAGGTCAAGATTTAGACCCAGGCAGCTTGGCCTCAGAAGCAGTGTGCCTGGTCACAAGACCATTTTGCGTCTCAGGCTTCCTGTTCTCATCCAAGGATCACACCGGGTCAGATTCCCAGACCAGGTCAGATTCCCACACCCTCGCTAGCATTAAAAAAGAAACAGAAAGGCCTGGGAAGAAACATCTGGGATAAAATGACTCAAATTTGGTAACAGCCTACCCCTTTGTGTGCAACTCCCCAGCACCAATGAATATATGTAATGAAATAAATGAGATAACAGCTTAACGTTTCTTCCAGTAGGAGGGAACAACAACAAGGCTAATCTAGTACCAAACACAGTAGAAAATACAGTGTCTATCAGACAAATACTGAGATCCAATTGTGTGCATGGCTGTGTGGGCTGTGTGCAGGAGACTGGGGATCTGCCCCTCTCCTTTACCCTCTAAGATATGACTGGAATCACAAAGAGCAGAGGCTATGTGTCCTCTAGTTTTTGAAAGAATGTAATTTGTTACACCCTACAGGGACCAAACCTTTCAAGGTTTTAACGAAAGACCTTTTAAAAGACAGATGATCAGATGATGAGGAAAAAAAATGAATATTTAAAAGCAAGATTCAAAAAGCTTGGATTTCAAGAGCAAGAAAAAAAAAAATTAAACATGAATAAAACTACCCAGTTTTTTCTCTTCATTTAGCCTTTGATTTAAATATAAATTCTTGACTGAAAGCAAGATGTAGATTCAAAACAGTCTCTAGAGTAGGCAGAATGAATTAGACTGTTTTCTTATATAAATAACATTTCTTTTCCAGCCTGGGTAGCATATTCTGACCAAATAACTCTCAGTCAAGTTGAGGACTGCTATATTATATTTTTACTTAGAACATTCTAGAAAGCATTATTTGACTTGTATAATCCAATTATAGCTCCAAGGTAGCATTCCAAAGTGATAAATTTTTTATAATGTTATCTGTGAGATAACATTTGTCTAATCTCAAACACCTAAAAAATACAGAATAAATACAGTCTGCACTTACCTTTAATCATGTTTGCAATAGGAATCCACTTCTCTTTCAATGGATCATAGAACTCAGCCTCTTCTGCTGGAGCCCCCTTTCTGTAACCACCTAAAGCATAGACACAGCCACCCAAGGTGACTGCACAGTGGTAATACCTGGCATTGAGCATTGGCAAACCTTCTGTCCATTCATCCCCTTCACTGTTATAGATCCACACTGTGTCAAGAGCTTCAATGTTATCAGTTCTGTAACCCCCGGTTACATAAATATTGGGTCCCAAACACGTAACACCATAGCTCTCCCTAGTGTAATCTGGTATTTCTGCCCCTTGTATCCAAACATTTGTCAAAGGATCCCATATGTGTACCTCTGATAAAGGGTGCCAGTAATAGCCTCCAATGATATACATTGTGGCTGTGGATCGCTGAGAAATCTCTTTATGCATGGGATTCAAAGCATTGTATATTAGAGATCGGATCTTATTTTCAGTTAATAGGCAGCTTCTTTGAAGGCCTAAAGCTGTTTTTAAATACACTGGATCTACATCTATGTTGATATAGCTTAACAGATTATATAGGCATTCAATTCGATTTTCTACATCATGAGCAGTCCACTTAATAACTGGCTCTATGACAGCTTCTTCTTTCCAAACACTGAGATTCTTTCTGGACAAGATAAAGAGAAACTTTTCAAGGCTGATTTCCAGAAATTCTTCTTGTTGCCATACTTCCTTAAACCTTGAGCACAGAATTCTTCGAGATTCCTTCTCTAGTTCTGGACACACGTGAAATTCTGCAAAGGAGTGCATTCCAATACAATTATCAATATCCAAGTGCCTTACCAAAAACTGCTCACATGCTTTCTTCACTGAAAGGAACTGTAGCAGATCGGCTGCTTCAAGCAGGCTTTGAACATTTCTTTTAGTTATCTCAATTTGGGAAGTGTACGCGTAATTTACAAGGCCTTCCAAGATATCATGGTGGATGCCAGAGATCTTTATTTTATTTTTAAATTTTTCTTTCATGTCAGCCGTGAACATTGCCTTAAAATAATTGCTGCAAGCAGCTAAAACAGCTCGGTGACAACGGAAGATTATGCCTGAAGGACACTGAAGGGTAATATCAGTAAATAATCCATCCAAGTAAAATGTTCTGAATGCATCCAGAAAATCCACTGGATGCGTGGTATCCTTGAAAAGGTAAATATAATCTTCTTGTCCTTTTAGAGCCATGGCTGCAATAAACATGAAACAAACGTGTTTTCAATTTTGCATATTATCCCAGATAATCAGTGCCCAATATTCCTGTCATTACAATGATTGATTAACATCGAATAGACAAAACTAGATAGACTAAGTTTAGCAGTCTAAGTCACAAATGCAAAACGTAGAAGACTATTTCATAATTTATATGATGGTCAATTTAATTTCAGGATAGCTCGTAGTCTGATATTAGGCCCCCGGATTATTCAGTGGTCCTCTCAAGAAGATGTTGATTTGCTACCCCATTCACCCAATCTCTTCAATCTGCCCTGAGCTAGCGGTCCTAGAGGGACCTCACATTTGACAATCCAAGCGTCCAAGGGGTCACCTCACTCGAGGCTGGACCTTGGCCGTCTCGGCTCGGCCCCAATTCAACCTTTTTCCCGAGCTCCGTCTTCCTTTCAAGTCGCATCGAGATGCCAGGAAAGGGATCATAGAAATACAACTGATTAGAAGAAATCTGGGGAAAGGGAAACCCTGTGCCTTTCTACTCAAGGAAGGACAGAAAGGAAAGCGGCCGGACGGCGGCCCCTCTATCCCCGCGCCACCTCCGCGGACTGCCGCAGGGGTTTCCGCGCGCCGCGCGCCTGGGCCCGGAGCCGGCGTTCCCGCCCGGGGACCGCCCCGCCCGGGGGTCGGCGCGGGGACTCGCTTCGAGGGCGCCGCGTGCCGTCCACTGGGCCGGGTGCCGCGTCCCTCTGTCCCGGGACGCGGCGCAGGTGTGGGGAGGGCGTCGCGGACGGCCCCGCGCTCGGCCCGGCCCGCCGCCCGCGCGGCCATTGTCTCCGCGCCTCTGCCGCAGGCGGGCTCGGAAGGCGGCGTGGCCTCGCTCCCCGCGTCCGGCCCCGCTCGCTCCCCGCCGGCTGGCCTCGGGCGGCGGGTCCGTTCCGCACCTACCTCCGGCAGTGGCTCCGGGACGCGGTGCGGACCTGCGGGCTAGCGGCGAGCGGGGGCGGGGGCGCCTCCGGACCCTCTGACCATCTTTGGAAGAGGCGCGGCGGAGGCTGCCTGCTAGTGCAGCTCCAGCCCACAAGCGGCTCCTATTTTGGTGCCCCGGCTGCTCCCCGCCTCCAACCGAACAGCCCCCCACGCGGCTGGGGCGCGGGGCCACTCGCGGGAACTCACGGGTGGCGGGGCCGCGCTGCGGGCAGGGGCGGGGTGGGCGCGCGGGCGCGCGGCTGCACTCCTACCGGAGGCTCCCCCTGCAGCAGGTGGGAAGGCTTCTCCGAGGAGACCGCCGGGGCCACTAGCTTTTCCCTCTTTCCTTAGACCTGTCTCCCTAGCCCCACCCCCCACACACAGACACTCCCGAGAGTTTTCTCTCTAGACAAACTCTCTAAGTCCTGAGTTAGAACCAGATATAGGGATTGGGGACCTCCTTTCTCCCTCCTTCAGTAGCTCTCCGCAGCCCAGGACCTAATTGTGGAGTGGAATTGGGGGTGGATGTTGGAGAGAATGCACCAAAGCTGAAGGTCTGGGGTTGAGGTTTACCTTCAAAATGCCAGAAGTAGGAGCTACTTTCCCATGAACTCCATCCCACCCTTAGGAGAGCACTCTGGAGCCCCGGGGACTAATTTATGCAGTGTGGGTTAACTTGGAGCTTTGAGAAAAACTGAAAGCAGCCAGGGCCAAGGATTCAGGTTACAGTATTTAGAATAGAGTAGCTGGAAGGAGCAGCCTCCAGTCTTTCTTCTGGTGGCAGCCAGTCCAATCATGTAAAGGTGTCTATATGCTACACCAGAAAGTTCATTTTCTTGTTCCAACAAAACCTAATATCAAATATTTTCATTTATTCAGTCATTTGCAGGACTGTATTGGGTGCCTGCTCAGGCATAGGCACCGGTAATGATGTAGTGAAAGATGGTCCATAACTTTCATGGAGTTTACAATGTAGCCCGTTGCTTCAAGGCAAATAGATGGAGAAACAATGGAAACAGTGACAGACCATTTTCTTGGGCTCCTTAATCACTGTGGACAGTGACTGCAGCCATGAAATTAAGACAGTTGCTCCTTGGAAGAAAAGCTATAACAAACGTAGACAGCGTGTTAAAAAGCAGAGACATCACTTTGCCAACAAAGGTCCATCTAGTCAAAGCTATGGTTTTTCCAGTAGTCACGTCCAGATGTGAGAATTGGGCCATAAAGAAGGTTGAGCGCAGAAGAATTGATGCCTTTGAACTGTGGTGCTGGAGAAGACTCTTAAGAGTCCCTTGTACTTCGAAGAGATCAAATCAGTCAGTCCTAAAGGAGATCAGTCCTGAATGTTCATTGGAAGGACTGATGCTGAAGCTGAAGCTCCAGCCACCTGATGCAAGCAGCCAACTCATTGGAAAAAGACTTTGATGCTGGAAAAGATTGAAGACAGGAGGAAAAGGGGATGACAGAGGATGAGATGGCTAGAGAGCATCACCGACTCAATGGACACGAGCTTGAACAAACTCTGGGAGATGGTGAAGGACAGAGAAGCCTGGCTGCTGCAGTCCATGGGGTAGCAAAGAGTTGGACATGACTTAGCAATTGAACAATAACAACAGTGTAGCCAGCTTAAGGGAGGAAGGAGACCAGGATGAAAGGAACACCAGAGGCCCAGTGTGTTTCTCAGAATATGGTCTGAGAGACAATATACAAACAGACAATGACCAGACTGTATATGACACAGTACTTTGAACAACACAAAAAGCCCAAGAAGCCAAACCACAACTTCTGCAGCAATTAGACTAGAACAATTAGACCAGCAATTAGATCAGAATACTGGAGTGGGTTGCCATTTCCTTCTCCAGGGGATCTTTCTGATCCAGGAAGTGGTCACTGACAGCCAACTTACTGATTTTTACCCCTACTTCCAACTCAGGACCAACCAGAGAAAGCCAGTTTGTTCCCCATACCAATCGCATAAAATATTCCTTGATTCTGTAGTTGGTCTGGAGCTTTATTTACCAGGCCAACAACCTCCAGTAAAGCATACTGGAGACCTGCTTCTTCTTCCTCTTTTACAAAGCTTGTTCCCTTCCCTACCTGCCTTTGAGTTTCTATCAAAGATAAATGATGTTCTGACTCTCTGGCTATAGCATGATCTGAATAAATGGCCTCTGTTCTCATTTGAGTGATTTTAGTTTAATTCCACAAGTCAGGCCATCTCAATTGAATTATGTGGGATGCTAGAATCTGCATTTAAATCAAGGGCATCAGATGATTCTTTTGCACAATTAGAATGTCGGACCTAAAATGGGAGAAAAATGAAAGATTTACTATCTCAACATTCGGTAAACAGTTTAGTAGAGAAGAAAAGTATATGAGATCTTTTTCAGGATTAACATTCTCCTGTGTCACTTATCTATCATGTAACTTAACTGAGCTTCTCAGATCCTTAATTTTCTGACTCGTAAAAGAAAATATCAGTACTTTCTCAACTAACATAAGGTTACTGGAAAGATAAAGCAAAATTATGACTGATGCTGAAACTGAAGCTCCAATACTTTAGCTGCCTGATGTGAAGAGCCAACTGATTGGAAAAGACCCTGATGCTGGGAAAGATTGAGGGCAGGAGGAAAAGGGGAAGACCAAAGATGAGATGGTTGGATAGCATCACCGACTCAATGAACATGAGTTTGAGCAAACTCCGGGAAATGGTGAAGGACAGGGAAGCCTGGCACACTGCAGTCTACAGGGTGTGAAGCATCAGACATGACTTAGCAACTAATCAAATGACCGTGAAAGTACTTAGGATGTGGTATGTAAATGTTAACTCTTATAATGAAAGAGTGTGAGTGTGTGTTAGTCACTCAGTCGTGTCCAACTCTTTGCAACTCCATGAACTGTAGCCCGCCAGACTCGTCTGACCATAGAATTCTCCAGCCAAGAATGCTGGAGTGGGTTGCCATTCCTTTCTCCAGAGGATCTTCCCAACCCAGTGATCAAACCAGGGTCTCCTGCATTGCAGGCAGATTCTTTACCATCTGAGCCGCCAGAGAAGCCCATAATGAAAGGATGTTTACACTCCTCTATCACAACCTCGATTTGAAAATTAGTATCTTATTAACATTTCTTCCAAAATTACAAACTTTGTAGTTAATTGTAATTACAGTTTGTCCTTCATAATGAGTAGTGATGTCATTGTTGGTGTTGCCATTCAAGGACACAATTGTGATTGATTGAAGAAGTGGCTGCTTGTGGCATGATGCTGTTTGTTGTACAGTAAGTATAGGCTCTATCTAACTCAAAGGAGGGCTTCTAGCATCATAATAGCATGTAAACATGTAACAAATGATTCTTGAATAACAGAATTCACTACTATATTGTCATTTGTGTAGTTATTTCAGATTGCTGCAGAGCCCAGTTAATACTTTTGCTTTCAATGCCTGACATTCGTTGGTTTTGAATTATTGCTTAAAACTATATATCAGCTACATGTCTACTATAACTAAAAGAAAAGACCGAAAAAAGTGCATATCAGTATAGAGTAGACTGCTTCAACCTGCCAGAAGAGCAATCTGCCAACAGAAGAGTATGGGCAGGAGCAGTTCCTCTTTACACATGCTTTATCAGAAAACCACTGCAAATGCTAATAGATGCAATGCACTCAGAAATATATAATTAGCGTTCATAAATCAAATAAATTAATGACACTGTTCAAGAAAACAACCATGCCATCTGTGAGTCCAAGTCTTAGGGAAATAAAGGGCCACCATAAGATGAAACTTGAAAGACTTGTGGCAGATACTGAGATTGGCATGGAGTTGGAATCCTTTGGACATCACACTGTACTTTTCAAAAGACACTTAGTTTCTAAAAATAACAATTTTGTTTGTTTTTACCTTATTAGTACACCTTTCCACTAAATGTTGCTACATCATTAAATGGTTGGTATGCTAATTGTGATATCATTATCAATACATATAAATGTGCCAGTATATACAGAAAACTTTGTGTACTTCATTTAAGCTACTCATTAAGATGAGTTGATGTTAAGTAAAAAAAAAAAAAGGTATACTTTATAAGGCCACGAATACAGCTGTATAAGTTGTGCACTGCACAATTCCAGCTCATTCCACTCAGATTGCTATGTGAACAGTCTCAGGAATTGAATGGTATAAAACCAGCACAGGTACATGGGGCTGCCCTGGAGTTGCTATGTCTTGGAAAAGCCTTTTTGGTATGCTTCCTGGAAAATAAACATTCTGATGACTGGGCAATAAGTGCTTTCACAAGTCAGAAGGTTTCCAGTTCCTTGTTTTCAACAAAAGTCAAAGAGCATTTTTGACAAATAACTTGGAAAGAATCCATGAAATGAATAGCACTGCTATAATAAAATTCCTCTCATTCCTATCTAGTTGTCTGTGTGAACACATTTTCTCAGGGACTGTATCTATAGAAATGAAAAACAGGAATATCACTGATCCTAAAGTCTGTCTCATGCCAGCAGGAAGCAATACTTAGCCAAGATACATGGTCTAAATGAAAGGAAAATAGCCCAATTCATCAGACTGAATTTTTGATAAATTTTTACTTTTGATTTAATTTAAGCATATTTATGTTCTTTGGTTAATTATAATAATCCAGTTCAGTTCAGTCGCTCAGTCATGTCTGACTCTTAATCAGCCTAGAAATTTTTTTACTATTTAAGAATCAAGAATATAAAATAGTTAAAATTCTAATTTATATATATTTTTGTTTCAGAGAAGCTTAAAAGGTACTAAGATTTTCAAGTATAAAAATATATAGAGGGAATGCAAACTAGTACAGCCACTATGGAAAACAGTGTGGAGATTTCTTAAAAAACTGGAAATAGAACTGCCATATGACCCAGCAATCCCACTTCTGGGCATACACACTGAGGAAACCAGATCTGAAAGAGACACGTGCACCCCAATGTTCATCACAGCACTGTTTATAATAGCTAGGACATGGAAGCAACCTAGATGCCCATCAGCAGATGAATGGATAAGGAAGCTGTGGTACATATACACCATGGAATATTACTCAGCCGTTAAAAAGAATTCATTTGAATCAGTTCTAATGAGATGGATGAAACTGGAGCCCATTATACAGAGTGAAGTAAGCCAGAAAGATAAAGGACATTACAGCGTACTAACACATATATATATGGGATTTAGAAAGATGGTAACAATAACCCTATATGTAAAACAGAAAAAGAGACACAGAAGTACAGAACAGACTTTTGAACTCTGTGGGAGAAGGTGAGGGTGGGATGTTTCGAAAGAACAGCATGTATATTATCTATGGTGAAACAGATCACCAGCCCAGGTGGGATGCATGAGACAAAGTGCTCGGACCTGGTGCACTGGGAAGACCCAGAGGAATCGGGTGGAGAGGGAGGTGGGAGGGGGGATCGGGATGGGGAATACGTGTAAATCTATGGCTGATACATATCAATGTATGACAAAACCCACTGAAATGTTGTGAAGTAATTAGCCTCCAACTAATAAAAAAAATATATATATATATAGATGATCCTTTCTTTGAATGTTTCCAATATGCATGAATTTCAGTTACCACCATTTTGTTAAATAATACCAATCCATCAAACAGGGTTCAAATTTTAATTACTCTTGTGTATTTTTAATAACTTTAATTGCATAAAATAGAAATTTTGCCCTCTAGCTCTTCAGTTCACAAATCACTGCATAAATAACAGATGAGCATCATGGTTAGTGACCAATCACGTCTCTTCTTTCAAAGTCCACGGTGATTGGTCACTGTGCATGTTATTCAGTTCACATACAGACAACAAAGCTTCTGGTTGTCTTGCCTCCTGTCTGTGATAAATCTGCACAGTATTTTACAAAAATAGATGATTGAAAGAGGGCACTGGACAAAGAAAATTAAAATGTAGCAAAGAACTAAAAGTGATATTGCCAAAAACAGAGCTTGAATTCAGCATAATGAAGTTCTAGGAGAGAGAGCTGAGCATGGGAACGTGGGCAGTGCCGCCAGTGAAAAGACTAGATTGCAGTCAGCTGAACTTGGTGCAGGTGAACTTTTTGACTTAAAGAGGAAAGTGGTTGTTGTCGACAAAAAAGGTAACAGTGTCCTAGAAGAAGTAATGCTGGTAAAAATTTTCACTTTCAAAAGAACTCTTGGAGATAGGTCACAACATTGAAAGTGCAAAGGATAAAATGCTGGAAGCTGATCCGAATTTAGAAGTATGACAATTCACTAAGGCATAGAAACATAATCACTCTGTATTGTAAGTTACAGGACAAAAAGAAGAAGGTGAAAACTCTTTATTCTTAATAAATGTTTTACAAAAAAAATCATACATTTATTTCCAGTGTTTCTAATTGCAGTGTGTATGTGTCAGTTGCTCAGTCGTGTTCGATTCTTTCTACCCCATGGATTGTAGCCCACTAGGCTTCTCTGTCCATGGAATTCTCCAGGCAAGAATACTGGAGTGGGTTGCCATCTTCTTCAGGGGATCTTTCTGGGAGAAGGAATTGAACCTGGGTCTCCTGCATTGCAGGCAGATTCTTTACTATCTGAGACACCAGGAAAGTGTACTAAGTAAATATTGGTCTTACTGTTTTTCATTTTCCTATACACTTATAGGAAATATATAGAAACTGTCTTCCTATACAAGTCAGTTTTTAATATTCTGACAAAAAAAACTTCAAGGTCACAGGACAATCACAGTTGTTCTTACTGATTATAAAGACTATTTTGCGTGATAATTTTGCATGTTTTCATATGAGGACTGCCTATATTTTCAGTAGGACAACATTCTCTGGGAGAAGTGGAATGGAAATACAAGCTCGAGAAAAAAATAAAGAGGGCTTCTCTGATGGTCCAGTGCTTGAGAATCCACCTGGCAATGCAAGGGATATCAGTTCGATTTCTGGTCTGGGAAGACCCCACATGCCTTGGAGCAACTAAGCCTGTGCACCATGACTACTTAGCACTCTAGAGCCTGCAAGCTGCAACTACTGAAGACTGTGCTCCGAGAGAAGAGAAGCCACTGCAGTGAAAAACCCACACACGACAATGAAAAATAGCTCCCCCCTGCCACAACTAGAGGAGAAGGCAATGGCGACCCACTCCAGTACTCTCGCCTAGAAAATCCCATGGACAGAGGAGCCTGGTAGGCTGCAGTCCATGGGGTCGTGAAGAGTCAGACATGATTGAGTGACTTCACTTTCACTTTTCACTTTCATGCATTGGAGAAGGAAATGGCAACCCACTCCAGTGTTCTTGCCTGGAGAATCCCAGGGACGGGGGAGCCTGGTGGGCTGCCGTCTATGGGGTCACACAGGGTCGGACACGACTGAAGTGACTTAGCAGCAGCAGCCACAACTAGAGAAAGCCTGCATGCAGCAACCAAGGCCTACCACGGCCAAAAATAAATAATAAATCTTTAAAAAACAATAAGATAAAAATTTCCCACTGTTAAAGAACAACTTGTTTATGTATTTTTAAAGGAACTATGGTAGGTTTCAAATAACTATAGTTGGCTTTCACTAAATAGATTTTAAAGAGTTATTTTAAAGTCTACTAAAAAGTCATTATTTATAATATTCTAGAAATTACAACCTTGGAAAATGTTTTAACTTATAATGAAAAGTTTTCAATATCAATCTAAAAATGTGGAAGTGAGTCTATATGTTACTTTTGGGGTACTTGTTCAAAAAACACATGAAAGACCACTGGCTCATTCTCAAAATAGGAACTAGCTTACTACTCTTTGAGGGAGGGTCATTTAAAAGATAGTGGTTCACTGAGGATATGTTTTTGGGTGCCACAGTTAAAGCTAAATTTCAGATAAAATTAATACAAGGCAGAAGATAATAAACTAGGGCCTTTTTCAATTAGAAAAAAAAAAAAAGAAACCCAATTCTTCTGGCTAGAGAAAGTACCATGTGATTCTCCAGGCAAGAATACTAGAGTGGGTTGCCATTCCCTTCTCCAGGGGAACTTCTTGGTCCAGGGATTGAACTCAGGTCTCCTACCACAGGTGGAACTTTACAGTCTGAGCCACCAGGGAAGCCATTCTTCTGGCTGAAAAGTGTGAGTCACACAGTCGTGTCTGTCTCTTTGGGACCCCATGGACAACAGAGCCCGTCAGGCTCCTCTGTCCTTAGAATTCTCCAGGCAAGAATACTGGAGTGGGTAGCCATTTCCTTATCCAGCGGATCTTTCCTACCCAGGGATCAAACCTGGGTCTCCCACATTGCAGGCAGATTCTTTGCCATCTGAGCCAGCAGGGACCCAGAAAAAGTAAGAGCACTGGCTCAAATCAACCAAGACAGACATATACTCTCCTAAGTCACAGATTAAAACTGTCCGATGACTCTCTATTTCATTCAGTAAAAATCAAAGTACTTACAAGGGTCTCCAGCACCCCCTTACCCAGCCCAGCATCTCCCCTCACCAGGAATGGGTTGCCTCAGGGTCTCACTGCTAGCTATTCCTTTTGCCTGCCCAGCTCTTTTCCCGAAAATACTATATGAAATACTGGTCACTCACCTCTCCTGGATTTTTTGCTCAAATATCAACTTCTTAACAAGGTCTTTTTTTTTACCAAACTATTTAAAATTATCTCCACATCCTACCTGTTATTCCCTATTCCCCTTCCCAGCTTTAATTCATAATCCTTATTACCATCTATAATATCATATATTCTGCATATTTTTTAGTTCATTGTGAGATTTCTCCCACTAGAACATCAGTTCAGTTGCTCAGTCATGTCCGACTCTTTGCAACCCCATGAACCGCAGCATGCCAGGCCTCCCTGTCCATTACCAACTCCCGGAGTTCACCCAAACTCATGTCCAACTAGAACATAAACTCCATGAAAGCAGTGATTTTGTGTTTTGCTCACTGTATATCCCCCATTCATTCTAGTATTCCTAAAACAGTGTCTGCCACATAACAGGTACTCAATATTTTATACCAGTGAAAATATGAGCAGATTATAAGTAAGACTTTTGGAATTTGCTTTAAAAACTCGCTCAGGGCTCAGAGTTCTCCAAGAAATTATATAAATGACAATCCACAGACAGTGCCTTCCTGTAGAACACGATCTAAAAGTTTTGTGCTTTTCTTCATTTTCAAATTCAAAGCATCTGGTTTATTTTTTTATTAATTAATTAGTTTATTTTTGGCTGTGCTGGGTCTTCATTGTGCACACGAGCTTTTCTCTAGTTACGGACAGCAGAGGCTACTCTCTAGTCGCAGTGCTCTGGCTTCTCATTACAACAGCTTCTCTTGTTGTAGAGCACAGGCTCGAAAGCATACAGGTTTCAATAGTTGTGCCTTCTGGGCTCTGGAGCTCAGTAGTTGTGGTGTGTGGGTGTAGTTGCTTCACAGCATGTGGGCTCTTCACAGATCAGGGATTAAACCCATGTCTACTGCCTTGGCAGGCAGAGGATTCATTACCACTGAGCCACCAGGGAAGCCTGCATCTGGTTTATATATCTCTTCGTTTTCCTTCTCACTCACAGCATGCTTAGGAGGTCTTTATCACTTCTACCTTGACTTACTGCAAGACTTTTCTGTGTCAGTCTCTTCCTTTTCCTCCCAAGCTGTACATTACCTTTCATACCACCTGA
Organism: Cervus canadensis; assembly: GCF_019320065.1. NCBI lineage: Eukaryota > Metazoa > Chordata > Mammalia > Artiodactyla > Cervidae > Cervus > Cervus canadensis. The sequence continues at coordinate 49,574,667 of NC_057400.1, read as the reverse complement.
ATACAGCTTTCTTGACATCACTTCCCTTTACTTGCTCCCTTAAGAGGTACCTGGAAGAAATGCAGACTCCATTGATTAGCTTACAAATCTGTCCATAAATTGGCCAAATCCTACTTACAAAGCTTTATTCCACTACTCCCCAGTTTAAACATTTAACTTCATCAGGCCAGATATTAATACATCATCACTACCTAAAGATTATGCTGTACCCATCCCCATCTTGGCTCACATTATTCCCTTCATCTGGGAAACTCTATCAAGTCCTTCCCATTTTTCCAGGTCCTTCCCATGCTGAAGGTATAGATCACAGTCTACCTCTTTCATAAAGCTTCTATCACAGTTAATCAATCGAGTGAAAACAAAACACAAACTGTATGGTCATCTAGTCCTTCCTTGACTTAAACACTTTTTATGCTGAGTACTAAGATGCTTTATGAAGCATACTTGGGAATTATGAATTACATGTAAATGTATCTCACCTCTTCAGTCAAACTGTAAGTACTTTGAAGGACATCATTCTTTGTAAGACATAGTCCTACACGTCTTAAATGTCCACAGGTTTTTGTTTTATTTAGGTTTGCTTTCTTCCACATATTAGACTCTCAAAATATTTGCTTACTGTAGTATTTTTATCCCCTCAAAAATTGTTCAATAGGATATTTTTCTGGATTTAAATCTGAAAAAGGTTAACTTGTTAATAAATCCCTAAAAGAACATATTCTCATATTGAACTGAGGAAAGTAAAACATTGCATAGACCAAGTTGTGAAAAGAGTTGAGATTTTTGGTATGTAACAAAATCCAGAATATGGCTGTAGAGTGGTAGAAAAAAAACATGAATGAGCAAGGTTTCCAGTTTGCAAAGTTTTAAAATCCTATGTGACAAATGTTAGTTTAACTGTAACCATTTTTTACTAGTTGTTTAAACATGAATCTGAAAATTTATTATTTGAATATAAAAGACAAACTAATTTTTTACTAAGTAATATCTTCCATAAACAATGAGTGTTTCTAAGAATTTCTGTGTTAGGAAACATTTCTGTTAATGTTTTGTTTCAATATGAACCATCATCACATAGATATCAGATTGTATGACATAAACAAGTAAGATAGATTTAGCTTTTGGCCAGAAATATATTATTCCATAAGCCCTAGTAGAGCACATCAAAAAATCTCTCTTCAACAGAACCATCACACTGTCCACCTGAAAAAGAAACCCACCAGAAGGTAGGTTTTAAATGATAGGGTTTTAGGTAAAAGAGTTAAGGCAATTAATTATTATTAATATATTCCCTATAGCTGGTCTCATCTAAAGATGTGCTGTGGGGTTGTTAAGTCAGTAAAGGGCTCTCCCTCTCATCTTCTGAAAGAAAAAAGCATATCTCATAATCGAGGTAGGAAGCGGCTGTAAATTGCAGTCCCATTATCACACTATTAGCAGAGCTCGGTCTGGGGCCTGCCTGTGATATGCCAGCTGTCCCCTGGAAGCAGCTTATGAGACTACAAGTGAAAATCTTTTCTAACTCTCCTTTAGGACTAGTACAAACTAGGAGCTAAACAAAATTCAAATGCTATGACAGTAAATGAATATGTGGGCATATCAGAGAGAACATTTTTTAAAAAGTAGAATAAAGATGTAATTATAACTCATATTATAAAAGACTGTACTTGTACTACAAAAGCAGATTGAAAATAATAGATTTGTTGTGCCACAGTACATATAATATATAGGAATTTCCAGGTGGTGCTAGTGGTAAAGAACCCTCCTGCCAATGCAGGAGATGTGAGATACACAGGTTTGATCCCTGGGTCAGGAAGATCCCCTGGAGGACCTTCAATGGCAACCCACTCCAGTATTCTTGCCTGGAGAATCCCATGCACAGAGGAGCGTGGTAGGCTACTCCATAGCATCACACAGGGCCAGACAGGACTGAAACAACTTAGCACAACACATATAATAGATGGGTAGGAAAAGAAGCCTAATATGTATCTAATGCATGAAGGAAGTGACTGAGCTAGGCATCAAAAATATTAAACACATAGGTGGTGATTGCTATGATGTGACAAGGCTGTGGACTTGGTCAGAAGGAAATTATTACACGGGGGAAAATATTTTGGATCTGTCACTGTAAGAGTAGCAGTATTCTGTACGTACACTTGTGTATCTTCACTTCACCCAGAGATAAAGCGTACAGACTTTCAGTCATTAAGTAGTTCTCAAACAGGGATTATTGGCAATGTCTAGAGATGCTTCTGGTTATCACAACTTGCCAGTGAAGTGAAAGTTGCTCAGTTGTGTCTGACTCTTGGTGACCCTATGGACTATACAGTCCATGGAATTCTCCAGGCCAGAGTGGGTAGCTGTTCCCTTTTCCAGGGGATCTTCCCAACCCAGGGATCAAACCCAGGTCTCCCGCATTGCAGGTGGATTCTTTACCAGCTGAGCCACAAGGGAAGCCTAAGAATACTGGAGTGCGTAGCCTATTCCTTCTCCACCGGGTCTTCCCACCCCAAGAATCAAACTGGGATCTCCTGGATTGTAGGCAGATTCTTTACCAACTGAGCTATCATGAAAGCCTGAAAATGAAAGTCGCTCAGTAGTTTCTGACTCTTTGTGACCCCATGGACTATACAGTCCATGGAATTCTCCAGGCCAGAATACTGGAGTGGGTAACTTTTCCCTTCTCCAGGAGATCTTCCCAACCCAGGGATCGAACCCAGGTCTCCCACATTGCAGGTGGATTCTTTACCAGCTGAGCCACAAGGGAAGCCCAAGAATGCTGGAGTAGGTAGCTATCCCTTCTCTAGCGGATCTTCCCAACCAGGAATCAAACCAGGGTGGTCTCCTGCATTGCAGGTGGATTCTTTACCAACTGAGTTATGAGGGGAGCCCTAACTTGGCAGGAGGGGTGCTAATGGCATCTAGTGAGTAGAGGTCGGGAATGCTGCTATTCTACAATGTACAGGAAACACACACTCCTCCCCTGGCCCCCAAAAAGAAATCGTCCAGCCCCAAAAGCCTATATAGTGCCAAAGGGGAGAAAGCCTATACCAGTTCCCACTCTAGCAGTTAATTTCTATGTCTAGGAACTCCTCTTTGATGATCAAGTTCATATGAGCTGTGGTAGGCTATTCTGTAGCGGTAAGCCTGAGCATAACCACATTTTGGCTGCTCATTTAGAGAGGCAGGCTGGACTCACCTTTAGGAACTAAACTGATTTTCAGGTTATTTCTATGGCACCCGGACTTGGCCTGTAAGCCAGTCAAGATTGCTTTCTGGGTTTTATTGTCTTTATAGGAAGTGGTGCTAGATTCAGCAACTTAGGCAGTCAAGTGGTAACTAAGTATTAAGAAGCATTTTATCTATGAGTGTGTCAGAAAAGCAGAATCTCAAGTCCCACCCCAGAACTATTGAAAACAATTTGTATTTTAACATGATCCCCAGCAAAGCACTGTTCTAATACACACTGAGGAAAAAAGGAAAAGAGAAGAAAGACAATGCTTATAAGAGCAAAATGAGATAACCGGTGACTTGATCCTGAATATAGTCTTGTGTCCAGTTAAAGGACAGTCGTAAAGGTCCGAGAGGATTATGAGTAGGTCAGAGAAGAGTCATGAATATAAAAACTGCCTTCTGATAATCAGATAAAGAAGTCATAGTTATTTAGCTCAAAGACAAGAAAACTAAGCAACATGAAGAGTTCAAACCTGTGACCTATTAATATGCTAAAAAATTAAAAGCAAGGTTGATCCCAAAATGGTTTTGCAGTAAAAGGAAAACCTCCTTCTAAAGGCCTTAAAAATAGGATGAGTTAACCTTATTTAGAGGATAGCTACTTAGTCAGTTCAGTCGTTCAGTCGTGTCTGACTCCTTGCAATCCCACGGGCTGCAGCACACCATAGACAGAAGATAGCTCCCTGCAGCCAAGACTAGAGAACACTTAAATTCATGACATTACAGAATTTTAGAACTGGAAGGCAGTTAGGGATAAAATTCGCTCAGTCTAGTCATTTTACAGAAAGTAAAATGAATTCCAGAGAAGCAAAATAATTCACCAAAATCACAGAGCTATTTACCAGTTAGAACTGGGACTAGTGTTCATGTTTCTTATTTCAACATCACCTAGTTCTGAAGAATTCTTTTATTACTTGGTTCTGTGACCTTCCCAAGCTTGTTTTCTTATATAAAAATGTTGGAGCAATATTCCTATTTTAAAAGATAGTTGAAAATAAAATGAGTTTATACTTAAATTACATATGTAGCTTGAAGTGAAGTGAAAGTCGCTCAGTCATGTTAGACTCTGCGACCCCATGGACTATACAGTCCATGGAATTCTCTGAGCCAGAACACTGGAGTAGGTAGCCTTTTCCTTCTCCAGGGGACCTTCCCAACCCAGGTCTCCCATATTGCAGGCAGATTCTTTACCAGCTGAGCCGCATGGGCAGCCCAAGAATACTGGAGTGAGTCGTTTATCACTTCTCCAGTCGATCTTTCCCAGCCAGGAGTCAAACGGGGGTCTCCTGCATTGCAGACAGATTCTTTACCAACTGAGCTAACAGGGAAGCCCTGTTACATACCTTCCTAATATAGTAGCTTATATTCCTAATATATACCCTCCTAATATAGTAGCTTATAGCGTATACTTTCCTAATAGCTTGTAGCTTATACCTTCCTAATACAGTGACCATGTCAGACTTCAGTACTGTTCTCTTATTTTACTGTATGGATTCCTTAAAGGACAAGGATCTTTCCTGTTTTCCTTCCTCCCAACTTCCCTCCCTCCCTCTTTTCCTTCCTTTCTTCCTTCCTCTTTACCATTATTAATTTTTTAATCTCTTCATTCCATTTAAAGTGCAAAACTGTAAATTTAAAAAATTTACCTTAAAGAATATTAATACAGGTAAATACTTAGGCTATAATTTTAAGTGATAAAAGCAATGTAACAATTATAAATAATCCATCTATGTCAAAGAGCACATATATATATATATATATGTATATATATATATAAGAGACACACATACACATACAAATACACAAACACATTTGGGGAAAATTCTGAAAGGATTTGGTGTATGGTGACATTATAAGCAATTACTTTGCAAATGTCACCCAAGCAGTGAAGCGTCTGGACAGTAGTAAGCAGTGCTTGGCAAAGTTTTATCTAGAAGTTGCTGGAGAAGGTCTGGGAAGATTTGGCTGCACGTGTGACCTGTGCAGTCAGAAGGATCCCACTCTTGGTTTAATGCTTTGGTGTCTTGAAATCCTTAATAATCTTTGAACAAGAGGTTTCATATTTTCACTGTGCTTTGGGTCTCATGTTTAGTCAGTCCTGTGTGAGCAGGTTAGGGTTATAGGGTGTGCTCTGTCTCAAGAGGTCTTGATTTCTTTAAATTTATTTTTCTTTTTAAAGAAGTACAGTCATATTATAAAAAATTAGAGAACATATTAGCAGGAAAAATTAAGTCCCTGTTAAAGCTCTCAAAGGCAGAGACATTTTCACGAGCATCTCTCCATACATCACAATGATGTTCAGTGTCTGGTCAGAAGAATAAAAAGTAATTTGTTACTTTATAGTTTAAATTGCCAAGCAATTTATTACAAAACAGCTATGTGTATGAAAATCAGACTTTTCCTTGAGATTAGCTATTGTGTTAGTTTTTACTGCTGTGTAACAATTAACACAAATTTAGCAGTTTAAAACAACACAAAAACATTGTCACAAGTATCTGTAGGTCAAAAATCTGGGCACAGTGTGGCTGGGTTCTCAGCTCAGGGTCTCACCAGGCTGAAATCAAGGTGCCAGCCTGGGCTGTGTTTCTCACCTGGGGCTCACAGTCCTCTTCCAGACTCACATGGCTGGTGGCAGATTCATTTCCTTGCAGTTTATTGTAGGATTGTAGTCGCTGTTTCTTTGTTGGCTGTCAGCCAGAGGCTGCTCTCAGCGCTACAGGCTGTCCACATTCCTCATTATATGCCTTCTTCCATCTTTAAACCAGCCATGACATGTTGAATCTTTCTTGTGGTTGAATCACTGACTTCCTTTTCCGCCACCAGCCAGAAAAACTCTGCTTTTAAAGGGCTCTTGTGTTTAGGTCAGGTCCAACTCAGACAATCTATTTTAAAGTCAATTGTGCCATAAACCATAACCTAATCGCAGTAGTAAAATACATCAAATTCACAGTACTAGGGATTATGTTTAGCGTGTACACCAGGGCATGGGACATCTCAGGGACCATTTTAGAATTCTGCCTACCACGGCTATCCTAGAGTCTCCTGTGAAGAATAGGAAGTTCCTCTACTTCTGTGTTCAATCCTATTATGATATTAATAGTCTTTCTCAATTTCTATTTTTAATTCTAGCATCTATATTAGCTCACAGTTTAGCAGCCATGGAAAATCTGCTTAGCTTTGAGGGAAACAGAGATTCTTTTGCTTTCAAAGGAAAATTTTTAGAGAACAAGAATCTTACATTTTAAAAATCCTAATTAGTTAGTGTGTATCAATATATTTGTTTCATTAAATCTAACATAATCTAATGAGATAATAAGGTACATACTAAATTTAGATGTTTGTATTTTAAAATAAAGATTAAGAACAAATTATCTAGAAATAAAACAAGGTTTAGAAAAGATGAACACAATATTAATACAAACAATATTTATCACAGATATAACAATAGTAGTATCTTCCATATACAAAGTGCTCAGAAAAAGATAAGCAGAACATAGATCTTATAGATAAATAAGCAAAGGACATGTCCAGACATTTAAAAAGAGGAAATAGAACTAACTTAATAAAGTTGGACCTTAGTGAACTAACATTGAGTGTATAGTATGTGCGTGAGGTGCTGGCATAAATGAGAAGTGCTATGCTTCTATTCAGATCCAGACACTGTTATGGTTGTGGCCAGCATCCATTCTTATTTGGTACTTCTGTTTTTACTAGCTGGTTCCTGTGCTGTAGTAGTTGCTAAATATATTGACTATTACCACCGATTGTGTGCAAAACGCTCTATTACCTATAGCAGGCTGAATAATGGCCACCAAAATGTATCAAGTCCTAATCCCTGGAACCCATAAATGTTCCCTGGAACCCGTAAATGATCGCAAAGAGTTGGACACGACTGAGCGAGTGAACAGTAAGGAAAATGGGCCTTTACAGATGGAAGTTAAGGATCCTGACTCGGGGAGACTGTCCTGGATTATCTGGTTAGGCTCTGAATGCAATTACAAGTGTCCTTATAAGAACAGGGCAGAGGGAGACTTGACACAGACCAAAGAGGCGAGAGCAATGTGGTCATGAAGGTAAAGACTGGGAGGATGATGCAGCCACAAGCCAAAGAGAACAGGCAGCCACTAGAAGCTGGGGGAAACAATAGATTCTCCCCTCAAGTCTTTAATGGAAGGTTGTCCTGCTGACACCCAGGTTTCAGCCCAGTGAAACTGTTTGTGTTTTTAGCCTCTGGAACTGTGAGTGTTTTACGCTACCCAGGTTGTGTTACTTTGTTAGAGCAGCCATAATAAGCTAATAGCATGTACAATTCAATATACCTTTACAACAATCTTAGGGGTGGTAGGTACCATTATCATTGCCACATAAAGGATAAGAAAATTGAGATGTTTGGAGGCCAGGAATTAACCAAATCCAGGGCTAGAATTCAAATTCAGGTCTAACCAAGAGCAGAGCTTTTAATCACCATGTTAAATTAGGAATTAAAAATGAGATACTACAATTTCCCAGGAACTGGGACTGGTCTAACCATCCCACTATAAACAATAAGAAAACTTGACAAAATATATGAAATAGGAGTTTCCAGGCACTGAACAACAGGCAGCACAGGAATGTGATCCGTAAGAGAAGAGAAAACAAATGAGGTAAGTCCTATAATTGCCTGCATTCCTGCCTGGAGACATTTTCCAGCCTGAGGTGCAGGCAAGGGGAATCCCAAGCAGACCACAGTAGTCTCACTGAGTTGAGGAGTTGGAGGTAAGTTTGGGGAGGTAGAACTGGCTGGAATTTGTAGGACAGAGTACCAGATAGGAAGGAGCTAAATGGAGAAAGAGTTTCAGAAATCTGTAAGAGGAATTGTCCCCCTGACTCTATGGTTAGATACTAAGACACACATGCATAGGGTGAAACACTGTTAAGTCTGGCAAAGAATGATCCCAAGATCATCACAAATTAAGTTATTCCCAGAGTTCACACAGAGCTGGAAAAGATCTAAGTTCCAATTGAAGCCAGAGAAGTACATGCTTTTTTACATTGGGAAACAAAGAAGGAAAGGGGACAAAAAATGCTTATGTTAAGAGAGGCAGAAGAAAAAAATTAAAAAGATGGCTAGATAGAGGAATGGACAGCTATGTGATAAAACAAGCAGAGTAAAATGTTAATGTAAAATCTAGACAGCAGGTATCCATGTGTTTACTGCAAAATTAAAGGACTGATAGGGCAGTATTATGAAAAACTTTATGCCCATAAATTTCACATGAAATGGACAAAGTCCTTGAGAGACACTTTACTGGCTTAAAAGCATATCCAACATCCTTCAACTCCTCCCTCAAAGTACAGTTTAATTCCCCTCCCTTTGATTGTGGGCTTGACTTTGTATTGGTTTAACAAATAAAATATGGTAGAATTGATGATGTTTAATTTCTGAGACTACATCACAAAGGCATTGTGGTTTCCTCTTTGCCCTCTTTCTTGGATTGGTCACTTGGCAGGAAACTATGTCTTTAGGATATTCAAGCAACACTTTGAAGACACCCATGTGGTTGGAAATTGATACCTTCTGCCAACAGTCAGCAAAAAGTTGAGATTTCTAAAAACAATCATTGAGAAACTGAGGCCTCCTGCCAAAAACCATGTAAGCCAGCCACCTTGCAAGAAGATCCTTCAGCTCTAGTCAAGCTTTCATATGACTAGAGCTGGAGGTGATACCCTGACCTGAGATCCTGAGCCAGAATGATACAGTTAAGTGCCCCTGAGCCAAAGGAACTGTGAGATAATTAATGCTGAGTGGTAACCTGTCAAATTCTGAGGGTAACTTACTATGCAGCAAAAGATAACAAATACTGTCACACACTGCCAAAGCCTACTCAAGAAATACTATACAACCTGAATCTATAAACAATTAAGGAAATTGAATGAGTAGTTAAAAATCTTCCAACAAAGAGAACTCCAGGTTTAGATGTCTTCACTCTTCAACTTTATCAAACATTTAAGAAAATATCAGCTGTTATAATTGTTGCTCCTTTCAAAGTCATCTTTTCCCCCTCTTTAGCTGCTTTATGCTTTTTCCATCATAGATTATTGGTAGTTTTAAAAGGATGTGATTTCATGTGGTTTTCATTTTCCTGTTTGTGGTTCATAAGAACTCTTGAACATGTGGTTTGATGTCTTTCATCAACTTTATAAGGTTCTCAGTCGTTATCTTCAAATATATTGCTTGTTTCATTTTCTCCTTTCTTTCTGAGACACCAATTTACTATGTTAGATCTTCCTATATCTTACACCTCTTAATTTCTCTTCTGCATTTTCATTGTTTTGTCTTTCTCTGCTATATTTGTGTATTTTCTTCTAACTTGTGTTTATTCACTAGTTCTCTCTTGAGCTATGCCTGTTCTATTATTAAATCCATCCATCAAGATTCTAATTTTAGTCATGGTAATTTTAGTTCTAGTATTTCCAAATTATGTAATTTTCAGCTCTGCCAAAATTCTCATAAGTTTAGTTTGTATCTGAAAACTCCAATTCCTGACGGTCATGCAGATATGTTTAAGTAAAAGCTTCTGCTGGTGTTCATTTTTATCTATTGGTGTGGCTACTTTTTACCACATGCCCTACATTATACTTACAAAACTGTTTAGATTTTGCAACCTACTGCATTAATTTGGCATTGCTACAAACAGTATTACCACAAACTTAGCATATTCAAACAATATACATTATCTCATATAGTCTATAGTGACCGGGATAAACACAAAGGTGTGGTCACTCACCTAGGGAGTGAGACATCCTAGAGTGTGAAATCAAGTGGATCTTATTACAAGCAAAGCTAGTGGAGGTGATGGAATTAGTTAAGCTATTTCAAATCCTAAAAGATGATGCTGTTAAAGTGCTGCACTCAATATGTAAGCAAATTTGGAAAACTCAGCAGTGGCTACAGGACTGGAAAAGGTCAGTTTTCATTCCAATTCCAAAGAAGGGCAGTGCCAAAGAATGTTGAAACTACTGGACAATTGCACTCATTTCACATGCTAGCAAGGTTATGCTGAAAATCCTTCAAGCTAGGTTTTGGCAGTATGTGAACTGAAAAATTCCAGATGTACAAGCTGAGTTTAGAAAAGGCAAAAGTACCAGAGGCCAAACTGCCAACATTCGTTGGATCATAGAGAAGGCAAGGGAATTCCAGATAAACACCTACTTCTGCTTCATTGACTACACTAAAGCCTTTGACTATGTGGATCACAACAAACTGTGGGAAATTACCAGAGATGGTAATACCAGATCACCTTTCGTCTCCTGAGAAACCTGTGTGTGGGTCAAGAAGCAACAGTTAGACATTACATGGAACAACCTGACAATTTGATTGGTTCAAAACTGGGAAAGAAGTACAAGGCTATATATTGTCACCCTGCTTATTTAATTCTTATGCAGAGTACATCATGCAAAATGCCAGGCTGGATAAATCACAAGCTGGAATCAAAATTGCCAGGAGAAATATCAATAACCTCAGATATGCAGATGATACCACTCTAATGGCAGAAAGTGAAGAGGAACTAGAGAACCTCTTGATGATGGTGAAAGAAGAGTGAAAAAGGTGGTGGGGGAGGGGAGTGCCGGTGTGGGGACAGGAAAAAAAAAAAAAAAAGAGTGAAAAAGCTGGCTTAAACTAAACATTCAAAAAACTAAGATTACGGCACCTAATCCCATCACTTCACGGCAAACAGAAGGGGAAAAAGAAGAAGCAGTGACAGACTTTATTTTCTTGGACTCCAAAGTCATTGCAGATGGTAACTGCAGCCACGAAATTAAAAGATGCTTGCTCCTTGAAAGGAAGGCTATGACAAATCTACAATGTATTAAAAAGCAAAGACATCATTTTACTGACAAAGGTCCATATAGTCAAAGCTATGATTTTTCCAGTAGTCATGTACAGATTTGAGAGTTGAACAATAAATAATACTGAGCGCCTTCGAACTGTGGTGGCAAGAGAAGACTCTTGAGAGTCCCTTGGACAGCAAGGAGATCAAACCAGTCAATCCTAAAGGAAATTAACCCTGAATATTCATTGGAAGGATTGATGCTCAAGCTGAAGTTCCAATACTTTGGCCACCTGATGCAAAGAGCTGACTCATTGGAAAAGACCCTGATGCTGGGAAAAATCAAAGGCAGGAGATGGGGATGACAGAGGATAAGATGGTTGGATGGCATCACCAACTCGATGGACACAAGCCTAAGCAAACTCTGGGAGATAGTGGACAGGGAAGTCTGGCATGCTGTAGTCCATGGGGTCACAAAGAGTTAGCGACTAAACAATAGCAACTAAACTAAACACAACTTAGCGACTAAACAATATTCTGTAGATCAGGAGTCCAAGCATAGCTCAAAAGGGCCTGTTTCAGGGTCTTACAAGGTTAAATCAAGGTGTTAGCCTGAGCTGTGATCTCAGCTGAGGTTCCACTACCCAAACTCACATGGTTGCAGTATTCAGTTTTCTGTAGACTTTTGGACCTAGGACCTACTTCTTGTTATCATTTGGAGGCCACCCTCAGTTGTTTGCCATGTGGCCCTCTCGGAAGGCCAGTTCATAACATGGCAGCTTGCTTCTTCAAAATCACCAAGGGAGAGAGTTTATTAAGATCAACATAAGAATCTGACAATATAATCATATACAGATTAATAACATATCCCATCATCTTTGTGGTAATGTATTGATTAGAAGCAAGTCCTCAAGTCCTATCACCTTCTCCACACATACACAGAGCCAAGGCCAGCTTATAATTATGGGGGTTACCTTATAGACTGCTCACCATACTAAGGATAGTAACTTCCTCGTAAGACAGTTCAGATTTGCTTTAGCCAAGCATCTGGGAACTCTAAAAACTGTAGATAACTTCAGTCCAATTTCAGGGATTGAGAGTATTCAGAGGTGAGCTGCCTGCCCTTTGAAGCCCTGCTTACTTCTGTTAAGTAAGAAGCAAGCATGTCACTGTTACACATCATGGGCAGCCTTCTGGGATCATTATTCAAAGAGGAAGAGTTTATCACCGCAGGCCTCATACCTCAATACCTCTTCCCTCAGGTCCCAATAAATTGTCAAGATAGCAACTTCGTATCTCAGATGCCATTCAGAGAATGCCCAGCCCTTTCAGGGAAAAGCAGCTCACTACTTAAGTTCTTAGGGTTCCTTAGTAATTTTTTATCATCATCAGTTCTCTCATGTCTTTAAGCAGATATTTTAAAAATCTGTTTAGTTATCAGCTTTCCAGATGCAAGCTGTAGAAGATCTGGTCCAAATTACTTGATCTGTAACAACTACAGAAGAAAGTCTTATGGTTTTTTTAACATCTATAATTTATCATTTGCTTCAACTTGTAGAGAAATCCCAATTTATAACAGTGTTTCAACATAATCTAACCAGTTAATTTAAAGCAAGACAAAGTTTACTTTCTCAACTTGGAAAAAAATAAAAGTACCAATTTTTTTCCCATAAAAGTACATTGAACATTTTTATTTCTGGAGCTTTCCATATGGAAAACAAAATCCTAACATTATTATATAGCGAGTATTTATGCCTACAACATGTGAACCTAGAAATTAACATGGTACTACAAAATGTTCTAGGTCAGTTGACATTTTGCTAATATCCCTATATAAAACAGCTTCTTAAATGCTGAATATTCCTACAAATTATGTATTACATCACTCAATACTTAACTGCCAAAGAGTAATAACATACTGATTAAATCAGCATTCTGGAGTTATAGTCTGTGATGATGATATTAATTTAAAATATTTGCTTCTGTAAATGACATTCCAATCACTTCTCCAAACTTATTCCTGACTTAGTTCTAGAAGAGGAAATAAATTACTTTGAATAAATAAAATAAAATAAAGTATTTGGCCTTTCAATAAATAAATAAATAAAATATTTGGCCTTTCAAAGATTTAGAAAATTAATATCATTTGAACTTATAATGTTCAGCAAGTTTTAGCACGAGTGATTTTGTTTCACAAGGCTTATCCTTTACATAAACTGTTCATTCTCCATTTTTGTAATCATTTGTAGTAATTTTTTTTAATAAAATGCATTGTTCAAAGTTTTCTGAGAAATGGGATTTGCAGTTATCTCCTACACCCAAAGCATATTACTTATCATTTATCAATTGTGTGAATTTCCCTTCTTCATTTGTATTCCAAATATACGAAGTTCAAGTAAAAAATAAATAAATATTTGAAGAACATTAATTTGTATTTCATTTCAAAAGGAAATTGTGAAATTGATGAAAACTGGGACAAGATAATGAATTCTTATCTCTAAAATTAATTGATTTGGAACTAGTGAATTCTTATGTGAATTAAGAATTAGGTTATATTTTTAAGATCTGTAACTGCTAGATATGCTTTGGAAATAAATACCTAAGTGAAACTCAGACTATTCTCTCTGGGAATAAATTTAAAAATATAATCTGTCTATTAACCATCTTTGGTAGAGACCACTAGTTGCACTTACCTCAATTTTGTACTCCATTTTCCCCCAATTTTTCCTAGGCATATGACCATCTGGAATAAAAGCTACATTTTTCATCCTTCCTTGTAGTTAGGTATTGTAAGTTTTGACCAATGAAATTTAAATGAGGTTGCAACCTTCTCTCACTATCCTCCTTGCTGGCCAGAATGTTGATGTAACAGATGGAGTTTGAACAGCAATCTTGGATCATGAGTTGGAAGCCAAGTGCTGAGGTTGGTAGAGCAGACAGACTTTGAGATACTAAATTCTGAAATTCTTTTAAGTGAGAGGAAAAACTCTTTCTCTTTTTAAAAGCCACTGTTATTTGGAGTTTTATGCTGCTATATCTAACCTTAACTGATACACATTTCAATTGTTGGCATATTATTCCTTTATTAGAAATTGTAAATAAGAAATTATTTCAACACCTGAAGACCAAGATACAACAGAAGATTCCATAGGCTCAAGATTTTGACACATCCTATAAAGAGTTTTCTGTAACGCATATCCCTTCCGTGGCATAGCAACATCGTTCTTCTTTAAAAAAGTTACTGGACAGACATCATTTCCTCCATCACCTATATAAACAATTCGTGTATAATTCACTCCTTGTTGTAACTGCTCACCTACAAATTCTACTAAAACTACATTTTTGCAAAGATTTTGGGGGCACCGAGTGCAAGAATGAGTGTGATGTTTTTCCACAGTGAGATGACCACTGCTATCAAATGCTGCTGGATTTGTAAACACTTTATCAAACACATCATGAAAATTGGCAGCTTCTAAAACCCAATCTATGAAGACTGAATTTGAATCTGAAATAATGATGCAGTCAAATTTATTCTTGTTCTTTCTTATAAAGTTTAAAAGTTCCACCATCCCTGGAGTGAAAGGCATTGATATCATTGCTCTCTTCATTTCATCTTCTCTTACACCTTCATCTCCCAAATACTTAAAGACTCTGCCCATAAATTCTGTCCAAAATCCCTTTTTGTAAGAATCTTGCAGTTCAATAGGAAGCTTTTTCTCTGGAGCACATTGTACAATCCAGGTGTCACTATTATCATCTATGATTGTATTGTCAAAGTCAAAAACCAACAAAATTTTCATGGTTCCAGAAACAGATTTGGGTTACCCTGGAAAAGAAGAAATGTTATTTCCTAAACATATGTTGTTTTATATATCTAGCTATGAGGTGAAGTGTGAAAGCATTAGTCACTCAGTCGTGTTTGACTCTTTGCAACTTCATGGACTGTAGCCCACCAGGCTCCTCTGTCCGTGGAATTCTCCAGGCAAGCACACTGGAGTGGGTAGCCATTCCCTCCTCCAGGGGATCTTCCCGCCCTGGGATGGGACCTGGGTCTCTCACATTGCAGGCAGATTATTTACCATCTGAACCACCAGGAAAGCCCCACCTAGCTATAGTTACCTATCTAACAACTCTTAATCTGCTAAAAAACAAAGGATGAATAACAAGTTAAAATGACCAAGCACTATAAGACCCACTATTTAAGCACTTTTCCCTAAGCAAAGTTCATATCTGAGTATGTTAAATGAATGGAAAACAGAGTATCTAAAAAGGATACTCATATTATTGTGTTCCTGAGGAAGTGATTCTTTGAGCATTCAGAATTAAACTATAGAGCAATTCAACGAGAGAAGCAATGAAACAATTATCCCCTTCAAGTTTAATTCAGAAAAGTTGTAAAATAAGACCAGAAAAATGTAGGCTAATCATTCTTATTGTCTTTAAATTATCGATCACAAACTTATTAGTTTAAAATATTTACAATAATCTTCGTACTAAATAATAGGTCATGTACAATACAGATTCTCTGTGAACTAACCAAAATTCTGACCAAATTTAACATAATGTGAAATCTTGTAAACCTTAAATAACTTTTCTAAAAAGGTTTTTAGCTTGAAATCATTGCCAATGTTAATCAAACGGTTGCTTGATGCTGTACCTGAAATTCTAAACAAATTACTTGAACTGGAAGTGGATTAAATTCTCCCAGACTAGAAATAACTTGTGTTAACAAAACCACATTTATTTATATTTTCTCTAGACAGTTTAGCTCTGGAGTTCCAAATAATCTGGATATAAGTGAGTAATCACACTGCTTTTGATATGACAATTACTCAAGTCTCTATTTTCATTAAAAGATAATGAAGGTCATTAGCTGTAAATTTCAAGAGAAAAAGAAAGAATAAACTGGTCATAGATGGTATGAATATCATCATGTAAAAAAGGTAATTACACAGAATTCCCAGGAAAAGTTGCAATTAATGTCTGTAAACTAAAAAAAAAAACAATTTTTTTTTAAAGAGTAATTGATATTTTTTGAGATATCTGGACTAAGACATTGGACTAAAAACCTCACAATCTCACTGTCTCATTTAACTGTCAGAAGCTCATTTAGTAGGATTATTATCTTCATCTTAAAGATATGTAAGGGCTTCCCTGGTGGCTCAAAGACAGTAAAGAATCAGCCTGCAATGCAGGAGACCTGGGTTCGATTCCTGGGTTGGGAAGAACCCTTGCAGGAGGGCATGGCAACCCATTCCAGTATTCTTGCCTAGAGAATTCCCATGGACAGAAAAGCCTGGTGGGCTACAGTCTATGGGGTCACAAAGAGTCAGACACGACTGAGCTTCCAAGCACACCTAAAGATATGTAAACAGGAGCTCAAGTATTAAGTTGGTTAAGTATTAGTTAAATGGCAGAGCTAGAATTCGGATTCAAGTCTGCCTGACTCCAAAGTTCATGCTTTAGTAACACATTCTAGTGCCTAAGAAATAGAATAAAGACTATAAATCAGTTTAAAATAAAATAGTAAGCCAATTTGATGAAAAGATGTTAAATATAAAAACACCGATTAATTTCAATGTATACACTAACCATGATATTGTATCTGTGATCTACTTTACAACCATTCTGAGGTTTTAGTAAGAAGTTCCAAAAAGAAAAGTGAAGAACCTCATCAAAAAGAAAAAAAGAAGAGATCAATTAAAAATAGAAAACATGATATTTATCTATATGTGAGTGAAGTGAAGTCGCTCAGTCGTGTCCAACTCTGCAACTCCATGGGCTGTAGCCTGCCAGTCTCCTCAGTCCAAAGGATTTTCTAGGCAAGAATACTGGAGTGGTTTGCCATTTCCTTCTCCAGGGGATCTTCCCAACTCAGGGATCAAATCCTGGTCTCCGCACTGCAGGCACATTCTTTACCATCTGAGCCACACATGATCATATCTATATGTATTCTCTGGTTTATGATAGATACGCAGTAATTGAAACTGAGACTAGAGCTCATGACTCATATACAAGTAAGCATTTTTGGTCTCTCAATTTAGAAAATCTGGAGAACAACTAACCAAGAGATTGTATCTCCTGTTGTATGCATTTAGATGGCATAAAATATTCTGATAGTCTGGATCCTTGAATCACTAAATGTCTATCCAGGGGTCTCTGATTGGCTTTCAGAGATTTAAGTGCAGAATTCATTCTCCCTAGAAACAATGTAATAAATAACAATAAAGCACAGTTGACAATCCCATTAGAACTGCACCTAAGCACATTTTAAATTAAAATGCTTTTTAGGCATTCTGAATTTATACATAGTTTAAAAAATTTTTGCAAATGTAACTCACTGTGGGTTGAAAAGTGTTTCAAGCCTAGACTTAATCAGCCACAAGTTACTAAAATCCCTGCAATATTAACCTCCAAATAAGATGTATCATAAACCTGAAGTTAACAAAGTTCCAACTGTGTTAACTCAGTTTCACTGCTAACTACTAATTTTTATCAACTGTACTTTTCCTAATTTTAGATCTTTTTCTATTAGTTTTTTTCCCCACCACTCAACACAAACCTTTTTTAAAAAAAATACTTACCCAATTTAGTATTTCCAAGACAATCTTCCTTCAGCATACAGCTTAGGTTAAATAGTCATGACTATCTTCATCTTTAAACACCCACCAGTTTCTAACCAACATTACTCCTACGCTATATGCAGGGGAAAAAGTCTTCTGGTTTGGAGCAAGGGAATGGAGACTTCTTAAATTGTAAAATAAAAGAATTTAAGACATTTTAAAATTTATGTTTTCTAATACGCTTTCTTTTACATCAGAAAAGCACCTACTGGCACTGGGAGAAATAAAATTTTGTTTAAACAAAAAGTTTAAATACAAAACAGGGAATGTCATGTTAATATAAGTTCCAGTAATGAAAACTAGAACTTACATACAAGAATAGGGAACTGCTTAAATAAGATATGCACGATAGTCACATAACAGAACATCTATTTCAGCAGTAAAAGCTTAAGATGTTCAAATTAAACAAGTCACAAGAGTGTTTACAGTATAATCTCATTTTTGTTTTTAAAAAAGAAATATCTGTGTACAGTGGTAGCATCAACTGCAGTTTCTACACTGATTTTGTAATAAAGGTGTTCCCCTCCAAATAATTTAAGCTCTGTTTCAAAGTGCATATGCTACCTTCTTAATTTCACAACAAAGGGGAAAAAAAGGAGTGGAGGTCATAGTGGGTAAATAATTTTAGATACACTTGGCTGTAAAGATCCATGCACCAGTTAGAACCAAGTGCTGTTAAGTGAAATCATTAACTGAACATTATGTCAAACTGGCAAATTACTGACACCAAATCTTGTAAGATTCAATACTTTTTGTAACCAATTCAGTTAAAATTCCACAGAATTTTTGTTGAGATCATCTCCTTGGGTCTCTAGTGGTTCTGCATAGCTTGTAAACAAGGTACTCACTGCCCTTTGCTCTGGACTGTTGTCTCAAAAATGTTATGTACAGCGAACAGTTTTAAAAGGCATGCATCCTATGGCAACTGGGGCAAAATTACTGATATTCTGGATACTGCTGTAATTCATCACGCATCTAGGGGGCTGCATCTTCTACAAAACTGTGGCAGGCTAAGTTGTTAGCATGCAAGCAAAGTAAAATCTCTCTCTTGCCAGTTTCTTACTTTTTTAAAACTATGCTTCCAAAAACCCACCAATGTTATATGTGCAAAACTATATTTCAACAAGTATTTTTATTAATCCTCTCATACTTACCAGCATTATTACGATGGATCATCTGATAGAAAACCTGAAGAAAAATAGTACGACTATGTGTTAGAACTTTAGTGACTAAAAATCTTACCTCCCTTACCAAATTGAGCAACTCCAATTTGATGCCTAATGTGTATGTGTTGTACCCAACTAGCTTGTAATCATTTGTACCTCGATTTGTTAGCAAAGGATCTTTTGAAATCAAGTCTCTATCCACTCTTAACAGGTTTGTGTGTCCTTTGAGGTCTGACTGGTCCTCCAAATACATTCAATTTAGTATAGTATATTTACTGAGCGATTAAAGATTTCTTAAAGGTCATAACATGAATATTTCAATCCAAGTTTTAACATTCCGATTTAAAAAACAAAAACAACTACGTCCCATCTAGTCCGGACATGCCTTAGAAACCAAAGTATTTAAAAACAGATTTTCTGTCAATTAATTCTTGAGTATCCACAGTTAAGGGAGCAGGGCTTTGCCCTTCTTACTCCCGCGAGGAGGTCCATGGGCCACACACGCCAAGCCCAGGCCTCGTTCTCCCACACACCTGCCCGGTACATCCCCAAAATACGGGCAGGAACCTAATTTGGTGTCGTTTCCCGCGGGGTGACGGGGATGACGATGGGAGCATCAGGCCGAGCGCGGCCGGGTCCCCAGGACTCCTCACTGACCGAAGCCAGGGATCCGCAGCCATGCTAGACTCGGCGCGGCTCCCGAGTACTCTGTCCGCCAGCCTCGTCCGGGGGCCTGAAAAAGAGTTCCGCCTGACTCGGACGCCGGGCCTTGACTTCCCGCGCAGGCGCACTCTCCCTTCCCCATAGCCTACAACTGCGCGTTCTTCGTTCCTCGGCGACGATTACCGTCACTTCCGGTGGCGTTGCTAAGCAACTGCGTGGTTTGGCGAAAACTCTGCCGCCTGGAGGCCGCGGAGCTTTCGCTTCAAATCGCCTTTCCAAGTGTGAGAACGCCGTGGGCACCTTAGAGATGCTGGTGCGGTTCGGAAGGCGCAGTGGACAGGCGAAGGAAAGCATGGGTGAGCTAAACTGGCCCATCCCGGCACAGGGATTGTTTCTGGTTCCCAAGCATGGGGTGAGAGGCGAGGGTACATTACCTTCTGAAACGGGCTCCACCAAATAAAAACAGCAGTGTGGGCATCGTCGGGCTCCGTGTAAATTAGACAGTTTTGACCATGGATGAGTGTGTAGGTGGGAAGTTCACAGAAATAAGGGTAGAGAAGAAGTCAGAAACTTAACAGTTGACTAGCTGGTCTGGGTCTCAAGCTGCGCAGTTGCAGCTCCAAAAGTCTGGTGTTTGCTGAATTCTCGCGCACCTACGCTTTGTTATTCATTGAGTGACTTGGAATGTATTTTGGAAATATAAGTGATCTTATTAGAGTCTTGGCTCTACTGTGAACCTACTGAGTGCTCTTAGGAAAGTGTCTGAAGGAAAGCCTCATTTTCTTCAAATCTAGAATGAAGGTAATGTCTCACCCTACGGCATATAGTCCGATATATCAGAGTGTAAAAATAATGCTATTTAAGGTGCATTAACTCACATGACCTTTTATAAAAATTTGATTTTGTAATAGAAGTAGCTTAGAACATTTAAAGAACTCTTTATTAATTTCAGTGATTTGGGTTTCTTAAGTCTGTAAATTCCCAATTAATGCTCTCATTAATTAGAACCCTGGGAACTTAGACTCTCTTCCTGTCATTGCTTCGGTAGCAGTCGAGTTCCTTGTGTCAAGTGAGAGCCAGCCATTCTCCCACCCAGTGGGCACTCGTGCATATTTATGCTGTGGAAAACTGAAGAAGTACCAGCAGAGGATCATGACATGTAGGAGGTAGTACTTAAGGGGCATGTATTGAAAAAACACAATTGCTCTCACGTATTCACTTTCCTATATATAAAGTACTGCACTGGGAGTTCCCTGGTGGTGCAGTGGTTAGGACTGGATGCTTTCACTGCCTGGACTGGTTGCACTCCCTGGTGGAGGAACTAAGATCCCACAAACTTCAGGGAGCAAAAAGAAAAAAAAAGTGCCATGCTAAAATATTTACCTGATAGATTGAACTCTGGCAGTTGGTTCAGAAGTTCCCATCTGAGCCTCACTGCTAAATTTTATCTTCATTTGGAAGATGTCGAGACTCCAAGAAGTTAAATAACTTGCCCACGTTTACATAGAAAGCAATTGACTGAGCCAAGGACTCAAATTTATGTCTTCTGATTTTTAACTCTTGCATACTTTCCACTTAATCCCAGCTGTTCTTGAGATAACAAGAATAAAATTATTCTTTGAAACAACTTCCAGATATCATGCCAATATAGAAATGTCTGTGAAAAATCACTTAAACTCTTCTTGGAAGTTTTTAACTCATTTTTAAAAATTTATTAGAAATGAAGAACTGTGAAGAAGATCAAGTTCTCTATCCACCTCTTCTGCCTAGCAAAGTAGATCTCCGCCAGGTCACCATAATTCCACACAATGAGTGGGAAAGGATTCGAGATAGCCTAGACAGTTTGACAAGAGAAGCAGCATGCCTTCGTGCAGAAAGAAAAGCAAAGAAAGAAATGCATTTACGATCCCAAGAAGTGGTAAAACATTGGACTAATACATATGCAGTAAGTATTAACCACCTCGGAGTACACGTGCACTGAAGACTTACTCTTCTTAGTAC
The DNA here is from genome assembly GCF_019320065.1 of Cervus canadensis. NCBI lineage: Eukaryota > Metazoa > Chordata > Mammalia > Artiodactyla > Cervidae > Cervus > Cervus canadensis. The sequence continues at coordinate 49,553,169 of NC_057400.1, read as the reverse complement.
TCTTTTATAAATATTTTTAAGATGTAAAATAGCGTTGCAGTGCATTGTAACACATTTTCAACAGCTTTATTTAGGTATAAGTGGCACACAGTAAACTGGATATATTTAAAGTGTACAGTTTAAGATTGGATGTGCCTATTTACCCCTGCAACCATTATTATAATCAAGATAATGAACATATTCATTGCCCCCCAGAAAGTTTTCTTGTACCCCATTTTACTTCCTCTCATTGCTCACCATGCTAACTCCAGTGTCTCCAGGCAACCAGTGATCTGCTGTCTATTATAAGTTTCACTCAGACAATTATTTGGAAATTCTTTCATATTTTGTATCAATTATTAATTCATTTTATTGCTGAGCGGTATTCCATTGTATGGATATAACACAGTTTGTTATTATGCTCAGTTGTTGATGGATGGACATCAAGCAGATATTGACATTTGAGCTGCAACAGAAAGTAAAGACAGTTTATGAATTTTACTTCTTTTCCAATCTGGGTGTCTTTTATTTCTCTCTTTCTCTTTCTTTTCTTTTTGCCTTATTGTACAGGAATGGATGTTTGATTTTTAAGGTGCTTTTTTTTTTTGCTTGTCTCTGTTGACGTAATCATGAAGTTTTAATTCTTAATTTTGTTATATGGTGAATTGATCAGTATTCAAACATTGAAGCAAGATTGCATTCCTGGGATAAATGTCTGCTGGTCATATGTTATCTTTTTGATGGTTTCAGTTTGTTAAAATGTTAATTTTTGCATATGTGTTCATGCGGGATATTGGTCTTCTTGAAATGATATTGGTTTTCTTGAAATGTCTTTGTCTGGTTTGGATATCAGGATAATGCTGGTTATTGTTATGATGGAGGATTGTGCAGAAACACAGGTCTTGAAACTGAGGAACCAAGGAGCTTCTTGAGGAATCCAGGCAGCTTCTTTTCATCTGCCTCTGTCTGTCATTCCATTTTTTCCTAGAATGATATATGTCTTTGCTGTGCCCTTCTCTGTGCATCTGTAAGATTCTCTACCTAAGAGGTACAGTAACCTTCATTTAATGCTATGAACATGAATGGGAATCTACTTCAAAGTGGGGAGGTGTCCTCTGACTCCTTTTATTATCTCACCTGGGGAGAAATGCTGGGAAAAGATATTCTCATCCCACTATAGCACTTGTCTGGATCATAAGGAACTGAGAGGCAGGATTTTTTCCTGTTTTCTAGTAGAATTTTTAAAACTCTGCAGGCATAATATCTGCTTAGCGAGTTCTGACCTTTCCCTACCCCCCAACTTTGCATATTTCTTTCTGTGTTGCAAGGAACATTATGTGTCTTTGGGAGGGGACACAGAAATCTTGTCTTTCCTTGCTTTAGGAACAGTGTTGATAATTTATGAATTCTCTTTTTTCTAAAAGAGGGAAGAGTTACATCATGACTGATATCATATAAGTAATATAGTATGTGACATTATGAAAAAGGCAAAACCTACAGGGAAAGAAAACAGATCAGTGATTGCCAGGGGGTACAGATAGGGGAAGTTGTTGACTCTAACAGGACATGAGGGAATTTTGGGGGAGGATGGAACTGTTCTATAAGTGACTATGCATTTGTAAAACTGTATGCTAAAAGAGCATCTACAACATATACTGTAAAAAATTTGATTTTAGAAAAGCCCTTGGTCCATAAATAGATGGGGAATATACTCCCTGCTTTTTTTTCCAGAAGTACCACACTACACCTAATACTTTACGCTTTCATGGGTGTTAAAGAAGAAAAAAAAAATGTAGTAAGTAAGTAGAAACATAATAATAAAAACTGCACTATAGGCACAGGGATTGGCAAAATGATCCATCAGCAGAGAGAGCCTAGGAGCAATCCTGTGTTATACGTGGGAACCTGCCATGTGCTAGAAATGTCATTGCAAATTAGATGGAAAAAGATGGAAATTCCATAACAGGTACTGAAATAATTGGCATATGGAAAAGATGAAATTATATCCCTATGGTACAGAATATACAAAAATGAATTTCAGCTGGATTTAAGACCTAAATGTGGAAAAGGGAACATTTAAAAATAAATCCTAGGATAGCTTCAAGGTTTCAGGGTAGGTGAGATTTTCTTAAGATGTAGAAAGTATGACCCATAAAGGAGAAAATGACTTCATCGACATGAGACATTGGCTACCTCCTCAGGGGTGTAGAAGAACATGTGAAATATGCTGTTGTTGATTTTTTAAAGGGTTTCCCTGCTGGCTCAGTGGTAAAGAATCTGCCTGCCAATGCAGGAGACACGGTTTCATCCCTGATCCAGGAGGATCCCACGTACTGTGGAGCAATCAGGCCTGTGCTCCACAACTATTATTGAGCCTGTGCTCTAGGGCCGGGAGCCACAACTACTGAAGCCCGCGCGCCCTAGGGCCCGCGCTCCCAGCAAGGGAAGCCACCACAGTGAGAAGCTCTCACACCACAACCAGAGAGCCACCCCGGCTCACCACAACTAGAGAAAAGCCCTCGCAGCAACGAAGACCCAGCACAGCCAAAAATAAATACATAAATAAAAGGAACACAATTCGTAATATTATTTATTAAATATAGAATGGAATTATGGAAGTAAATGTGAGAAACGAAGGGAAGTGTTTAATCTTAGAGATTCCAGGTGGAAATTAGGACTGGAGGGAGAGGTCCATTATACACTTTTGTAATATTTTGGATTTTGAACCACGTAAATTGTATTACTTACTTAAATTCAATTAAAGATTAGCTCATAAGTATAACCTCATATTTATTAATGGTATGTGCAAATCCAATGCTCAGGGAAAGCTCTAATTATAATGTTAAATTTTGTCAGGTTAAATTACAAAATGAAAACAAACTACTGCTTTTATCTTTTTGTAGGGGATGAAAGAACAGAAACTTGAAGCCAAAAAGAAGCGTGATGAAGAAATAGAAGCAGAAAGACAAATTCTTGATATAGAAGAAGCAATATACAAACAAGGAGAAAGGAAAAAGGCCATTGAACTTGCAAAGCAATACCAATTTTACCAGACAGAACGAGTGAAAAACTTTCATGTACTACTTGGGTTTTCTTACATTTTATATATATTTAACACATCTGTATATAACTAGACTTCATTTTCTTAAAATATTGCAATTTTTTTTTTTGTAGTCAGGACTACTTCTTAGTAGAGTTATGAAAGAACGGGATGCACAGATTGAATTCCAAAAGAGTAAAATAAAATCAGATAAAAAATGGGAGGAACAAGTGAAACTCAATGTTGAAAAAGCTTTTAAAGAAGAACGAGAAAAAGCAGAAAAACAACGCAGAGATAGAGTAGCTCTTGCTAAAGATCATTTAAAACAGTATGTATATATAAATTACCTTTTTTTGTACGTTTTTCTTTTTCTCATAATGGATATAGCTTTTTTTTTCTGATTATATATATAAAAGTAACATATGCTAATATACCTAGTAAGTAGGAAAAAAATACAAAGAAAGAAGTTAAGAATCACTATTACTCCTTTTGGTGGCTTGGTCACTAAGTCGGGTCTGACTCTGCGACCCCATTGACTTTAGCCTTCCAGGCTCCTCTCTCCACGGCGTTTTCCAGGCAAGAATACTGGAGTCGGTTGCTATTTCCTACTCTAGGGGATCTTCCCGACCCAGGGATCAAACCTGTCTCTCTTGCATTGGCAGGCAGTTCTTTACCACTGGCACCACCTGGGAAGCCCCTGGTATGTCATGAAATCTTGCCATGTTGGTAAATGGAAATCAAAGCTGATTTTTTTTAAAGTAGCTATTATTAAAAAATAAAATAAAAGTAGCTTTTACTGTACATATGGAGAGGAGTATATTTGGGTGTTATTTTACTTACTTTTCTAAATAACTGATGCATGCACATAGGAAGAGGCACAAAGGGGATTTAGTGAAAAGTCTTTTCCTTGTCCACCAGCCACCTTGTGTGAGACCATTTCCTTTATACTATAGTTTAAATGTATTAATATATACATTGTATTAATGTACCCCCCCCAAAATAAACAATACTGTTTGCGGACATTTTTACCATTTTTAAAGAAAAAATACGATTTTTATACTTAAGCATTACATCATTAATTCATTCATCATTAATTATTTTTAAATATCATTAAATAAAATAGGATATAAATTAAAAATCACCAGAAATGCTTGATCCAGATTAAGCACTATTAACATATGAGTGTATATTCATCTGCTCTTCAAAATTTTCTTTTAAATTTCACAAACTGTAAATGAATCATATGCCTATTGTTTCAAATTCAAGCAATATAAAAAAATTTGGAGGAAAATTTAGAATTTCTTCTTTATTTCCACTCTATTCAATGTCTTTAATTTTCATTTTGCTCTTCGAAAATAGCCATTATTAGGCTCCCTTGGTGCCTCAGTGGTAAAGAATCCACCTGCCAGAGCAGGAGACACAGGTTTGATCCCTGATCCAGGCAGATCCCACAGGCAGCGGAGATAGAGAGCCTGGGTGCTGGAGGGCTGAGGACCCAGCACTGAGCCCTTGCACTGCAGCTCCTGAAGGCTGAGTGCCCTAGAGAATGTGCTCCGCAACAAGAGAAGTCCACACACTGCAACTCGGGAGTAGCCCCTACTCCCTGCAACTAGAGAAAAGCCCATGCAGCAACCAAGACCCAAAACAGCCAAAAATAAATAAATAAAAAATTTAAAAGTATCCATTATTAAGAGTTTTATAGCTGTCACCTTGGAATGTTTTATTGCAGTTACTAATATTTATGTTCAGGACAGTCTCTGTCCATGGGATTTTCCAGGCAAGAATACCGGAGTGGGTTGTCATTTCCTCCTCCAGGGGATCTTCCCGACATAGGGATTGATCCCACACCTCTTATGTCTCCTGCATTAGCAGGCAGATTCTTCACCACTGAGCTACCTGGGATGTGGAAGTATATGTTAATCATTGATTAATTGATTAAAAGCTGATAATGAGTGTATTTATATATATTAGATGTTAATTTATTAGACATAGTGCAGATTTTTGTCATCAGTATTTGGAAAATATGGCCTATTTTATTGTTTGTCTTCTATCAGTATGAGAGTCTGCCTGTGACTCTCAGTGGGCATGATGAGGACAGGGCAAATGAGGGACTCTGTGACACCAAAATCCCCCCAAAGAGGATTTTTGGTCGACAACCTTAAAAAAATTATTGTAAGGACACTTAAAAAGTATAGATGAGGTTGATTACATCAAGGAAGTCCCAAATGTAAGCTTCTTGAGGGCAGGAACATGTGTTGCTTGGCTGGGCGGGATGCGTGGATGTACAGACACAGACACCTCAGGCTGGAGCTGTCTTGCCAGTATGCTGAGGATCGACTACCAAATGTGGGCAGGCAGACTCTGTGATAAACCACTGATGGTACATGCTACTGCCTGTGATGGTAGTGGGGCTGAGGGTGTGGGTTGTACAGAGCTGGTGCTAAATCCGGATCGGAGCTCTGCAGCGAGGAGGCTGCTCAGGCATCGCTGAAGCGCTCACACGTAAGCCCTGTGAGAGAACCAGCACTTGATGACTCATCAGTCAGAAGGCATCAATAGTTAGTGTTAGCTAGGGAGGGATAACAACCAACATGGCCTGCAGGGTAAGGAAGTTGTTGCCTTCTATCAAACCGTTTTGTGAGGGGCCAGGTCCATAGCTTAGGTAGTGTCTTGTAGTGCTGAAATCGAAAAGCAGAAGGGATTAGGGACTTTTCTGTAAAACTGTCACCATTTCAGCATACTGTCTGTTGTTCAGTTAACTGGTTCTTTCTAAAGGAAAGAAACATTTGAATCTGGTGTAGGACTTAATTTTGGTGAGTAATGAAACAAATTTGAAGGAAGAAAAATAATTGGCAATCCTGGGATAACCAAGTTTGGATTTGGTTTTATCACTGCTCTTTACCTATCTGTTCTTGTCCCCAAAGAAATCCAGAAGTTTTCCTTTACAGCTTCAAATCATCCCAGTAAGAATCGAATTCATTTCTTTAAAATATATTCTATTTTTCTGCTTCACTCTCAACTTTAGTTTTTTTTTTTTCTTTAGAATAAAAGAACATGAAGAGGAAGAAGAAAGAAGGAGAAAAGAGGAAGAAAAGGATGCTGAGGAAATAAAGCGACAGAACTCATTATATGAAATAGAAATGAAAAAAAAACAAGGAAAGAAAAAAGAAGAGATCAATGAAAGCAGGAGACTATTTTTTGTAAGTAGATAATACTCAGAAATGTATCTCTTCAAGAAATGTACAAAGTCCAATGCCTAATTTTCAATATATTTTTTTATAAACAATAGTGGAGTAGAAAACAAGTTTACTATTAAGTTGGGTTTCTTTCCATTTTTAGTATATGTGCTGCCGAAGCAAGCACCTAAGTTGGGTTTCTAAGTATACTTTGAGGGGAACTATATTTGCTATAGTTCTACATGTATGTGCTGTTACTCATGAACAAGGATTAAGAGAATGAGACTTTTTGTCAAATGAATTTTCTTATCCTTAAAATGAGAGCTGTTACAAGCAATGAATGGGGTGATACATGTTCAGTATCTGCTGCACTATTAATTTGTGCTCAGTAAATGGTAATATTTGTTTTTATGGTTGTTGTAATTTATTTTGTAATTTTTAGCATCCTTTTCTTTATAAAGTTATTTTTTATTCTTAAGTAACATATTCATTGTTGTTGTTTAGTCACTAAGTTGTGTCTGACTTTCACGAAGTTACATATATACAGATTTAAAACATCAAACATCACAAAACGCTTAAGAGTAGTAGTCCTTCAAGTGCTCCGGCCTGGTGCACTGGGAAGACCCAGAGGAATCGGGTGGAGAGGGAGGTGGGAGGGGGGATCGGGATTGGGAATACATGTAAATCCATGGCTGATTCATATCAATGTATGACAAAACCCACTGGAAAAAAAAAAAAAAAAAAAAAAAAAAAAAAAAAAGAGTAGTAGTCCTTGCCCCACTCCTTCTGCTTCTTGGAAAATTATATTCTAAATAATCTATATTAAGCTTTAAAGATATGTATCTTGATTTATCAGTTTTAAATGTTTTCTGTCTCTCTGCCCTAAAGAGGATTTAGCTCTTTTCCAATATTACCCTCTTCCCATTCTCCTCTTCTCCCTAAATAATCAGGGCATAATTTTAGTTTAATCATTGAGATGATTAAATGACTATTGTCCATCAAAGAGTTAAAATACTATGACTATATTTTTTGCTTCCATAAATATTTTTCTGTGATTAAAATAATTCATTGTTTTCATTTGCTTTAAAGTTGTACACCTCAATTTTTTCCATGTGTTCCATGTTCTGTCGAATGGATGATACTAGTTTTCAAGTGTTCAACTAAGTAATATTAAATTATCTACGTTATTGGTTTTTTTGGTGCTCCCACATCCAGGGTCCTCCGTCCTCTGCCTTCTGGACTGGTTGCTCTCTCGGCCTGCTGCTCAGCTGCCATTCTGGGCCTTCCCTGTGCCGGTTTCCTGGGTCACAGCTCCTATTGCCTCACTCTTAAGCCTTCCTCTTTCTTGGTTTATGCCTTTGTCTTGCTGAGATACATCTTTGAGTAGCTTCTGAAGAAAGGATATAGAGGAGGTGAAATTTTTGAATTCTTATCTGGAAAGGTTATCATCTCATGTAATGCTAGCTTTATAGTTTGGATGTAGAGTTCTGGGTTCAGAATTCAGAGTTTTATATTATAGTTTCTTAATTGTCTAGCTTTCAGTGTTGCTATTGAGAAGTTTTATTCCATTTATGGTCTCATCTTATGTATGTAATCTACTGTGTTTGCTTTTTTCTTTCCTTCTGTTTTTCTGAACGCTCTCAGAGTCTTTATCTGTGTAGCTGTAAGATTTCACAGAGACATACCTTCTTTAGGTCTTTTTCATTTTGCTAAGCACTCATGCTTTAACCCATAAATGTGTCAAGTTTTCTTATTTCTTCTATAATTTATCCCTTTCTGTTTTGTTTTCTCTGTTCTAGAACCCTTCTGGACTTTCTGAAGTGATGCTCTAATTAAAAAAAAATAGTTTCTCATATTATTAGTTAGAGTACAAGCATATAACAGAAAACTCCAAATGAAAAATGTAAAAAATTACAAAATAAATTGCAACAGTACCTTAAAAATTAAAGCTTTCTTTGAAGAGCAGAGCTAATCATTCCAAGGCTGATATGATTCCTCCAGAATCAACAGGGAATGAGACAGCTTTTCTTTTTTTGCCTTCCTCTTCTCAGAACAGAGGTGGCTTCTGTTCTCAGGATTGCCTCATGGCCTTGAATAACTGCTGGAGCTCCCACCCTCTTGACCAGACTCCAGGCAGCAAGAAGAAGAGAGGATAAAGGACAGAAAAGAGTGTTCTAACTATCTGTTCTCCTTTTAAGGAACTTTTTCAGAACTCCCACTTAACAATTTCCATTAAATCTCATTGGTTATAATTTAGTGACACCTCGCTGAAAAGAAAGCTTGGAAATATAGTCTTCTAGCTGAGAATATTGCCTCTCTGAACAAAATCTGGGTTCAGCTACTTATGCAGAAGGGAAGAAAGACTCTTCAGTAGGCAGTTAATTATTCCTGCCATGTTGGGGTTTTTTTTTACTTTTGAGAGTTATCCTCAACTTTGTCTTCTAAATCTTCTATTGAATTTTTAATTTTAGTGATCAAAGTTTTAATTTCTAAGAGTCATACTAGTAATATCATTATTCCTTTTGCATGAAATCTTATTCTTGGTTCATGAATATAATATTTTTATCTCTCCAAGTCACTTTGGAATAGGACAGACCTATTTTTTTTTTAATGTTAACTTGGCCACTTACTAGCTATGTGACCTTGAGCTGAGGCTTTTGGGTTTTAAAAAATCAGAATTAACTTTGTGTTAATTCTAACTCTTTTCTTATTATAAAAATCCTTATGAATATTACAATAACTTAGAAAAAACAATAAAATAAAGCTTTTAAGAAATAATTCAAAACAATCACTTTTAAGAGTTTGATATTTTCATTACCTTTTCATGTCAACTAATCTATCTCCTAACCATATTACAGGCTTTTAAAAGTAATATCCCATAAAATAGAAGAGTACTTAAGCAAAGTAGGTACATAGTAATCTTGAGTTATAAATCTGTTGGAATAATAAATAATTGCACCTAAAAATATAATAATTGCACCTAGTAACTTTTACCTTGAATTCATTTCTACTCTTGGTAACAGAAGCACTGATCTATCTATATACCCGGGCTGTTGTGTTCAAAGGCACCTATTGTTGTGATGACTAACTGAGGTCAGGCAGTAGAATATATGCTGATATGAACAGATTTTTATTTTTTGTTTAAAAAATGACCTATTTTTAAAATTTTTGTTAGAATATACATCTGGATAATTTTTTTGTATATGTGCAAAAAGAAAGCCTAGACAAGAAATTAGTTTCAGAGTAATTGAGTCTGGTGGGTGGAATTAGGCATAGGAAGATAGTGGATGTGGTAGGAAAAATTTTACACTATGTGTTTTTAAAATACTTTAAATTTGTATAGCATATGACTATATTAACTATTCAAATATTAAGTGAGATTATACATATTTACTGTATTTTTGATTATATTAATAGTGTTGTTTTAAATTACGTAGTTGTAAAGAAATGAGATATTTGAAAAGAAATACAGAAAATTAAGAAGATGTAAAAGTCACCTATAATCCCATACTCTAGAGACAACTACTGTTAACATTTGATACATTTCTTCCAGTTATATATTCAATATAAACTTATATGTGCTTGAAAAACTAAAATACACTGTGGTAATGCTTTATATTCTGCTTTTTCCTCCTACCTACTGATTGTTATTTATATCCTCCAATGTCCTTGAGAGCATAGTTTAACTGTTTCTCCATCATTGAATATTTAGAAGTTGTTTTTAATTTTTCAATATTATAAATAACTCTGAGATGAATTACATGGTACATGAAGTTTAATGCCCAGCTATGATTATCTCCTTGAGATAAATTTCCAAGAGAGAAATAATTATATTAGAAACTGTGTCCATTTGACAGATTCCTGTTAGATATCTATATGTTGAAACTTTTGTGATAGGATAACACAATTTTTCCCCGCCAAGGAACATTTGAATGATAAACATGTCATCAAAGCTGTAGAACGGCAGCAGCAAGAGGAAGAAGATGAAAAGATTAGAAAATTTATCAAAGCAAAAAAGCGTCTTACACAAATGGGGAAAGAGAAAGAAGCTGAAACACACAGGTCAGTGTCTATAAAATAATTTTTGTGCTTAATAAAGTACTATCTGAAATTATTTTATTTTAAATCAGAAGTTGTGATATGAGAGTGCAGTCTTTAGGAATAAAGATCTTATTATTTTATGTATATCAGGGCATTTAGTCACTTGGTGATTTCAGCTTGGAGCATGTGAATTGGGGTTCCGTTGGAATATTGATGTCATCTATGTGATAGATGACTGGAAATACTGAAAATCTCTGATTTAAGAGATGGGTATGAGAGCTGTCTAAAAGCTAGAGATGGCTTTATGAGCCATTGATAGACAAGTGGCAGCTGGAACTGTGGGTACAGGTGAGCTCACCTAGGGGGAGCAGATAAGAAATGAAGGTGACATAGTCCCTATGGAAATCCATAGTTAAAGGTCAAATGGAGAACAAAGATAATATGAAGACCAAGGAATAGTTTCCAGAGAATGGAGGAAAAGCAAAGAAACTGCAAAGGGTGGCGCGGGTTGGGGTGGTGAGAATTTAGTAAGGAGAGAGCAGTCATTAGTGTTAGATGACCAGAGGGAGAGAGTTTTAAAATAAAGCAGTCCTCAGATGTAGAGGTCGTTGCTTACCTTAGTGAGCAATTTGGGATGAGATGAATGAAGATACAGTACATCGTGTTTCTGTCTATTTTATGCTTTTCACTTGTGCAAAACCCTCTGGTGACTTCACACCACACTTAGAGTGTTGATTATCGCCCATAAGGCTCTGTACCCATCCTAATTCCCAGTGACCCTAACTCCCTCTCTCAAACCTCATCTCTTACTGTTCTCTTTCTTTCCCTCTTGATCATTTACACTGAACTTCTCCTGTACCCTATTTGGGAAATTCTCACCTCCCTTGACTCTTTCAGATCATTACTCAAATACTGCCTTCTCATTCAGGACATCCCTGTGTTATTTAAAATTATAACCCCACACTGCTTATCACTTTAACTGCTTTATTTTTTTCATTGGTGATACAGTACTATTTTAATTATTTAGTTTGCTGTGTCTCTACCCCAGCTATTGTGAAAGCTCCACAAAGGCAGAGATTTTTAATGTTTTTGTTTACTTCTATGTCCCAATAACTTCAGTAGTCCCTGGCACAAAGTAGATAATCAATAAAAGTGTTTAAAATATTGTTTTTGAAAGCCTAGATGAAATGTGACTTTTCCCATGAAGTCTTCCTTTTTTCATTTGCCCATATCACGTTCTAGGTTTATTGTGGCATTTATCACCTTTTGCCTGCATAGTTATTTACATAGTTGCCTTTTCTCCACTTTATTGTTTATTAATTAATTCCTGGCTGTTCCGGGTCTTTGGTGCTGTGTGGGCTTTTGCCTCGTAGGAGTGAGCAGAGGCTGCTCCCTAGGCATAGTGGGTGGGCTCACTGCAGTGGCTTCTCTTGTTGTGGAGCGGAGGCTCCCGGGCATGTGGACCTCAGGAGTTGTGGACTGGGCTTAGTTGCTCCATGGCATGTGGGATTTTCCCAGACAAGGGATCAAACCTGTGTCTCCTGCATTGGCAGGCAGATTCTTTACCACTGAGACAGCAGGGAAGCCCTTTTCCCACTTGAGATGGTCACTTCCTTGGGGCAAGCATTGTGTCCTTTCTCTTCATTTCTCCAGTGTGGCTTCACAGATTCACTCAGTGATCAGTGAATATGTCACAGCTACAGTTGAAAGTTTTTGCCCAATTTCCTAAACCAAAATGCCCCCATTCCTTTAACAGATAGGTAGTTATTGTTGATGAGGTGCCAGGCACTATGCTCGGCCCTGAACTAGAGAGAGGACTTACCCTGTACAAAAGGAAAGTTATTTATCTTCATTTAAAGTATGTTGGCTCCATAATAAAACCATTCTTGAAGACTTGACTAGTAAATGGTTATTTTGTTATAGGCTAATGGAGGAACGGAGAGAAAGAATAAATAACTTCCTGAGTAAACTAATGAAAGAGAAATTTGACAATGAAGATTTGATTATTGCTAGAGATATTGCAGAAGCTGAGGCTGAGTGGGAAAAAAGAGAAAGAGAAAAGTATGAAAAAAACAAAGCAGAATTAAAAGCAATCGCAGAACATAGAGCTCTTGTGGTAAGCAATTCACTGATGACAAGTAAAAATCAAACAAAATTGAGCCCTTTGCTGTAGTTTCTAACTTACTCCCTCTGCTTCTCTGACAAAAAACTAAGAGATTTGAAAAATAATGTATAAAATTATCTTCCAATATTCTGGAAATCAGACCATGTTTACTCTCTACAGAAGATGACATGGTAATTACAAATAAGATCTTTATAGATGCAAAGTAATAGTCTCTTCTGTTTCAGAACCATCTGAAATGTAAAAAAGTTATTACCTTTCATTTGAATGTTTTTAAGATAAACCAAGTAAAAATTACCCCATTGTGTTTCTGTATATCTTGATACTTCAGAATTTATCCCTTACATGACTGACTTTCATAAGATTTAAATTAGATAGTTTTTAAGCATTGTAGCAATTATATAATGCTATATATGTTTCCCTATTTTTGAGATGGTCTTGCTTTTCTGTTCCTATATATTTTTAAACCAGTATCATTCTACTTATGTTTTCATTGTTTCTTGATGTTACTAGAACAAAAAGTAAACTGGCCATGTGGGAGTCACCCCAATTTTTGGCCCTTTCATTGTGCCAGGCTGACTTTCACTTGGAACTTTCTAACTTCAAAGCTGTTGGTTGCTAAAAATGGTTTTAATTTTTTCTTTTGCCTGCTATCATCTAGATGAAGAATAAAGAGGAAGAGGAAAGACAAAGGAAAATAGAGGCTACAGAACAATTGCTAGCTATCCTAAAAGCAGACCAAATTTTTTGGGAGCATGAAAAGGAGAAAAAGCGGAAAGCTGATCAAGAACGTCGAGAAGTTCAAGATGCCCATATTCAGCAAATGGTAATTATTCCTAAATGTTTATACTTATAAATAAATATGTAATATAGATTTCATGAGTTTTGTTTCCCAAAACAGTTTTATCAAGTAAGATTAGACAGTTGCTATGGTTATGATACAATAAAATGTACTACAAATGTGAAGAGTTACTTTTTATCAATATTGAGGTTTCTGTACTAGGTTTATGTCTTTTGTACAGATATTTTTCTTTCTTTAGTTTCAATTGTGTTTTAGTAAATGTGAAAGAAAATACAAATGCATATGGCAGGCCATGATGCTTTTTACTTTTTCCCCTCTTTATAACTATTATCCAGAGAATATGTTGATTGGGATCTCATAGGTTTCATATTTGAGGTGAGTGGGGGTCCCAGAGATTTTAGAACATGTATGCAGGACTGGGCATGTAATCATGTTTCTGAAAACTGTTTTCCAGAATAGCTCTACCATTTTCCATTCCTTCCAGCAATGTATGCAAAGACAAGTTGCTCCACATCCTTGCTAACACTTGTTATTGCCATCTTTTAATTTTTAACAATTCTAGTATAGTGTTATCTCATGGTGTTGTTTTGCATTTCCTAACAACTAAAGATATTGAACATCTTTTCATGTTCTTTTTAGTTGTTTTGTGCCTTATTTTGTGTTTACTTAAATCTTTTGCCAGTTATTTAGTTGGGTTGTTAATGTGGTGAAGTATACTTTACTATTTTTAATCATACAGTCCAAGGGCATTAAGCACATTTATACTGAGGTGCAGTTGTCAACACTGTCCATCACCCTAACTTTTTCATCATCCTACTCTGAAGCTCTGTACACTTTAAAGAGTAACTGTCTGTTCTACCTTCCTCCCAGTTCCTAGTAATCACTGTTCAACTTTTTGTCTCTGTGAATTTGCTATTCTAAGCACCTCACATTAGTGGAATCATACAGTATTTGTCCTTTTTTTTAATTTCACTGAACATAGTATCTTCAAGTTTCATTCATATTGCAGCATGTGTCAGTTTCATTCCTTCTTAATGATGAATAATATTCCACTGTACATATATACCAGATTTTGTTTATCCACACATCCATCAATGGATGTTTGGGTGGTTCCCATATTTTGGCTATTGCAAATAATGATTCTGTGCACACTGCTATATTGATAGATACCTGTTTGAGTTCCTGTTTTCCATTCTTTAGCTTATATACCCACAAGTGGAATTGCTAGATCATGTAGTAATTCTATGTAGTTGTTTTTCAGAAGCACGATACTGTTTTCTACAGCAGCTGCAGCATTTAATGGAGCCACCAGCAATGTTCAAGAGTTCTACTTTCTCCAAATTCTCAACACTTGTTTTCTGTATTTGTTGTTGCTTATCATAATAGATTTGAAGTGATATCATGGTTTTCACATGCATTTCCCTCATGATTAGTGATATTGAGCATCTTTTCATATACTTATTGGCCATTTCCATTCAGTCTCAAGATTTCCTTTAGCATGTTTTACAGCACAGGTACACTAGTAATAAATTAATGTTTTTCTGGAGGTCTTTATCTTGCCTTCATTTTATTGGATATGAAATTAATTGGATGTCATTATTTTTTTCAGTCTTTTGACTGTTCCAGTGCCTTCTGGCCTTCACCATTGATGACTGGAAATCTGTTAATAATATTGTTTGTCCCCTGTATGTGTCAATTTTCTCTTGCTGATTACAAGCTTTTTTATTGTGGCTTCCTGCAGATTGACTGTGATGTTTTTCTTGAGTTTTTCCTATTTGAGATTTGTGGTGGGTCTTGGATGTGCTAGTTAATATCACCAAATGTGGGGAGGTTTTTTTTTTTTTTTTTACTATTTCAAGTATTTTTCCTGCCTCTTTATCCTTTTTTTTTTTCTTCAGGGACCCAGTTTGCACATGCATAGAGACATCTGATATTGTACCAGAAATCTCTGACATTCTGTTCATTTTAGTCAATATTTTTCTCTTTTTCTTCAGATGGGATAGTTTCTATTGACCTACCTTCAAATTCACTGATTCTGATGCTGAGCTCACCTAGTGAATTTTTCATTTCAGTTATTGAACTTTCAACTCTGTTTTTTTTTTTTTATGTATAGTTTCTAATTCTGATTCCCAATTCACTTGTTCTGAGCATATTTCTTTTAATTTACTGGGTATTTTCATAACTGCTTTGAAATCTAATTGCCAAAGTCAATAAGTAGTCTCATTAAGTTGTAACTTTTGTAACTATTAGTTATAATTGTTTCTGTTGAACTTTCTTTCCTGAAAATATTTTTCTACTACTTTGCAGTCATTTTTGGTTGAAAATCCAACACTTTATATAGAAAATGTTGCAGATTGTTTTGTTCTGAGGCTTGTTGCTTTTTTAGTAGACAGTTCCTTTCCCTGGATGCAAGCTATGAAATCTGCCTTCACCACAGTACCTCTGATGTCTTTGCTCACTTTTATGTTTTAAACCCTGGATCCCTAGGGTTCTTTCCTCACTGTGCTGGTTTTGTTTGACAGTCATCCAGTAATATGGGTAGTTTATGTTCAGACACCATTAGCCAGTAATGCTTTTACTCCTGTGCCTCCTGTGTGGATGTATTTTTATCAGTCAGGGATGTGTGTAGATTTATCATTACAGCTTTTCTCTCATTCCAGAATCTCCTCAAATTTCTAGCTGTTTTGTCACTTGACCCAAATAGAATCTGCCATCATTGTCCAGTAATCTGCATGTTTTCGCCACCTGAGCTGAAGTGATAGCAATGCCCTCCGGACAAGAATGTTATGAACTTGTACTTCTTACCTTGATTTAGCAGTTTTTCATGAAAAAACACTTCGCAAGCAGTTGCCTGTACATAGTCATTTACCAGTGCTCTGAAATGGTTGACTTTAAGAATCAACTTTTCTGCAGTTTTGCCCAACCTCGTGTGGCCATTATCAGAAGTAGGATCTGCCATCTTATTTTGAAGCAAATACCAAATATCATTATAATTTTATCAATGTATATTTCACTATCTATCTATAAAACCCAGGGACTCTTTATAAATTAACATAATCACAATTCTGTTATCACATCTAAGACATTCGAAAAATATGTAACATTTAACATTTAGTGTTGTTTCAATTTCCCCCCCATTGTCTCATGAATTATTTTTTAAAGTTTTTTGAGGATGAAACAGGGTCCATACATTCTATCTGGTTGATTGTTATATCTTTCAAGTTTCTTGTAACCTGTAACTCTTCCTTCATCCCCATCCTTCTTGTTCTTTCTCCTTGTCTTCATTATCTTGCCATTTGTTTGTTGAAGGAACTGGGTTTCTTGTCTTTTAGAGTTACTATAGTCTGGATTTTGTGGGTATCCATGCAGGGTAGTATAGTTCCTTACATTTCATGCAAAATTCAGAGTAAGTCAGATTCAGGCTCAATTTTTTGCTGAAAATCCCTCATAACTGGTGTATTTCCACTAGGAGGCATGTGATGACTATTGTCTCACTTTCTGTGACACAAGCAAACTTTGGTGATTGTTACCTAGATTTAATTCATAGGTGGAAAAATGTATTTTCTCCTTCCTTCTCATTGATTGCTTAAGTGTTCAAATAAATTTTCATGATCAGCAACTGGTTTCCCTTAAATACAATTTTAAAAGACAGGATAAATATTTGATTTTCACTTTTTTGAGTTTCCAATTAGCTAACATCTCCTAAGGTATTTGTTACTTTACCCACCATGTGATCATTTTTAGGATTTTAAACTGATCAATATTTTACAAATCTGTATTTGATGTATATAAAGTTTGAGGTACCAGTCATATGATCCATTTTGGTTACCCTTTCCTTCCACTCTCCTTTCTGTACTTAAAAAACGTTTATCCCTGTTCCCTCAATGTTTCTACAAAACTGCTACCAAATCAGTTTATCCCAATTGCTCCTTGTCAAGATCCCAAATTTCAGCATCTTACCATTGATGAGACAGTTTTTAGCCTTTTCTATTTTTCCTAATGTTATTTAATGTCATTTTCTATTTTTTTAAACTCCTGGTGTCTGTTCCTATTCAACAAATAGCATAAAAGTCCTAGTGTTGAAATATAGCATTCTAATAAAAATTTGGTATTTTGTATTGAATTCAAAATAGTTGTTCTATTTCATCACAAATTTCAGTTTATGATTTTAAGCTACTATTTTATGCTGCAGTGTTTGGTTATTGATTTTGAAAAATTTATTTGCATGAGTATATAATACATTCACAAGTGAATTTTTTATAAACTCATTTCTTAAAATGCACCAGATACAATGAAAAGCTGTCAACCAAAACACAGAAATCTTTAGAAAGCCATTAGTCATTTCATATGATATAAACAGAACGTGTTTGTAAATTATAAAAAGAAAAAAAGTGAAATGTTAGTAAACTAGTTGATAGATTGCTTATTCTACCTAGCTCCTTCCTGATCAACCTACACTAATAAATGTCACTTGTTCCAACTTCATATTCTTAGGAAACAGAGAATGTATCTAGTTTAACTTAATTCAGATATTCATTGAAGACTTAATCTTATGTGGCTGGGTCACATCGTATATGTGGCTGGTTTGGGATAGCAGGTTTGAATGCATCCTTTCAAAATAGTGGATGGACTGGGACAGTGATTGGTATGTCTTCTATACTTGTCAAAGAACACACCTTATAACTGGTAGAAACAGGATTTTAAACTTGGTTATTTTAATCTTAATTTCATGCTATATTGTTTGAAGATGTACAATCACATATTAAGGTAAGCTTTACTGAGCCACTGCTTTGAACATATTGTGAGAAGCATGGGGGAATTTCTGAAATAAATTATATAGTTAAGTCAGGACTTGTCAAATGTTAATGAATTTAAAAGCTCTATCTAAAAAGAAAAAAAAAAAAAAGCTCTATCTACAACTTCATATGCTATGTGTGTTTAGAAAATTGGTCAATTTTCTAAACGTATCAATATGTAATTATATTTTCTTTCCCCAAACAGGCCAAACATAAGTTTAATGCACTGCAAGAAAAACAAGCAGAATCAGAGTACTGCAGACTTACTGAAGCTCTGGTGGCTGAAAAGGAGAAGGAATTTCAGGATTATGCCAGAGAAGTAATTGAATCTGAGTCTGAATCGACAAACAAATATATTTATCCTCTTGTAAAAGCTGTGCAGGAAGGACCCGGAGGTGGCCGTGGACCAGTTCTCGTGGACAGAGGTGGATTAAGACCCAGCTATCAGGCAAAGGATACCACTGGAGTCCAGCTCCCTTTTTATAACTCTCAGGGATCGAAATATAATAATTTTCAAAAGTCTAGGAGAAGGCTAGGTTTTACATGGTAGAAAAAAATTTTATTTTTAAGATTAAGAAGACTAATTTGTAGCTAATCTGAGCTACACATTCAAGTGAATTATATGCTTATAATTTGTAATAAAGCTGCTTTTCTTCGAAGTACATTTATGTCTGACCTAATTGATTCTTCCCCACTCAAGATTAAGTCAGATTCTCTTTTTTATTCTGATAAGAGATATACACAACAAAATGTGTAATTTTAACTATTTAAGAATATTCAGTGGCATTAAGTATATTCATAATATTGTACAACCATTACCATTTATCTAGTTCCAGAAGTTTTTCATTGTTCCAAATGGAAACCCTGTTATCTGTACCTATTAGTGCACAACTGTTCTAAGCCACTAATTTGATAAAACATAGCTAAAACTTGTGGCAAAGATGTAAATTTGAACTAAAACATTTTGGGTTATTGAGAGGTCTTGGGGGTGAGGGAGGTGTAAAAATTATGAATCAGCACTACTTAAAAATAAAAAGAAATACAGTATTATATTAGGAAATATGTTTAGGAAAGAAACCTAGAAAGCAATGAAACTAGAAAACACAAATTGAAACTAAAAGTATTTTAATACATAAATCTGTACAGCCCATATGACACACTCACATTTTACATATTCTCCTGGCTTAATAAAACATTTAAAAACACTCCAGAATTTGAGAATTCAATAATATTCACCTACTAACACATATAAATCACTGAATGGTCAAAATGTTTTTATTTAAGCATATATATGTTCAGTGACTCAAGTTAACTAGGTTCATTTTCCCTAAAGATGTCTAATTTAAATTAAAAAAAAAAAACTAGACAGTATGTTTTATAAAATTTAGTTAACGTTTATATGGCTTTATAATGCTAAGTGTTATATTAAAACTAGCAGGCACAGGATATAATACAATGTTCCCACTGCTGAGAAATTTGGAGGAATTAAAAAGCAAATGGTAGCATTCCAGTAGATAGTAATTCCATGTATAACCTTAAAAGTTTGCTGAGGCAAAAGACACCCTGCAACATGAAGCATTATGATTAAACAATTACACTAAAACTTATCCCTAAACCGGAAACTGTCACTGCCGGCTCAGTTCTTAAAAGTTCAGCGTTGTTAAAACTCTGCTCAGTTTTCCCCCAATACAATTTCTGTATTCTTATGGGTAAAATAAAAGTATTAAATGATTATTTTTATTAAAAGCTAATAATGAAATAAAAGTCCAAATAAACTAATACAATCAATAATTTAAAAAATACAAAACAAACCATTTGATAGTATAGTTTATTTAATACAATGTTTAACTATAAAAGTTGATACAGTTTCAGTTTAAATTCTGTAAAATGCAGTTTGCATAAAACAGTTTAACAGTTACTAGACTAATGATAAGAGAAGCAGCATTTTGAAACTAATTATACAACTGCAACAAGTTTTATTCCTAAATTTCATTAAAAAAATATACATCACAGTGACTTTTGAGCTAGGAAAAGAAGTGCATTTAAACCTCATTTGTTTTTCCCTTCCACAGAGAGCAGCCACAACTTTTAACATCCTCACATACAAATACCCAATTAATTTATCCTTCAAAATACTATAAACACACAAAGGGGGACACAAAATATACAGCATGTGCTTTTGGTAAACATAGGTTATTTGCTTGCAAAAAAGGTGGTGGTGGGGAAACACACAAATCAATTCCACCATTCCCCCCGCGTACATAAAAACAAACAAAAGCCCCCAACAACTCCCTTCTTCAACCTTTCTGATGAAATTTCTAAAAATCTGTGATTTTTCTTTTCCTTTCATATTTACTTGTGTCACAACACAGGCCAGAATTTACATTTGCCTCAATCCTTTAAAGGCAGTTGGGAAGTCACTATTAGCCAATGTTACACTTCTGGAGTTTATTTTTTAAGCAAGAATTTGTAGCAAAACAGATCTTTTCACAATAAACAGGTTAAAACTTACTACTCTTTGGGAGTCTATTCAACAGTAAATGTAGGAATACCAAACTGAACAATTACAGTATATACAACCAAAAGGAGACAGAAAAACAGCCCATTTCATGTTTCTCTGTAACAACAATATGGTGTATATTTAAAGTACCTTCTATTGAAGGTAAAGGGAACAAGTTTCTATAGACATCTACTATAAAAGTTCAGTGTGATTACAAAAAAAAACAAACTGCCACCAAGAGTAAAGCAAAATCAACTACTAAAAAATATACTAATTTGTTTCACTCACTAACTTGAAAACAAATTAGAACTGCCAAGTAATATTATTACTCAAAATACCAGAACACCAATGTATTCCTATCCCCAATATTAAAGAAATTTTTACTTTTCAGTTTCATATTTTCTACTGGGCACAAGAATCAAAGGCCATTAGGCAAAGCTCAGGTGAGTTAATATTACATTTGTGCAAAGATAGATTTTTATAAGACAAATTCTTTGAAATTTCTGTGAGGGATCTGATTAAGAAACTTAGAAACTATCATGCTCTATGAACTCTCTTAACTATGGAGTAGTTTTTAAATGTTTTAAAGCAACCTGGTATCTTCCCTACAAGCTCATTAACATTAATCTCTCTGCAGTGTCAGTTCTGTGGCAGATGATTTACACAGAAAAAGAATTCACAGGAAATAATCATAAAAAATTTCTCATTTCTCAGGTATTGCCAATCAGGCAATAAAAACAAAGTAAAAATCTTTAAATGGATTTAAATCTGCTTAAAGATGTTTGAGTTTACAATTTACCTCAAAGTAACTATAATATCAATTTGGCAGGAAACAAATAGTTGACTTTTAGGAAGAGTTGTTCAAAGTAAAAAGTAAGGGTTGCACAACTATTAAAAAGGTAATCAAAGAATTACTTGATCAGTGCAGTATTCAGATGCAAAAGCAGATGTATGGTTAATGCTGTTTGATCATTTTCTAAATGTTATTTACATTGTGAAAATAAAATCTAGCTGATTGTCATCTTTCACTTCAACTCCTTCACCATACCTCACTGTAAAAACAGCTAACAGTTTTTTGTTTTTTTTTTTAACAGTTTTTATAGGTCTAGAAATAATGCTTAGCATAGAATTGCTTCTTTGATAACCAAAATAGCATATTAAAGTAATTACTAGTTTTCCCCCCTATGGTTACTTATCTGTAATTCTTAGTAAAGTTCTGGGATCAGATAACATACAAGTATTTTTTAATTAGCATGGATTTTCTTTTTTTGTTGTTATTATTAGAAATCCTTTCTTAAACAGCACCTTTCTTGAAGCTCAAATAGTTTATAACAAAGACTTTTTAAATGCAGTTCACTGAATTTAAGACAAGCAAAAACTAATTTAAAATATATAACACATTATACAGCTTGGGGACTCAGGACTCAATTATCTCTAAGGTTTGTAATCAAAATCTCTAAGGAATCAATCACCCTGGATTATCACAAACATCTATTACTTTTATCATTAGGAAAAAGATTCAGTAAGACCCTGATATGGATATTTGTTT
The DNA here is from genome assembly GCF_019320065.1 of Cervus canadensis. Taxonomy (NCBI): domain Eukaryota; kingdom Metazoa; phylum Chordata; class Mammalia; order Artiodactyla; family Cervidae; genus Cervus; species Cervus canadensis. The sequence continues at coordinate 49,531,164 of NC_057400.1, read as the reverse complement.
CAGGATAATCCAAACAATCTTATAATCATCACCCTATTCATTATGTAAGTGGCTACCACAATGCCAAATGTATCATTACTGTATTAATCAATAATGGGAAGTATTATATTAATAAGCATTGCTTTGCTCAGTACAAATAGCATGAGTAGCTACTGGGTTTACCAAGGAGCTACCTGGTAATAAGTAGCTATAAGTATCAAATAAGGGATAAGTAAGTAGCTATTTGATACTATATTGACAAATATTAAAGTATAAAACACTCTAAAGGCAACTACTAATTGGAATTCTTAAATTTCTTTTCAAATGAGGCAGGTTTTGTGTTTACTGGATGTTCAGTATTCTATTTAGAAGAGAAATTACAGAATAAAAGGCCACACTTCACTAAAATAGCAATATACAATACACAAACTTCTAAATGGACTTTGAATATCTTTAGTGTTTAACTCTGTAAGCTATCAAATTTTGCCACTTTCTACTCTACTCTATGTGGCAATGTTATACATGCCAAGTTAAAATAATGATTAATAGTAATGATATAAAGCCACCTGAATAGAAAGAAATCAGAGTCATAAACATGCTACAGCCTGTGATACATATATAAAAGAGATGCATTTTTTTGCCAGTTGAAACTCAGTTATGAGATTTAGAGAGGTCAGTTCAAGTTTTAAAAAAAAACAACCAACAACCATGCAACATAACACTCAACTCTAGGTTAGTGGCCAAAAAGAGAAATCTCATAAGTTTATGTGTCAATACCAACAATTTTTAGAATTTGTCTAACAAAGACCTGCACAAGTGGTATGTTTTAGTGAGGAAAGTATTGTTTTCATTTTAGAGAAGGGCAATGACAATAACAGAACATTCGCCAAAAGCAAGTTTCATCTCTTCAGACCAAAAGCAACACAGAATTGAGAATTACAACCTGATCCTCAAGGTATAGTTCTTGTTAGATGCTGTATAACAGCCACTCAAACCCAAACAGTACATCAACTGAAAAAAAAAACTATATCTATAGACAGTTGATAAAACAAAACAGGAAAAATAAGAAACCAGCTACTGGTAGCACTATAAAGAATAACACAGGAAGTGCAATATAAATATTTTAAAGCACAAATTAATATAAAATCAAAAGTGATGACTTAATATCTCAAGTTATTAGGGTCCCACTTCTGTATAATTAAAAGCTGCTGCTGCAAGCCTCTATTATAAATGCAATCGAAAAATCTATATAAGATTTCTTCTAAAAAAAAAAAAAAAAAGATTTCTTCTACCAAGTGGCTTCTAAGGTTACTTTAATCATGAGAAACACAAGCTTCTATAATAATGTATTCCAACAATCAGTTATCCTTCTTTCCAACTGGCCGATCACACAAATTAGGGTAAAGAAGAGCATGTTTGCTACTGGCTGATTGTTGCAACACAAAAATGCGTACATGAAATAGTTAAACACAGCACACAGTATTACACCAAACTGTTTTTCTCATTTCAAGTTTATTAAAACTTTAGCAGTACAAATTATCCAGGCTGCAGATTATCAAAAGATCAACTCAATAAAGTCCACATTGGGGAAAAAAAAGGACAACCAACCTCAAAACAATGAAAAGAAAAAAACAACATAAGGAAGATCATCAGCAAGTCTCTAAAACTTAAAATCTGAGACAGAATGGAAATAAGAAGTTATATAACTCACTCATCCACTTTTGTCTTCATCTGTTCCAGGGCTTGATTCATGATCAAATTTTTTATTTTTATCATGTGCATGGTCATTTTCTTGACCCTTTGATTTTTGGTTTTCTTTTTCCACTGAGGATCTGGTCTTCTCATCCTCCTTATTTTTCAAAGTGGAGAATTTTAATTCATTGTCCTGACTACTTTGTTTCACTTTTGAGAATGGACTTTGATCTCTATCTGCCTTTTTTTCCCTATTATTATTTGAACTACTATGATCACGATTTTTAGAGTACATTCTCTTCTCACCCTCAGAATTCTCTTTTCTGTGTGAACTTCTACTTTCTTGGTTTCTGTATTTTTCCCTGTTTCTGCTTTGACTTTCTTCTCTCTCCGAGCTCCGTGAATCTCTCCTCCTTCTCCTCCTATCTTTACTTCTTGATCTTCCTGGCGTTGCTCTTCTCTCTCGGCTCCGTGACCTTCCCCTTCTCCTGTACTCTTGTTCTTTGTATCTATGATACTCCTTGCTTCTGCTGCGATCTCGGTCATGGCTTCTAGAGCGCACTCTTCTGCTCCTGTCCCTACTTCTGCTTCGTTCCTTTGTTCTACTGTTGTAACTGTGTTTGCCTTTAGTTATATCACGTTCTCTACTCCTAGACTGTGCACGTCTGTCTTTGTCCTTACTTTTATTATGATCGTGCTCATTGCTTTTGGATTCTGACTGTTTAGACTTCTCTTTACTTCTACTCCTCTCCTGATCTTTTCCTTTAGAATCAGGCTTTTCTTTTTCTTTCACATTCTCATGATCCCTTTCTTCACTCCTTGACTTCACCCTCTTTTCTTCATGTCTGTTATGCTTTGGGTCTCTTTCCTTACTCTTGGATTTCTCTTTGCTCTTACTCCTACTTTTTGATTTGGCCCTTTTCTTTACCTTGTTCTTATATTTATCATCTTTTTCTGAATTTCTTCTGATTTCTCTTTCTTTGCTGTTAGATTTATGGTCTTTAATTTTCTTTTCCTTTTCACTTTTCCTGTTTGGACTCTCAGACACATGCCTATGATCAGTTATTTTTTTCTCTTTTACTCTAACTGGGCTTCTTTGATTTTCTTTTATTTCATTTAACTCACTCCTAAAAAATGAAGAAAAAAAGTTTTGGGGAAACTATATTAGCTGAAATGATATTCTATTTTCCTTAAGATTTTCAGAAACAACTAAAATGACTCTAAATCAAATAATTTAAAATAGTTTAAAAAATACCAATTAGCACATTTGAAATAAGAGTTAAATCTTACTTATCCCCTTTAATCCATCTTTCACCAGTTGACACTCTCATTCTCTGAGCTCTCTGCATCTCCTGCCTCCAATGTGGAGGAGTCTCACTACGTCTGAAACGATCCCTTGATCTGGATCTAGAAGGAGTTCGATAACGCTTTAAAAAAATAGAGGGGAAAAAAATTAACATATAAACATATGAAAGCATTACAACAGTTGCTAAAGTGTATGTATTTTTAGGTTTCAAAAAATGTCTGATATTTCCATGCCTTCTAAAATAACTAAACTCTCCCAATTTTCAGGTAGGAAATCAACAAGGCACAACATGGTTTGATATCTGTTCCCACTGCTAATGAAATGTGTGCTTATATACTCTTGTTTTAAATAATTCCTGGGTTTAAGTTCTAAAAGAGTAAATACTGACAGCTATAACCCACATCAACAAAAGCTCTTTTGAATCTTCTGTCATTTTTAAGACTGTAAAGAGATCCTAAGACAAAAAAGTTTGAGAACTGCCATGAGACCAGTTAGGAAGCCATTTATAGTTCAGAGACTATATAATAGTGAATCGAACTAAGATGGTAGGAGTGGCACTTGAGAGAAGTAGATGGATTTCAGCGTATCAGAGAGATTGAACTAACAGGATTTGGCAACAGATAAGTATAAATGGTAGAAAAGAAAGATGAGAAATAAAATGATTCTTGGGCTTCAGGTTTAAGTAACTGCACAAATGGAGGTGTTTATCACTGAGACCAGGAACCTAAAGGAGGGTCAGGCCTGAAGAAGAGTGCTTATGCTCAACACTGTAAATGCTGAGTTTGAAGTGTCCACCAGGCATCTAAATGGTCATCAAATAAGGCTTTGGTACCAGAAAAGCAGATGAAAAACTGAGTTTTCAGTGCACAGGTACCCAGTGAAATTACAAGAGTGATTTGGGCACTCAAACTGCCCAAGAAGCAAATACAAAGTGAGAAGAGTTAGCACTCTGAGGTACTACAATATTTAAACATCAGGCAGAGTAGTATGAACTGGCATTGGAAATTTAAGATAGACTAGCCAGAGACAGGAAGAAAAGACAACGGAAGCAAAGGAGAAAGAGTATTACAAGGAGGGAGATTAACAAAGATAAAGACTGAAGGATCCACTGGATTTTGTGTCATGGAACTGACCATAAAGCAAGTGCTGTTTTCAGGAGAATGGCAGAAGACAACCTGAAATGACTAAGGAACAAGCAGGAAGTGAAGAAATAATATACTAAGTATAGCCTTGTTTGTTAAAATGTTGCAAACATAAGAAGATATTTAAATTCTGAAGAGGACAATCCAGTGAAGAAAAAGAGTATGAAATGTAAGAATAGGATTAATTTTTAACAAGAGTAGATGCACAGTGGTCAGGAAAGTAACAAAGAGGCACAAGAAAAACCTCAATCTCATTTTATACCGTACATGTAAAATCCATTAACATCTCATGGACTTTCAGCGTAGAAGAACCAACACAAAGATGGACTATAAAAAGAGAACATACAATTCAATATCCACATCTACTCTAAATTTTAACTACTTATGTGAAAAAAAAATTAAACACTCCAAGATTTAAGATAAATGCAGTATTATCAGGACTTCTGGGAAAATAATCACCTACCCTTGGTCCTCTTCCTTTAATTTTCCTGCCAGACCTAGTAACTAAAAGTCGTCTCTGGTATGAAGGAGGCTGGGAGTTAGGTAGATTACTAGAAGGAAGCAAAGGGAAAATTAAAACACATTATATAATAAAAATAAATCTGGAGAACATAGCTCTATTAACATAAACTAATAAAATCTTACATATAATCAGTGGTTCTCAATGAGGAGTATTATCAATTTCAGTAGGTATTTGGAAAAGTAGGGGAGCATTTTAACAACTGTCAATGATGAGAGGGTGCTATTGATACTGAGTGACCACAAGTCAGGAATGCTAGAATCTTGTAATGCATAAGAAGAACTATTCTAACGCCAACTGTGTTCTGTTGAGACATACTGTTACATAATCTTTACGAAGATAAAGTCAACTTGATAGTGCTAAGGAACATGAAAAAACTTGGAGTAGGCTGTATGCTGTTCAGAGAACAATTTTAAAGCTATCTTATTCTAAAGTACCTCATTAACCTACCAGCAATTATTCACTGGTAATAAAACTATGGATAAGTGCAATTGATGTGAATTAAACAGAGATAACTTGGTCTGAATTAGAAAAATATTTAATATCATGCTTTATATAAAACAGAGAAACTACTTATTTTCAAATAATAATATGAATATTACCACTAACAACATTTATGTATGCTATATTTGAAAATGTATTTTAAAGTAGTTCAAATATTTTCTCCTTAATATTACTTCCTTAGAAACATCCTTTCCTAACAGTTGAGTAAACTCAATTCAATCCATCAACATTAACACAATTCAAGTAACCAAGATTTATTTTATATTTTTACTGTATTGTGAAAGTATAGGGGGAATGAATAGATTTTTATCACTTTTATGTTATTTCTGATCATAAATAAGAGAAAGATATCCACCTTTTTTTCCTATTTTTGGACATAATTATTAAAACGATACATAAAGAACCAACAGAACTACTAATTCTAATAATGTGAATTATGTAGAAAAATTTTCAAGGTACTTGAATATAGTATCAATTTTCAATATCACAATATTGTAAACCAGGCAAAGAAAACAGCATTTTCTCCCACCAGACAAACTGAAACATAAAGGTTCTTACTGGCTTAAAAATTTAAGGTACGCAAATAACAGAGTAAAACATTTGTTTTACATGGAATTTGTCTGGAATGCCACTTAACATACCTTTTTGCCATCTGCAGTGCTTTTTTAAAAAGTTACTTTTATTTAAAAATCTGTCTAAATTAAGTCAATTTATCTTTTCAGCTGTGAGATTGGCAAAAAGGAGCTTTGCTAACACTATCCAATTAAAAAATTTCAATCTTAGGACAAGGTCACCAATTAAATCTTATCTAAAATTTTTAAATCTGTTTTTTTTTTTTTTTTTTTTTAAAAGAAAGGTTCTATGATAGAGAATGTAGGGCCCTTTGTAAAATAAACATATTGACATACCATTCTCTCTCTCTCTCCCTGTTCTTCCTTTCCTTTTCATCAGCTTTTGGAGGACTTTTTCTCATTAGGAATCTGTTTTCAGGTATTGGAGGGATTTCTTCTGGACGGACAGTAGACTGGGGTTGTGCTTCAAGATTTTCAGCCTCACTTTCACTAGATGCGCTTAACAGAAATACACAAACAAGTTCCATTTGGTTATTATGTACCCACCTCAATTTTCCAATTGTTGGTCTTTCTTTCCTTTGTAAATATACTATCCATCTATCATCCGGTCCCCAACTGCTGACCAAAGATGCAGTTACACGGGGAAAATACTCGTTCCTCTGACAAACCAACCTAAAACCAAAACCAAATGTATCTATTATCACATTCTCAAAATATAATTTCCTTTAAAATGGAACCAAAATATTCCATATGCACTGCACTGATAAATTTAAAATACTTTAAAATACACATAAAGAAACTGCTTTAGAGGCAACAGGCTTATGAAGATGAGCTTGAGTACAGATTTTTTTCAGACATAACAGAAAAGAAAAAGTAAATATGCTGACATAATTTGCTTTATGCTATCATAGGAGGAAAAAAAAGGAAAATACTCATTGGTTTCCTACAATTCTTATTAATTTTAAATTCCTTCCATAAAATACAAACATATCTAATCAAAAAAGTCTTTGAGTTAAGACAAAATGAACTGAATGATTTTGTTGAAAACTGAAATGTATCCAAATTTAATCTATAGACTATAGAATATCAGAATGGTCTTAAACGTCATGCTACGAAGTATTAATATTTTCACGTACCATATAATTGATTCAATATCCCAACAGGTTTATATATAAACAGAAGGTAATTAGAATACAAAGCCAGTACTGTAAAAGTAAATTAAGACCTTTTCTTGCTTTTCTTTCGCTTCTTCTTCTCTTTCTTGTGTTTACGAGAATTTTTCCTATGTTTCTTCTTTCTTTTTTTTGATTTCTCTTCAGAAGCACTTTCAGAATCAGAAGAATCAGAAGACGACTGAGAATCGCTTGAGCTATCTGAGTCACTGGATGATGAGGAGGAGGAAGAAGATGATTTATGCCTTTTCTTTTCTTCTTTCTTAGCTTTAATAAAAAGCAAAATGGTTCGGTCAACACTTTTTAGACAAACTTGGTAAGAGGAAATTTAGATTTTTTGGGGGAGATTCTCCAAGTCCAGTATTTAATAGTTAGTTCATCCAGCTATTTGAACTGAGCAGTACAGGAAAGGAGTTAAGACTCAAGATTAGAATCCAGACTTTCAGATTCATGGGATTTCCAGGTGGCTCAGTGATAAAGAATCCGCCTGTCAATGTAGGAGACGTCAGAGACATGGCTTTGATCCCTGGGTCAGGAAGATCCCCTGGAGAAGGAAATGGCAACCCAAATCCAGTATTCTTGCCAGGAAAATCCCATGGACAGAGGAGCCTGGTGGGCTACAGTCCATGGGGTCACACAGAGTTGGGCATCACTGATAATGTGCACATTGCACACACCCACCAGATTCATGGGTCTGAGTTATATCTATATCTAAAGAATTCTGGAAAAGTTAACAGGTGAAAACACTAAAACTAAGTCAATTTCAGGAATTAGTTGAATAACATTTTTTTAAAGCACAGAAATAACACTCAAGAATCTCAGATTCTAATATTCTTATAGTTTTCAACTTTTTCTCTTATTATCAATATTGGAAGCAGAACTGTAGGAGAGAAGTAATAGAAAAAATACTTTGCATGAATGTGGAAAGGTAAGAAGCACGATTCCATTGGAATGGGCTTATTCAATGCCTGAGCATGCCTCTAATGATTAGAAACTGTGCTCCCCAACAAGAGAAGCCCCCACATGCTGTATTATATAGAAAGCCCAATGAAGACCCAGGGAAGCCCCCCCAAAAGTTAATTTCAAATTGAAATTTTATTTTGGGTTAAAGAAAGTTTTAATTTTCAAAAGGGGTCACCAAGCTCAAATGATTTAAGGACTAGGAAACTAACACAAATAAGTGAAGTTAATCAGGAATTGGGGAAAGACATGACAGACTGGATAGAGCCTGGCCACCTACAAGTATTCTAATTCAAACCATGGTGGATTTAAAGATGTGAATTGAACTATCCAATTAAAACAGGGGCAGGGGGTGTTTCTCTGGAGATCCAGTGGTTGAGAATACTTCTGCCAAAGCAGGGGACGTGGGTTTGATCCCTACTCTGGGAAGATCCTACATACCACGTGGCAACTAAGCCCATTGGCCACAACTTCTGAGCCAGCACTTCAGGGCCCATGAGTCGCAACCACTGAGCATGTGTGCTGCAACTACTGATCTCCACGCGCCGGGAGCTTGTGCTCCCCAACAAGAGAAGCCACCACAACGATAATCCTAGGCACCACAACAGAGTAGCCCCACCCACAAAGAGAGAAAGTCCTTGAGCAGCAATTAAGACTCACACAGCCAAAACAAAACAGAACAGCATCTGATCAATTTTCTAGGTCTAACGACAAAGTTATATAAAATAGACGCACAGAAGGAACACATTACATAATACAACAATGCAAGTAGTAAAGTTCAGTGTGTGCAATGGGAAAGAAACCCTATAGGTAAAATGACCTAGCTTGTTCAATAAATAAATCTCAAGAAAACATAAAAAGAAATGGTGGGAGAATCTACGAAAACAAACCAAAAAATTACAAGACTAATCCAAATGCTTGAACCTGATTTGGATTCAAACTCAAACATCAAAAAAATTAACATTTATAAACTTAAAAATGTGAACACTGTAAAGATTTTTTACATTTAGGAATATACGTGTATATGTCTGCATATGCTTATGGTATGCTTACTTTTTTTTAGAAAAGTCACCTTTTAGAGATAAATAGTGAAAAATTTATCAATAAAAACATTATGCTTAGAATTTGTTCCAAACAGGAAATGGAAAAGTGGCCAAGGATAGGAAACATGAGATTGGTCATAAATTAATTGGTAAAGCTGGGTAATGAACATGGTGATTTGTTATACTATTTCAACCATTCTAGTAAATGTTAGTATTTTCCATAATTTAAAAAATCAAAGAGGACAAAAAATTTATCTTTGGGACTGACTACTGGCTGTCTGTTTACTGACCTTAACTGAAAGGGTTCACAGTTGGTTTGTAACCTTTCTGTGTTCCCCTCTCAGGAACACCTGAGGATTTGGCACTTGATCAAATGATTCTCGAAACTCTTTTTTTTTCTTTAATGAATTTAGTGGCTTAAAAGAACAATCATTATTTCTCACAAATCTAAAGGTCAGCTGAGTGGCTTTGCTGAACAGGGCTGAGGTCTACGGATTTACTGTTGTTGTTTCGCCATGCTGTGTGGCATGTGGGATCTTAGTTCCCTGACCAGGATCACACTCATACTCCCTGCGTTGGGGGCCTGGAGTCTTAACCACTGGACCACAGGGAAGTTCCAGGGCTCTGCTGATATTGCTGGGGACTCTTGAAGCTCTTAACTCAGAATTTCGAGGAGTGCACTGAGTTGCAGAGGTAAATGAGAATCTGGCTGAGTTACTGTACACCTGACCCAGGGTTTGTGACTCACCATCAGGACTGTTTTTCTAGTACTGACGAGACGCTGCTGCACTGCAGAATGGCATCTAGGTATAAAAGCTTAAGGGATACCAGAGGTAAAAGCTTCATTAAACTAAGGTAGTCTTTTCTCACCCAAACATGCTTCTCAGGACCATGAACCTATTAATATTAAGCATGAGATGCCCGGGACACATGCAAGCTCTGCCTAGAACCAGAGACCTCCACTATGACGCTGCTGTCCAAGCTGTGCTGTTTCCTGCCCTATATCCATTCACAATGACAAATAAGCTTAGTGCTGAGTGAAGCCTCTCTTGTCTCATGAATCCAACTGTTAATCTCGTCCCAAGACCACTGTTGCTGGTGAGGCAGAGTGGGTATGGGAACTGAAAAACCTACTTGTATATACTAAAATCCTGAGGTATGGGGACTAGTGGGGAGAATAAAAGTTAAAGAAACCTAAGGAAGGAAATAAATTCATAATGAATATGAGAAACTCTAAATAAAAATATCTGGGACTATATAACATGCAGGCAAAATAAAAATATTTCACATAAGCACAGAAGGGGCTTCCCTGGTGCTCAATGGTAAGGAACCTGCTTGCCAATGCAGGAGACATGGGTTCAATCTCTGGGTCGGGAGGATCCCCAGGAGAAGGAAATGGCAACCCACTCCAGTATTCTTGCCCGGGAAATCTCAATGGACAGAGGAGCATGGCAGGCTAAAGTCCATGGGGTTGCAAAGAGCTGAACACAACTTAGTGACTAAACAACAACAAGCACAGAATACAGCTGTTAAAATTACTTGACAAAACATAGTCATGCTTTACCCCATGATTAACAAAGCTTTATTCATCAGCTCCAATCCATATTTATTTTACATTGTGATTCTTTCCAGAGAAATACACTGCAGTTGGTTTCTTAAAAAGCAAGCCCAGTCTCCCTATTAAATGTATTGAGAGTGCAAGTGTTAGTTGCTCACCCGCATCCACCTCTTTGCAACCCCATGGACTGTGGCCCACCAGTCTCCTCTGTCCATAGAGTTCTCTGCCACCAAACCCCGATCTCCTGCATTGCAGGCAGATTCTTTACTGTCTGAGCCACCAGGAAAGCCCTCTAAATATATTAAATACATTTAAGAAACCAGTATTTCGTTTTCACATCACTTTTCATGTAAGCGTCTGAGAAAAGCAAAATATCACAGCAGTATAGAAGATCAGAAGGAGATTCATAACTATTTTTAGGGCAATATAATCTGCCTGAGATATGGATAGATATGAGGAAAGGCTTTTCAATGACTATAGTTTTTATGCTTTCTAAATTTTGAACAAAATGTATTAACTTTTAAAATGGAAGAAAATTTAAAACTCTCAAGTCTGACAACAGTTGTCACCACATTCTCCAACAAACCTAAAAACCTACTTCCTGTCTAACCACTTAAATAAAATCTATTTCAAAGCATCATTTATAAGCATATAACTATCCCTAAAATAAAATGAAATAGTACTGAAAGCAAAACACAATGCAAGTTAAGAATCATTAAGCGTCATAATGGATAAAAAGGAATTACAAAGAGCAACACTTTTAAACTCTTGATAGGGTGTGGTATATAACATTACCAGATACTGACTTTACTAGAATGATGTTAAGGTGAAAAGACAAGTTTCCAGAACGTTTTACTTATAAAAATGTAATGTAAGAAAATGTTGCTTTACAAGTTTTTTGAGAGCTATAAATTTTATACCTATGAATTTCACAGGAAACCTTTATATTGAAGAAACCTTCCAGGCCATCATCAAAATAAGGTTTGAAGTAAAGAATGGAATTATACCTAAAATAACCCTCTTTTCATTTTAAAATTACTGGGTCTCCCCTCTAAACAGTTCCTAAGTTTAATATCCCACTATTTTCCATGAAAAGTGCCATCATCATGGCTCTTAATTCCAGAATAAAGACACTGAAATGGGATCCTGTCACCATACAAATGAGTCTCTGATCTTTTCCACTGTTTCCTAAGAACAAGATCCACCAGCTCTATTGTGCTCTTCTTTTTGTAATGCCAGGTAATCTGTTTCCTATTACATATATGCAAAATTTCTGCTCACTTAACTGTTTACTGCCATTTTCCATAACTCAGCACTTGTGTTTCTATGTACTCTGTAATATATCACTGGTTCCATCTCACGCTGCATGGTAAAGGTGTACGGATATCTCTTTAACAACTGCAGTGAACTCTGAAGAGACCAGCATGATCTGAGATCATGGTAACTTCTAAAAAACCAGGACGTGTTTTTTTTTTTTTTTTGCTATTACTCTACAAATAATCTTCCCTATTTTTCAGAAAAGTAGTTGTTTTATTAAACTAAAGACAGAACGTATCATCTTCATCTACTTAACAGTATAATGAAGTGGTTGGGGGCACCATTGGCTTTGAGATCCGAGTAACTATGTTACTTTGGCAACGAATCTCTCTGAGCCATAGTTTTTACATCTGTAAAACAGCAGTAATATTTCCTACCTCACGGAGTTCTGTAGAGATGAGATGTCATATACAAGGGCCTTGCTTAGCCCAATGCCCAGTGTATTAAAATTCAACAACTAAATAGTTCATAAATATTTATGGAGAGAGTACTGTACACTCAGAAATCATGCTCAAGCTATATGCTCTTTAAATCATAATGTGAAAACTTGGTTTAATGTGAAGACTATATTTCATAACTCTAGAAAGTCATCATTTTGTAATATGAAATTGTACATTACAGATGTCCACCAAGGATGCATTAGTCATATTCAAGAGAACAAAGTAACAAGCTGTTTGCCTTTCCAACTTTAAAGAAAGGATAACAGCTGTCTATCACAGAGATAAAAGGTCACCAGGAATGGCTTGAAAGAAGTGAAAGTGTTAGGCACTCAGTTGTGTCCAACTCTTTGTGACCCCCTGGACTGTAGTCCACCAGTCTCCTCTGTCCATGAATTCTCCAGGCAGGAATACTGGAGTGGGTTGCCATTCCCTTCTCCAGGAGACCTTCCCAACCCAGGGATTGAACACGGATCTCCCACATTGCAGGTGTATTCTTTCTCATCTGAGTCACCTGGGAAAGAGTGGCTTACTGCTTATTTATAGCAAATTGCTGAGCAGACCAAAGAAATAGTCGGTCTTTACAAGAAACCACCTTAGTGGTTTATTTCAGCATTATAGTTATTTATTTTGTAACGGATAATTGAATACTTGTCTTCATAACACTCAAATGAACTTTGAATTCTTATTGATACAAACCAAGTGCTAAAAAGTCCCTCCACAGAGTCTTGCATGTGATGTTGACAGGGTGAAAATGAAGTTAGTGAACTCCTTATGCACCGCTGTGGTCTGTAATAGGTCTTGGAATACAAGGATAAATGCCATGCAGTTTTCATTTCCCAGAAACTCACAGATTAGTGCCCTTAGGTACACAGTTATGCAACAGATAGGTAGTTGGTATTATCCTTGACCTTAAACCACATTTTCACTGTGTTTGACTTGTCTGATGCTCAATACCTCTCACAGCAAAACAGTAACTTTTCTCCTGAGATGTCTGTAAGATGAATAAAAGTTTTAATACAGAAGGGAGATTTTACCATACAACGTTATTTCCCTTCCCTTCTGATTTACATCAGAGAAATAAAGTATAAAACAAGATGGCACAGACAGGACAGACACAGAAAGGTTCTATTTCAGAGGGTGTGGGCCTGGGTGGGACTGCTGTTGTTCAGTCACCAAGCTATGTCCGACTCTGCGGCCCCATGGACTGCCGCATGCCAGGCTTCCCCATCCTTCACCATCTCCCGGGGTTGGCTCAAACCCATGTCCGTTGAGTCAGTGATGCCATCCATCCATCTCATCCTCTGTCGCCCCTTCTCCTGGGCAGGACATGTGCAGGTAAAAGGAGCTGCCCTTTGACTACTGTCTCTCTATATCTCATGCTTTTCCTTGAACCCTGATTCTTTCAACATTCAGGGCATCAGTCCATCTACATAACTGGAGACAGTGTCCTGAGGATTCCAGAACAGAACCTACTATCCCTGCTTCAGCCCCAGCTGAGGTCATGCTCAGGACTGCCCAGGATTCCTCGGAAAGTTGAGGTAAATGCTAGTAAGGGTCGCCTTGAATCTCTTTAGCTTTAGACCTTGACAGCATCAAGAGCTGGGCATAGAAAGAGTTTTATACTAAGTTGCAGAACCAAAGAAGGTGAACTTTCCTGAAGATACCCTGCAGCTTACTTTGTATCCAAGCAGGACGTGTTCTTATCAAAGCAGTGGTCTGTGTTCTATCCTCCACTCTGCCCCTTGATAGCCTCTACAGGGATGCAGTTTTGGTTAGTCTCCAGTGTTCCCCCTCTGCGCCTGTTGGAAGGATGTTCCCCTTGACTCTGAACCTTCTCAGGCACATTCAAATAGCCAGAAAAAGTAGAATTTCCAATCTCACAACAGCAAAGGTACAAAGGCACAAGATGATTGCCTAGACTCACCAAGACCACATATAAGTGGGCCCAGACAGATTTCTTCAGAAGTCTTTTTGTTTTCTTTAAGGAAGTTAGAAAAAGAAAAGAAAAAAATTCTATATTTATTTTTTTTAAATTGGGGTGTGTATCCCTCAAACAAGGTTTTGAATATGATGACGATGAACACCACTGTGCTACCCAAAGCTTTTTGACTATTTCCAATTTAAGACTGTAAGAAGGCCATCAAATATAAACTGGATGTAAGACATAGCTACGCCTAAAAAAAAAAAAAGATCATACAGAAGCATGACAAAATTCATTCTGACCAATGTTCTGAATGATAACTGAAGGACTGCAGGGTAATAGGTGCTCTTTTCCTTCTTCCAGTGTGATCCAGAACAGAGCAGGCATGGACAGTATGTTTGAAACAAACCTGATCTTTTCAATAACTCCTGGGAAGACACTAACAAAGGGACAGGTTTTCCTCAATTGATGAAATGGATCAGGGCAAGATATGCTTCCTCAGCATGAGTCTGAGGAACACACACTTGAACACTACATCAACTTTCAGCACAACTTCCTGGCCACAATGGCACGGGCAAAATTAGTATTTATCAATTCAGGTGAAAATACATGACAAAAACATAATAATATATCAACAGTGATATTCATTCACCTTCTCATCCATTCAGCAAGTATTCAAACACTGACCAGTTAATACCAAAAAGAATTTTACACCAGATGTATTAGAGAGTCTGTGATAACTTTTATGGTTTAAGATGTAAGCTTTTTAATTACCTCAATCTCTTTCTAAATATGTAACCACACAGCATTCTTAACTGTTATAAGCAGAGAATAGATCCTAACACATGATCCTTAAAAAATTATAAAACACAAGAAAAAAGCCAAAAAACAATTAAGTACAAAATAAAATATGAAGATTTTCTAGATGATATGGGAAGAAATGCCTTAAACCAAAATATTCTAATTGTACCAACAACACTTTGAAGAATAAAATGGCAAGATTCAGGGTCTAAAATTTGCAAAGTTTAATATAGATTGCTTTTTAAAAAAGGTAAGATACTCAACAACACTCATTCTTTCTGAATCACCTCAAACACAAGGTATGCATTATAACTGTTATTTGTAAATAAGGACAGATAGCCAGACTTATGAACAGCCCCAGTATGAGCTGCAGCAATATTCCTGCAAAGGATTACAACGTATATGTTTGACATACAGAGATGAAATAATTTGAATCAAAGTGAAACAAAAAGAAGAAAATTAAAAATAAGTCTTCTTCAGGGATTTCTCTGGCAGTCCAGTGGTTAGGACTTGATACTTTCACTGCCACGGCCCTAGGTTTGATCCCTGGTTGGGGAACTAAGATCTCACAAACCCTGTCTGTGTGCGTCTGTGTGTGTATGGGGGGATCTTCCTCCAGAAATATTGTGGGTCTTTTTATATTAAAGCAAAATGAAATGTACATATTACAGAGCACATCAGGATACTTACACTTGAGAACAGAATGCTCTACTTATGGCAATTCTGAAAGGAATATTAAAGACTTTAATGAGTTAGCAACACCTAACAAAGCTTTAGATCTGGAGCCTGCAAACTTGGGTCCAGTTCCCTGATGTGGTAAATAACAATTTCCTTGACCGTATCTGTGGAATGGAGAGAAATAGTATTATATAGTTCTCGTGAGGATCAGAAAAGAAAGGTTAGATGATTCTCACATTTGTTAAACATGAAAAACTAAGTACTGATATTATTTATTATTCCTTAGATGATTAAGAATAGGTCATTTCAATATTTTATTGTTTTCCATACAGATTTGAAGGTAATCTCACCTCATTACTTTGAGACTTATCAGACTCAATATGTGTAGTAAACAATAGAAATTACATATTTCATATTTAACATAAAGACTTTAAATACTTAAAACCAAGTTCTTACAATTTCAGATAGTATCATAGTAAACTATCAGTTGTGTTAACTTGAAGTGTTCTTGTTTAAGCAAAAAACGTGTCTCAAACGTGCCAGATGCTTGCAGTGCATGAAGGGGAAATAATTTATTCCCATAAAGTTTGTTAGCTTATGTTAATCTCTTCAACTGTCATCCTCCCCACACTCTTTTCCTAGAAGAATATTTACCACACTATTTAGACAACTATACTTTTCAAAAAATCTAAAAAACAATGTGGAAGCAAAAGGACAAATTACTGTAAATTAATGACAAGAAAAGTTAATCAGTTTCACAGTAAATGAACAAAATATGGAGTAAGGTAAAACACATTTAAAAAATACAAAAATACATTAAAAATACACAAAAATGTCATACTTATGGTCACTCTAGTATAAAGTTCATGCCAACTAATTAAGACTGTTTTGTAAAAAAAAAAAAAGACTGTTTTGTGCACATAAAAGTTAGCATATACTTGCTTTTACCTTTCGATTTTGGAACTAGCTCTCCACAACTGAGTATCCGCACCTCAGCAAATGGTTTGCTAGCTGCATCTGTTTTCTGGTTTTCTATTTCTCTCACAACTTCTTGACCAGAAATCACTTGCCCAAAAACCACATGATGCCTAAAGAGTCAAGTAAAGATGATTAAATAAAAGTTTCTTATTTTAATATATTAATTTAAAATAGGTTGTAAAATACATGAAAATAATCTTTACCCATCTAAATGAGGAGTTGGTTTTGTTGTTCTTTTGGAAGTCATCAGATAGAAGAATAAAAACAAAGTCAGAGAAAAACAAAGTTAGCATCTCTAAAAAGGAAAAGAAAATAACTGCATTGGAAACAATGTAGAAAACAAGAATCCATACATACGCTAACATTAATAGAATCTTATTTACCTTAACCTTAAACAGAACTGAATACAAGATGCTTTTGACATAATGCATTTTCAAAATTTTGTTCTGAAATACCTATACATTATTGAAAACATACATGAAATTAAATTGATGTTTTCTTGTTACATCTATCCATTCATGTTTCTTGCATATAATTGGGTTCTTATTGAATATCCATAATTGTACAATGTTCTACTATCTGGGTATACCATAACTTACCAAAACATTGCACCAGTTTGAGTTTAATATCAGTACTTTTCCAGCCTTAGCATTTTAAACAGGTAGAGCCCAGGTCACATTCTGCCGCATTCATGCGTGTTCCATGGGGCCTGAACAGAAGTGGTCCATCCTGTGTACTGTTTATAAATTTTTAAACTAGCTGCCAAGATTTACAAATTTGGGTACTTCTATATAAAAATCTGTATTCCAGACCTTTTTTAAAACCTGGAAGATGTGGCACTTGGCATGTGGCAATAACTGGTCATGCTGAATATCCCTGTCTTCTCTAACAGAAAGATTAATAATTAAATTTATCATTCCAGCAGTCTTTATTCCCTTATGTTACCTGCTGAAGACCTGTGGGTCTTAGAGTTTGTTATCCCTAACATAAAGTAAATCTCAAGTTGAAGAAAGAGATTTGCATTAAAATTTAGACAAAATCTAAAATAAGCAAAAATTCATTTTAAAAAAAATCCTTTTTTTCTCCAAATGAACCTTAAAACTTTCTAGTTAAAGCTGCTATCTGAGTAGCTATGAAGACATACTGGTATAATGGACTAAAGATGGGTACTATATGAGATTTATTATCTAAAAAAATCTTTTAAAAAGCATTAGAAATTTGAAAGAAGGAACACAATTTAAGCTAACCTTTGGTTAAAACACAAACGATACTACTAAAAAAAT